>NW_025999944.1:3038398-3078836 GCF_001458135.2 Marmota marmota marmota
GTTTAACTTGACAAAAAAAAAAAAAAAAGGTCAAATAGTAATAGAATGTTAGTGTAATGATAAAAATATCAGCTTCTATTCCTTTATTTGTATTACGTTTCAGTTTCTTTTTATAGTCATGTTCTCTTCGCTTATCTGTATTTTTATGCATTGCAGAAAAAAAATGAACTAAAATAATAAATATTTATTGTTGCTTCTAATCAAACAAACAGCAAAAAGCAAAACATCAGCTCCCTGCCCTGTACGTCCAAAAGCCATGTTCCAAACTCTACCCAAAACAAATACTTTTCACCCTTTCACCTTTTTCCATGGTATTTTATTTCCACCATGTGACATAACTTTAGATGATTTTAAATTTCTTTTTATACTCCTGATATTTTATTACTGATTTTTCTATATTTATATGATTGAGTTATTTTTTTCTTAAATAATTAAAATGCAATCAGTTCTTTGAAGTTTTAGCGAAGCTGTATTTTTACAGTGAATCAGTTTTCCAGAGTGCCATCTAAATTCTCAGCTGCTCTGATTTACCAGTGTTACTTTTGTTATCTTCTAATAGAAATATCTTTGGGCATCAGATTAAAAGTATTAAAATTAGCTGGGCACAGTGGCACACGGTTGTAATCCCAGCAGCTTGGGAGGCTGAGGCAGGAGGATCGCAAGTTCAAAGTCAGTTTTAGCAATGGCAAGGCGCCAAGCAACTCAGTGAGACCTTGTCTTTAAATAAAATACAAAACATGGTTGGGGATGTGGCCCAGTGGTCAAGTGCCCATGAGTTTAATACCTAATACTGAAAAGAAGTATTAAAAATTATGCAGTTTATATTGTCCAGTTGTAAAAACTTTCTATTTTAACTTTTCTGTGTTCTCTTTTATCTTACTATAGATGAAGATCTGATAAAGTATGGCTGGCCTGAAGATATTTGGTAAGTAACAGTTTTGATTCAGCTTTATGGATTGTTTATCTTCTTAGGTGTGGCCTGCCACCCTGCTCCTGTCACTAGAATTTGTGCTTTGTATTTTTGTTTATGTGTGTTCCGTGACAAGGCTGGTTCCCTTCGTTTATAATGACCATGTGAACTGGCTTGGGGTTTGATCTCAGGCCTGAGAGCAAAGGCCTTCAGGACATAGGCTTCCTTTTACTGCCTGTTGGTCACCTTGTGGCAAGTTACTAAGACACCACACTTGTTCAGACCCATTGAGTAGAGGGATAAGACTTTCCCAAGACGCAGTGAAAAAAACAGGCATCTATGTCAGTGGACTGCAAGCTGCGTCTGACCTGGTCCAGCATTAAAGGAAACAGATGGGCTCCTTTTGTCCTCCCTGATGATCTTAGCCCTGTTTTGATCTACCCCTATCCCTTCTTTCCAATATTATTTGTGGAAACTGTTTAAATAATATATATTTTCTTAGCTTCTCTCCAAGATCATTCATTTTGCTGCTCATTAAACCCAGTCCTAAAAGAAAACAATGACCAAAAAAATGAACAAAAGGACTCCTTCATTTTAGCTGAATTTTCTCTTTCTCTGTTAGAATCCTATGAGTACTTTTCTTCCACACAGACCTAGTCCTTTTGAAAAGTACACAGGTTTTCGGTGCGCGCGTGCTCTCTCTGTCTGTCTGTCTCTCTCTCTCTCTGTGTCTCCTACCGTTCTCTCAGTCAGTTTCTTTCCTTTTCCATCTCCAGCTTCCACCACTCACTTTGACCCTCATAATCTCTCTCTCTCAGAGCCTACTCATGCCTGTTTAGTGGGGTATCCCCAGCTTGTAACATCTGGTACCAAATATTGGTCCTAAAGATCTGTTTCTTTGTTTGTATGTGGTGCTGAGGATCGAACCCGGGCCGCACACATGCCAGGCGAGCGCGCTACCGCTTGAACCACATCCCCAGCCCAAGATCTGTTTCTCATATCCTATTTACTTTGATATGATAGTAATAATAGATATTTTTCAAGCACTTATCTATATGCTAAATACTATGACGTGTTTACTTCTGTTAATACTTTATTTCTCAGTGATACTGTGAGATAAGTATTGCTATTATACTCATTTTTCAGATGAGGAAATCAAAGTTAAGATGAACTGAACAGGTCTGTTTTCCCTCACGGTGCAACTCTTTTGGCTTCTGGTTATTTTTTCTTCCCCCAGGCCATTCCTACAGCTCTCTCTAGACCTCTTTTTTATAAATGTGAGCTTAGACTCTTCATTTAATTCCTTAGAGTGATAGCATTTAAGTTCCAATGTTTTAGAAGAGTTTATTTATTTATTTATTTGGTACCTGGAGTTAAATTTAGGGACACTTAACTACTGAGCCACATTCCTATCCCTTTTTATGTTTTATTTTGAGATGGTCTTGTTAAGTTACTTAGGCCCTTGCTAAATTGCTGAGGCTATAATCCTCCTGTCTCAGCCTCCTAAGCCTCTGGGATTACAGCACCACCATGCCTGGCTGAATTTTTAATAAGGTATATAGCATTGAGTATTTAACAACAGAAATATTGCATAGAGTCTAACTAAAGCCACCCCCAGATGTGGCTATGCTCACACCCCTGCCTGTGTGAAGGGACTCCCTGGAGGGTTTTCTCTCTGGCTTCATGAAGAGGCCAGTTCATATCCCCAGTGGACATGTCCTTCTATCTACTTTCTATAAAATCCATACCAAGGATCCAAGAAGTCCAAGGAACATGAGAAATTTTAAAGACTTAAAAGGAAAATCTATCCCAGTACAATGTCCTGTTACCTGAACTCAGATGTGTCATCAGGTTAGACTCTGCTTAGTGCCCCCTTACCTCAGGTGGGTGGTTTACTCTGCTGAGAACTTTTAGGTTGAGTATTGCCTACCTTCCAAGGACCCTAGACTGAGCTCCATGAAGACAGCAATCTACCTGCTTTGTTAACTGTTGTGTCCCCGGTACAGAGCATAGGTTCTAACATGTAGTAGATGTTTAATAAATATTTGTTGACTTCCTAATTGACTAGGTCTCTGCCCTTCTAGAAGTGATTCCCCCCAGATGTTTCTGCCCAATAACCAGTTTCTTATCTCTGCTCTGTGCACCTCTGCCCTGTCACCCCCAGCTGGAATAGTTTCTGTTGTCCTTAAAGCTCAAAGATCTCCAGACTCTCTCAAGGAAATTAGAATGACTATGCCTGTTAGATAGCTTACCTGCTGTACATTTTTAGCATATCAACTTTGAGACATAAATATCAGCATAAAAATGTTATAGGTTCAGTTGCAGCATAAAAGTCATTTCAAGTGGAAGAGAAATTTCTAATTTACAGCTGACACTCAATAAATTATGACTTGAATTTTTAATTTCATCAAGGTTGTGTGTGTCAAATTATTGTCTATAGATTCCTAGAGTCCTGTTTTGACCCTCTTTAATAGTCTAGAGGTTAGTGACTATGGTTAGACATGATTGACTTTTATTTTCATAAGTTATTTGAGAACTGATGTGAGTTGAAATAGGCCCAAAACTCAAGACCCATTCCGGTTCATGTCAGCCTGGCAGTCTTCTAGGGAGTGCCAAGAGTGATTCTGTGTTGCTCTACCTTCCAGGGTAGATTTTAACACTGGTTCACTTTGATGAAATATTTGCGACTTTACCTATGTGGCTGTCAATATCTGAATCTATTCCAGAAAACCTCCTGAGATTCCTTTAAGCAAAGAATTTTCCTAGGATTAAGTGAGAATGGAACTAGATTATATTTTAAATGAGAAAAATAGAAACAGTGTGCATTTACTGCCTCCAGAATGCCTAATGAGCAGGGTTTTCACAGACCTCACTAAGGAATTTAGTGTCCTCACTTGTGGGGCTTTGCATCTATGTTCCCTTGAGTTATTGATACTCTCTTAGTGAAATTTCTAGTCTGTATTTGGTAAAGGGCAGCAGGAGTTAATCAGGAACAGGAAGATATGAAGAGGAACTAGTGGGCATAATTTAAACTTTAAGTGAGCATTTGGGAAGGAATTTTAAAGAAAACTTGCTTAAAATAATTCCCCCCCCCCAGCATTTCATCAAAGCCCCAAAGTTCTGTCTATTCCCCCACCCTTTGTAGCAGTGCACTTGCTATATACAAACCTGAAATTGGTATATATTGGCTGTGATACTCCTGTGTTTTTTGGTACTTTGACTATTATGTGTGAACTTAATAACTATATATTGAATTGTTTGGGTATTTCTTTTGGCAAAATTTCACATCAGAGTCCTTAAAGAAAAATCAGAAAACAAGGGCTGGGGATATAGCTCAGTTGGTACAGTGCTTCCTTTGAATGCACAAGGCCTGGATTCAATCCCCAACACCACAAAAAAAAAAAAAAAAAGGAAGAAGAAGAAAAATCAGAAAACAACCTAGCTATTTTGAGTATATAGGAAGGAATTGTAAATAGAGAACTGGCTTAAAAGCTGTTGACAGTTAGAATGGGAGAAGGTGTTTCTCAGTTGGACTTGGTTAGTAGTGCAGATTTTTCTAGGATTCTGAAAGAAGATGAGGAGGTAACCAGGTGCAGTGGCCCACGCCTGTAATCCCAGTAGCTCAGGAGGTTGAGGCAGGAGGATCGCAAGTTCAAAGCCAGCCTCAGCAATGACGAGGCGCTAAGCAACTCATTGAGACCCTGTCCCTAAATAATATACAAAATAGGGCTGGAGATGTGGCTTAGTTGGTCGAGTGTCCCTGAGTTCAATCCCTGGTACCTTTCCTCCACCCACAAAAAAAAAATTGATGCTAAGAAAATATCTAGCAAAATATAAAATGGGATTTAATGATAGGTTTTATTGAACACTTACTCTGGAAAAGTAAGGACAAAAGTTAACAGAATCACAAAATGTAATCATGCATTACCTTGTTTATTGTTTGACATTAGGACTTTGGAGGCTTCTCTGGGTGTTGTAAAGTGAGAGTTGACTTTGTTGACCTGTGAACTTGAAAAATACAATATCCCAAAATGTCACATCAGTTTTAAAGAATTTAATTAAATTGATGGATTTTAGAGCCTTAATGAAAGATTGATTTATGACACTGGGATTAGAGATATCCTGAATGCTTTTTAGACAATGCCATAAAGACAGTGTTCATCCTGAGGACACATATTAGTGTCATTGTTGGAGTATAGGGCTGGATGAATTTGTTAATCTGAGCTTGCTGACTTTAGACCTTACCTAATTTTTCCAAATCTGTACTTGACATTCACTTGTGGCTGTTTTGTCATTGTTTGAAACTCAGAATGCTCCAGGCTATTCCATTCTGTGGTCCTGCAGATCTCCCAGGCTGGCAACATTGGAGTCTCAGCAACTTCTGTCATTCCCTTCTCCTCTCATCTGTAATTTCTTTTTCTGTTTTTCCTTTTAGTCCTGTGTGTGCTTTAGTCAGGGGCCAGCCAAATCTTATTTCTTCCATAAACACTTTGATCACAGAAAGCTCTTTTTATCACTTGAAGAATCACTTTTCTCAGGGCATTTAATATTTATTATCTTACTCATCTTGGCACTTAACCACACACGGTGGCTTAACTCCCATGGCCTGTGGTAGGCCCTGAGTGAATACAGTTTGGGAATGGAATGCTTTAAATGCAAGTGACCAAGGAGATGGTTATCTCATATCTCTTGCTAAAAGTGATTTTCATTCTTTGTAGGTTTCATGTGGACAAACTCTCTTCAGCTCACGTATACCTTCGATTACATAAGGTAACTGAATTTAAACATGGATTCATTACTTTTTCTTCAGTGTTAAACATCATATCTTATTCTTTATTCTTTTTCTGCTGTTAAATTACTTGAAATAATAAATGTTTCAAAATCTAGGCCTTCCCCATGACTCAGAAAATTACTGGAAAATTCTAGGTGATTTCTGAGACTGTGAAGGGGCCATACTACGTATTTCCCACGTAGAAGCATTGCCTTGTCCTGATGGTTCAGGTGTGTTGAGTGTCCACTTTGCAAGCTCTTTCTGTTAGTTGGATACCACCAGACTTTCTGTCTGCTCCAGTGGTTCCTTTTTCTTAGGCTCATGTGATTCTTTTGCCTTATAATATAAAGGAAAAGAGATTTAATGTTCCCTTGTAATATAGTACACTATTTTTCCACTCATTCATGGAAATGGATATATGAATATTCCAAATATTCACATATTTCGAATAGTTGAATCACAGGGTATATACGTCCACATATGTATAAATGTATATTTCCCAACTTTTCACTTTGGAGTAATTTTAGATTTATAGAACCGTTGTGAACATAGTATAGAGAGTTCCCATATAGTTTTCCTTTTCATTTCCATCTTGTATTACCAAGGTACATTTGTCAAAACTAAGAAGCCAACCTTGATATATTACTATTAGCTCAACTCTGGACTCTATTTGAACTTCATCAGTTTTTCTGTTAATGTTGTTTTCATGTTCCAGGATCCAGTCTAGGGTACTACATTGCATTTAGTAGTCACATCTGCTCTGTCTCCTGGTTTGTGATATTTTCTCACTCTTTACCTATTTTTCATGACCTTGACAGTTTGATCAGGGATTCTGTAGAATCTCACTTGATCTGAGTTTTTCTGATGTTTTTCTCATGACTAGACTGAGGTTATAGGTTTGGGGTAAGAGAACCACAGAGGGAGTTGCTCTGCTCATTAATTACATCAGGGGGTGCACTCACTGACATGATTCATCACTGATCCTGTGAGTCTCAGTTACCTGCCAGGGTAGTGTATGCCAGATTGCTCCACTGTGAAGCTGCTTTTCTCCCCATTTCTAGCAATGCACTAAACCCAACTCCTACTCAATGGGGCAAGGGAAAGAATTAAGTTTCACTTTCTAGAATACAGAGCATCTACATATTTTATTTGGAGTTCTGGAAGGAAGATTTGTCTTTTCCCCCATTTATTTGCATCAGTGTGGACTCTTGTTTCTTTTATACATTGGGTTATGTTTTGGTGCTGTGTTACTGTTGCCCATGATGTGCCTGCTTAGCTCCCCATTTTGAGCACTTCCTTACCTTTTGTCCCTATGAGATGCTGTAGGCACATCTTGTATTATTCCTGCCCTGGATGTACAATCAGTCATTTCTACAAGGAATCTTGGTGAATGATATTTCAAAATGAAGATCTGGGCTCTGGGTGTGCTTGTTGCTTCTAGATTGTTGTTGCTCTAGCTCCTCCCAACTGACAGAACTAGGAAATGTCTGTCCATGAATCTGTGTATGTACTCGTATCTGCTATCATCGTTTTTCTATCTCTTCATCATGTCAATGTTAAGGTAAACCTGAACACATATTGCTTCCTGTGACTAATCTGGGCTCATTCTAGCCTTCCCCATGCGCTTATCTGCAGCAGTGAGAAGCCTGGCTGTCACCATCTTCCTTCCACTTATTCATTTGACTACAGTATATGCATAGCTGGTTTCAGAATTGCTAACCTATATCCATCCACTTGAGAAACAACACTATCTGTTAGAGTATTTGGTGTGCAGATAGTTTTGTCTTTTTGTCCAGTAGTTTTCATCAAAACATCGCTTTCCTAAGTTACATATATATTGCTTTTTTTCTGCCACCCTTCCAGTAATGTGATGTCCTTCTCTTTTTTCCTCAATCTGAATCTATCCTGGCTTGTCCTGGCTGATTGTATTACTTTTTAAGTGACAGCTTATGGACCTTTTCATGTTTCTGTATTATTTTTCATATTTATTATTCTGACTGGCTACATGGCATTGATCATATGCCACAATTAATATGAAATCTTTATCAGAACATAGTTATTTACAGTTTGTCAGCATTATGAATTCCTAATAAGAACTACCTTTATATGAGCTACTTTCTGTTCTTCTTCTGAATTAGTTTCTTAGATTAATTTTTAGAAATGGAAATATTGGGTCAAAAGATATATATATTTCAGTAAACTCCTTTTTGCTAAATGGCCCTCAGAGTATTGTGCTAGTTTAAAATGCTGTTTGCTATCCATAGTTTTTTTCCAAAAACTTTTTAGGTTTTATAACAACAACAAAATATGTATATATAAACCCTATTTTAATAAGTACACGATGGCTAAAATACTAACTTCTGAATTTACAGCAGGGTTAAACTTGTACCCAATTTTTACTTGTACTGTTGATTTTTGTTTTGTTTTTATTGGTACCAGAGATTGAATCCAGGGGTGCTTAACCACTGAGCCACATTTCAGCCTCTTTTATCTCAAGACAGGGTTTCTCTAAGTTGCTTAGGGTCTCACTGAATTGCTGAGGCTGGCCTCGATCCTCTATCTCAGCCTCCTGAATCACTGGGATTATGGGTATGCACCACTGTGCCTAGCATTGTTGATTTTTTGAGGACTGATTAGTCCCTGGTACTTGGTAGCTACCAAATATGTATTGGAGATGTACAAGGCTAAGTGATTGCAACCCAGCCAGAGCCGAAGTGCTGGATTTGAATACTGGCTCTACAGCTTACTAACCTTGTGACTTTGAGCACATTACTTGACTGCCTATTTCCTCCATTATGGGAAGGGCCAACTTGTTGAATCATTGTGGGGACTAAATGGCCCAGTCTGTCTTAAAGCACTTAGAATGTCTCATGTCATATGCGAAGCACTATATGCATTCATTGTTGTTTTTGTTAAATTTAATTGAATTCAACCCATACCTTGAATCATGGATATTCAGCAATGCTCTTTTATAGTCTCACACAGAAAAAGCTCACCTATGCCACAGTCCGGCTGCAGCAAAATAACCGGGGGGGTGACAAACAACTTGTATAGATTGATACAGCAGATACAGCAGGAGTGGGAGCCCTTTATTGTAGGACAGGAGGGGTATTTATACATTCCACACAGCTTATCTTAATTAACATAAACTAGATACAGCAGTCAACCAATAAGAAATCTCCACACTTAATGGCTCGCTGGCATTACTTCTCAAACCACTCCCTCTGGCAAAATGCCAGGCACCATCCAGACTTGTTTACAGACTCTAACATTTGCCAGGTGCCATCCTGACTTGTTTACAGACCTTAACACACCTACCTAGAGGTTTCTCCATTAACTGATGGCACAAAACCTACCATCAAAATTCTGGCCTTCACATATTGAAAGTACTTGGACACTTTGAGCTCACTTCCTCTGACTTTATGCAGAGTGCTAAATTGGATGATTTTTTTCTTTTTGTTCATATTATTAAATTTAATATTTATTTTTTAGTTGTAGTTAGACATAGTACCTTTATTTTACTTATTTATTTTTTATGAGGTGCTGAGGATCAAACCCAGGGCCTTGCACATGCTAGGCAAACGCTCTACCACTGAGCCACAACCTCAGCCCTTTTTTGTTCATATAATATTGGAAGTAGCAAAATAAGGATAGGAGATGACTTTTTAGGAATAGCGACAGCCACAGATAGTAAGGAGACATATTGGGTCATAGCTTGACATCAAGGACCAAGGAACTGTATGGTGCTGCTAGAACTCTGTAAGCAACCCAAGCCTGGGGTTTGGTTTTAGAGTATAGCTTTAAAACAGTATCATCTCTCAGCCCCATCACCTACCAGACATAATGGACCTTGGTCTTGCTACTTAACTTCACTAAGATTCATTCTCTTCATTGGCAGGGTGAGGTTATTTCACAGGACTATTTACTGTACCTGGAACATAGTGGGCACTCGAAATGGCAGCTTTTTTAAAAAAAATCATGGAGTAAATGTCTGTGTATTTAATTAATGTTATTAAAACCCAGTATAATGATCAATATTAATGATGAAGATACTGAGTTAATAAGATATTATTGCAAAATCCTGTATTTAAATGGTCTTGTAATGGAATGAGATGTGCTTGAAAGTAGTGACAAAATTAGATTACTTACTCTGGGCCAAAATTTATATGTTTAAGAAGTTCCCATTTAAAACAATTAAAATGAAAAAAAAAATTGCCAAGTTTGATGGCTCACACGTGTAATCCTAGCAACTCAGGAAGATTGCAAGTTCTAGGCCAGCCTGGACAACTTAGTGAGACCCTATCTTAAAAAGTAAAAAGGACTGGGGGTGTAACTTCATGGTAAAGCACCCCTGGTTCTATCCCTAGGGCCCCAAAAAAAAAAAAAAAGAAAGTTTGAGTAACAGAATGGAAGGAGTTTAATTTATCTCGATATTTAGTTAGGTGGAACATTCATTCTCAAACAGGTGTTTCTGTAATCTCATACCAAATAGGAGCCAGTACTGAACTGATATCCACTTACTCTTACCTTGGACATATTTTTGCTATCTTGAATTGCTCTTTAATTTAATATAGGTTTTGTAGAGAAAAAAGGATTGATCTTATCTGTGTTACTTCTCCTTCACAGTGAGTGGCTAAGTTTTAGCACAGACGTTTTGTTCCTAATTATGTTTGGGGTTAGAAAACCCACAAGAACTCTTGAGTTATCTTTTTCAGAGGGATTATAGGGACTTCATTCAACCAGCAAGAGTTTGGGTTGTCAAAAATAGGCACCATCGCCAGAGCAATCAGACAACAGAAATTAAAGGGATACGCATAAAAAAAGAAAAACTGAAACTATCACTATTTGCCAATGACATGATTCTATATTTAGAATATCTAAGAAATTCCACCAGTAAACTTCGAGAACTAATAAATGAATTCAGCAAAGTAGCAGGATATAAAATCAATACCTATAAATCAAATGCATTTCTATACATAAGTGAAGAATCTACTGAAAGAGAAATTAGGAAAACTACCTCATTGAAAATAGCCTCAAAAAATATAAAATGCTTGGGAATCAATCTAACAAAAGAGGTGGAAGACCTCTACAATTAAAACTACAGAACACTAAAGAAGGAAATTGAGGAAGACCTTAGAAGATGGAAAGTTCTCCCATGCTCTTGGATAGGCAGAATTTATATTGTCAAAATGGCCATACTACTAAAACTGTTATACAGATTTACTGCAATTCCTATTAAAATCCCAATGACGGGGCTGGGGTTGTGGCTCAGAGGAAAAGCACTCTCCTGGCATGCGTGAGGCACTGGGTAATTAAATAAAGGTATTGTGTGCACCTACAACTAAAGAATAAATGTTAAAAAAAACATAGCCACACCAATGTTTATAGCAAACTGTAGTATATATACACAATGGATTATTACTCAGCATTAAAGGAGAGTAAAATTATGGCATTTGCAGGTAAATGGATGAAATTGGAGAATATTATGCTAAGTGAAGTAAGCCAATCCCAAAAAACTAAAGGCCAAATATTTTCTCTGGTTAGTAGATGCTGATTTGTGATGGGGGTGGGGCATGGGAAGAACGGAGGAACTTTGGATTGGGCAAAGGCGAGGGTGGGGAGGAGTTATGGGGGTAGGAAAGATGGTGGAATGAGATGGACATCATTACCCTAGGTACATGTATAATTGCACGAATGGTGCACCTCTATACCATGTACAACCAGAGAATTGAAATGTTGTGCTCCATTTGTGTACAATGAATTAAATGCATTCAGCTGTCATGTACAACTAAGTAGAACCAATAAAAATAATAATAATTTAAAAAAATAGGCGCCTTTTTCCACACAGTTTCCAGAAGAATAAGAAGAGAGCAGATATTACTCAGACATAATTACAGTTAATGTTTTGATATAACTATGATTTATTTTTTCCATATTACTGTCTTCTCTTAATTTAAATAAATATTCCCATGATGGACATAGAAAATTTGCTTTGCTTTTCAGTGTTCTGTAATGTAATTGAAGAACCCCTACTTGTAATAAACTCAAGCCTAGCAAGCAAGGCAGAAATACTGTTTAAGTGCTGTAGTATCTGTCAGAATCAAGGGAATGGACCATTTGATTACTTTTGTGTTTCAGGGAGAGAAAATAGAAGACATTCCAAAGGAAGTGCTGATGGACTGTGCCCACCTTGTGAAGGCCAATAGCATTCAAGGTCAGTTTTCCTAAGGTATTTTTTGAATTGGCATTGACTTTCTGTGTCTGAAATAGATTACATCTTAGAGAACATGCAGTTTGGTTTGCATCAAAGGACTAGCAGATTATATCTTTATAGTGGGTGGCAGTTTTGCTCTCTGTCAAAGAACTAAAAGTTTGTCTCCCTGCCCTTCAAATTTTCACTGTTTTAAGTCAGCTCTTTTCCTTACCTTAAATAGAAAGTAGGACATCTGGATCTGCCTACCCCTAAGGTTATTTGTAAAAAGACTTGGAAATTTGGTAATGTTGATAGCTAAGCAAGAGAGATGTGTCTTTTGGCTTTATTTTTAAGGTAGATATTTGTTTTAATCATTTGTCATTAGATTCTGAAACTAGAATCTCTAAATGATATTTTCCTACTTTTTCTTTTTTTCCTCCTCCGCTTACATATTTTTTTCCTTTCTCCAAGTCAGTTGATCTTATTATCTCTTCTCTCCAGAGAATCTTAGTTGTTCTGGAATGATCCCTGAATATTACTATTTTTACAAAGCTTTTTGTAGCTTCTGTTGGGGACAGTTATCCTAAATGTTTTAGGAATGGCCTGGAATACTGTGCTTGGTACTTGTTTCTACTATATAAAATTTAATGTAATAGTAAAGACCTCTCGCCGCCCCCCCCCCAAAAAAAAAAAAAAAAGATTATTGGGGTAAGGGTTATAGTTAGAAGGGGGAGCTTGGAGGGGGTGGTTTGCTGAGAATGTTTAAGCTAGTTAATAAGATTTTAGGTGTGGGACATATACCTAGATAGGGGATAGGATAGAGGTAACTTTGGTTTGATATGAAATTGAGCGATGTGGACAGAAATACAGTTTGGGTAAAAGATAAACATGGGGCAGTTGTATAGCTGGTAAAGGGACCAGGGGATGGTGATTATAGGACAAGAGTTGTGCAACCATCTCCCTTCCCCATCACTGAATCTATGTTTCTTGAATCTTAACTTGGACAACCTTAATAACAAATTAGCTACTTGGCCAAAGAGGGTAGAATTTCTTCCTTGTGGAGCCACTGATTTCAACTCCTTAAATCAACAAATTATAAAGAGTTTGAGGACATTTTATTTTTTATGAGAATGGAATTTTCTTAGATTTTCAGTGACTGAAGTAAAAATTGAAACAGTCATTACCTTTTCCCTCTATTCCAACCTTCTTCACAAATTCTTGTCCCTTCCCATGCCCCTGGCTAGCAGATGCACCTTTGTTCAAAAACGTTCTGTGGACTCCGTATTCTTGGCTCATCCTCTTTTTTCTTAGAATCTTTATAGTTTACTAGTTGTAGAGAAAACAAGGGAAGGTAGGGTCATGACACTGAATTACTCTTCTGTCTCCTCCTCAATCTTCCATGGTGATAGTTCACCTAGCAGAGAAAGAACCTAAGCCCCAGGACCTCACTTTCATAATTCAGTTCTGCTAAGGAATGAACAAATGGTCTTTGCTATAAGATCTGCTGAGGATACTTCACTTGTGGCACTGTGTAGTTACAATATTTCCTCCCTGGATAATTGCCACAGGAGTGGGGATTAAACTTGTTTGTTACTATAGAATTAACCTGTTCTGAGTTCTAGGTCTAGAACCATAGGTCAGCTCATTCTGTATCACCTGGCAAATCTTACCAGATAAAACTTCCCAAAAGTTAGAAAGTTTTTGTGACTCCCCTTGCCTATACAATTCAGTCCAGGCTCAAGATGGCATCCAGCCTAGTTGCTGTTTTCCACCCTCCTGCCTTTGCTTTTGTTGTTTCCTCTGCACTCCTTAGACATCTGTCTTCCTCAGTATCACACCAGCAGATCCCAGCTAAGGTTTAAGACCCCCACTGCAGGTGTAGTAAATAATATAATCATTGATGGAGTATTAGTTACAGGACTGACCCTGTGCTGAAACTTGACAAATTGTTTATCAACCTTATTGAGCTTGATGATATAATTTTTATGTTGCAGGTGAGAGAACTGACCTTACAGAGTAATAAGAAATTTGTCAAAGATCTCAGAGCTCTTGCACTGTAATGAGGCTGACTGACTTGAGTCTTTTGTCAGTCTGAAGCTCTGGGTACCTTTGTGGTGATGCCTATCCCCTCTTCAGCTCTGGGTAGCCTTGGAGTTATTTATGTACTTATCTCCCCCCTTTTAGGGTCTCAGAAGGCAGGTCCATTGTCTGACCCATGTTTGTATCATGTGCCTTGCACATGGAGATTCTTCTTTTTTTTTTTTTTTTTTTAACTTTTTATTTTGAAAGAAATCTTCAAAACTACAGAAAGGTTTCAAGACAAATACAACCAGAAAACATATCTAGCCCATATGCTCTTCACCTAGATTCACCAGTTTTTAAATTTTGCGTATTTATTTGCTTTTTATGTATCTCATTCTTATCATCAACTATTTTTTTAAATTTTGGTGGTACTGTGGGTTGAAGCCAGGGGCATGCTATTACTGACCTATATTCCCAACTCTTTTAATTTTATTTTAAGATGGAGTCTTGCTAAGTTGCTGAGGCTGGCCTCAAACTTGTGTTTCTTTTGCCTCAGCCTCTCAAGTTGCTGGGATTACATGTGTGTGCAACTGCACTCAGCTCATCATTAACTTTATAGCTGGGTCATCTGAAGGAAAATTACAGACATTATGACCCTTCAACATGTAACTCTTAAGACCAAGGACATTACCACCTGTGGTGGCTCACTCCTATAATCCCAACGACTCAGGAGGCTGAGGCTGTAGGGTCATGGGTTCAAAAGCCAGCCTCAGCAAATAGCAAGGCCCTAAGCAACTCAGTGAGACCTTGTCTCTAATAAAATATTTAAAAGGGCTAGGGATGTGGCTCAGTGATTAAACACCCAGGTTCGATCCTGGTACCAAAAAGAAAGAGGGAGAGAGAGAGAGGGAAAGAAAGAAAGAAAGCCAGGCCAAGGACATCATCTTAAGTAACTGCATTACAGTGATCAAATTCAGGGAATTTAACATGGATAGCATACTGTTATCTGGCAGGGTGTGGTGTGTTGCACGCCTGTAATCCCAGTTACTCAGAAGGCTGAGGCAGGAAGGTTGCAAGTTCAAGGCTGATTGGGCAACTTAATGAGACCCTTCAAAATAAAAAAGGGCAGTTGCCTAGCATGTGCAAGGCCCTGAATTCAATCCCAGTACTGAAAACAAACAAACCACTGTTTTCTGATATATAGTTCATATATAAGTTTTGTCAGTGGTTCTACTACTGTTCTTTTATCTAGCCTCTTTTAAAAATTCCTGAATCTGGAGGTACCTCTTTTTCTATCAATACTTTGACTTTTAATGAGTAGAAATGTTCTATAGTTTCCCAGAGTTTGGGTTTGTCTGATGTACCCTCTTGATTAGAATTACAGTATGCATTTTTGAACAATTAGAGTTTTGCACATTTCAGTGAAGCAGAACATGATTTCGTTTTGCCTCATTTTCAGTGATGTCGACTTTGACCACTTGGTAAGGTGCTGTTCATTAGCCTTCTCCAATGAATACAGGAATTTAAACAGTAAAGTCTACAGCTATCTGATGTGGAAGGATGGTGGAAAGCAGCAGACCAGCGAATCCCCTGTGATTCTCAGAGCTGCTGGGGTAGAGGGCACCCTGTGGTGGAGGTGGTGGTGTTATTTTCAGACGAGGTTCAGAAAGCTATGGGGACTTTCTCAAAGTGGCACAACTAGTTTGTGGTACTGTCAGGATAAAGTCCAGGTCTCTGGAATCCCAGGCCATGTCTTTGTATTGCTTCCTAACCTTTACTGACTCAAGGACTCCTTTGAGAATCTGAGGAAACTTACTTGGGTCTTTTTCTCTCCAAAAAAAAAAAAAAAATTACACATGATAAATTTTACTGTCTATTTTGGGAAGTTTTCCAAAGTCCTTGGATCTAATCCATGGTCCCTTGTTTAGTAAAAGGAATCTCTTTCCTTTTCTACCTTCTAGAGGCTGCTCATATTCCAAGCCAATATCACTTTTCCCTCTCTGATCACTGCTTTTTCTGATTTGAAGGAATGATGCAACTAGATTGGACCATCCATATAATCCATGATAACCTTCCTATTTTAAGGTTGTTAATCATACAACAAAGTCTATTGCCATATAAAGTTTTAGAGATTAGCATGTGGACATCCTGGGACAGGGATTGGGAAGGGAGTGTGTGTGTGTGTGTGTGTGTGTATGTGTATGGAATTTTCTTAGATTTTCTGTGACTGAAATAAAAACTGATACAGTCATTACCTCATTTTATTTATATATATAAAATGTATGTATATAAAATATATGGTATACCATGGTAATACTTATGGTTGTGTTTTGTTTAATACCATTTGCCTTTTATGGGTGGTTTTTGTAAAGCATTTTGTGGTTTGAAACAGTGGGAGGTTTGTTGATCCTAAGCCATTTCCTGGGTTGGATAATGGCAGTTTGCAGTGGGTGCGGGGGTACCTTGCTCAGTCTCATCCTGCCTGCGTGTTGAAGACAGTCTCTCTTGGCAGGCTGCAAGATGAACAACGTTAATGTGGTATATACGCCGTGGTCTAACCTGAAGAAAACAGCTGACATGGATGTGGGGCAGATAGGCTTTCACAGGCAGAAGGATGTAAGTGTTTGGCACCACTGCAGGAGGCGCATCCTGACACCGAGTGGATACCCACCTATTCTGTGTGACTCTACTGTTGTTGAGGGCCGAGCATGATACATGTTTCCTAGGGGAGTTAAACTGGGTTACCAAACCCCTGGAAAGACTTACCCCTCTTCTGGGAGAAAAGAACAATAATAAAGAGTCAGTACTTTCCCCTGTCTCTCTCTCAGGTAAAAATTATGACGGTGGAGAAAAAAGTGAATGAGATACTGAACCGATTAGAAAAGACCAAATTGGAGCGGTTTCCAGACCTAGCTGCAGAGAAGGAAAGCAGAGACCGGGAAGAGAGAAATGAGAAAAAAGCCCAAATTCAGGAAATGAAAAGGAGAGAAAAAGAAGAAATGAAGAAGAAGAGGGAGATGGATGAACTTAGGTATGTTAGAGATGTCTCATTGATGCTGACCCCAAAGATTGTTTGTTGCTGATTTTGACCATGGAGTAATGGTTAAGAATGATAAATTAGGACTGAGGATGTAGCTCAGTTGGTTGAGTACTTGCCTCGCATGCACAAGGCCCTGGGTTCAATCTCCGGCATTACCCAAAAAAAGAAAGAAAGAAAAATTGGTAGATGAAAGATGTATAGCTCAGAACTTTAAATGAGTGAAAGCATATGTATTTACTTGTTGATCAAATGAATTGTCATTTTATGGAGGTAGGTAGGATATGAGAGTATATGAAATAAAATAACATTTTACTAAGTAATCAATCATAGGTTTTCTTTAGAGTTTAGTTTGTAAGTTTTTCAAAGAGGAAAAGATGCTATAAGTTTGGGGTTTTTTTTTTTTTTGGTGGTGGGGGCTGGTGCTGGGATTGAACCCAGGGCTTCACACATGTCAGCAAGTACTCTTACCACTGAGCTACATCCCCACCCCTAAAAGAAGTACTTAATATTGATTCTGTGCATTTCAAATACAGTTGTCTTGGCTCAAAAGGCCAGCTCTAGAAATTCTGAAAACTGTTTTTTAAAACTTTTTTCTATGTTTTTAAAGTTTAAAGTAATAATGTGATGAGACTGCTCCAATGGTCTGCATTTTAAAACAACAGTTAAAATACACTTTGGCTCTTGAAGTACCAAGGCCATGAGAATACTGACTACATCAGTTTTCTGTTGGTTCTGTAGCAAGGTGCCACATAATTAGTTGCTTAGAGCCATTTACTACTTTATAATTGCATAGGTCAGAAGTCCAGTGAAGTTGTCACTGGGCCAAAGTCAAGGTGTGAAGGGCTATATTCCTTTCTGGAGGCTCTAGAGGAAAATCTCCTTCCTCTTCTGCCTTCTAGAGGCTGCCCATATTCCATGGCTTATGGCCCCTTCTTCCATTTTCAAAGCCAGTGTCACTTTTCCCTCTCTGACCAGTGCTTTCTCTGGTTTGAAGGAGTGATACAACTAGATTGGACCACCCATATAATCCATGAGAATCTCCCTTTAAGGTTGTTAGTCACACTTACAAAGTCTATTGCCATACAAGGTTTTAGAGATTAGGATGTGGACATTGTAAGATAGGGATTGAGAAAGGAGTAGGGGCACTGAACTCAGGGTGCCCTACCACTGAGTTACATTACGAGTCCTTTATATTTGTTATTTTGAGACAGGGTCTCACTAAGTTGTGTAAGGCCCCACTAAGTTGCTCAGGCTGGACTCTAACTTTCTATCCTATGCCTCAGTCTCCCCACCCTTCTGGGAGGCGTCATCCTGCCTGTCACACTGAATCTATATAAATATATACTTCTATTCCTAAATAGTCCTCTCATTTTTCTTAGTTAAGGGAAGTCAATCTTGTGAATCTAGTCATAGAACTGGTAGATTTTTCATAGGTATTATTTGTGATAGGTATACCAAAAAAATAAAAAATAAAGAGATATTGAGAACATATGTTGCCTTTGGGAATGGTATAAATAAGAAATCAGTTGTCTTGCCACGTCATTACCTAGTTCATTGGCGTGTCATGCGATCTTACAAAGGTTATTGGATCAGAGTGTAGTATTACCATCATGTGCCATTACTTGTTAGTTGCATGTGTTCCTGTTGGGGGTTCTGCTAAGAAAGGGTGATGAGGTTCATTTAAAATAGAATTTTAAAATAGAGAGTTCTGGAAATGTTATCCTGAGTTATAATATAATTTGCTAACATGAGTCAAACTAATGAATACATTTAAATGTATCATATGGCTTAAAATTGTGAGTCTTCTTTGTGTTGTGAGTAAAAGAAAAATTATCAACACCATCAGTGCAGAGAACATTTGAATTCTGAGTGATGCAGGATTTATAGTAGTTAGTTCTTTTTGTTCTTAGTTTGGAATAGGGAAAATTGAAAACTTGGCTTTTTGTGCCCTTTAAGGTCTACCATCATTGTGTTTAGAGACATGGATGTGGGCTGAGGTTGTGGCTCAGTGGTAGCACGCTTGCCTAGCATGTGTGAGGCACTGGGTTCGAGTCTCAGCACCACATATAAACAAATAAGAACAATTGTAGAGAAGAAAAATTTTATTTGAGGTTCAGAGGTCTCAGTCCATAGACAGCCAGCTCCATTCTTCAGGGATTTAAGTGAGGCAGAACATCATGGGGGAAGAAAAAGCAGAGAGAGCTCCACATACCAAAGACAAAATATACATCCCAAAGCCATACCCCCAATACCCACCTTCTCCAGCCATACTCTACCTGGCCATCCAGTTAATCCCATCAGAGGATGAATTCATTGAGTGGGTCAAGACTCTCATGACCCAATCACTTCTCTAAACCTTGCATTGCTCACACTTGAGCTTTTGGGAGACACCTCACATCCAAACCATAACAGGTAATACAGTAATTTTTGGTAAGGTCACTTTACTGATCTGATTATAAAAGGAACCAGAGTGGGTGTGGATAGGCCAGACACAAGCCACTGGCAGATGTTGGAATCACAGGTGATGGTATCTTGGACTGTGGTGGTGATATGGAAGTGGAGAGGAGCAATGATAAAATGATATGATTGGATTATAGGTTGGGTTGAGGGAAGGGGCTAAGAATGGCTCCTACATTTTTGGTTTGAAGTGGAGTAGAAAATAATGCCATTCTTGGAGTTAGGAACCAATGGGCAAGAAATTGTTTGGGTAGGTATGCAGACCATGAGTTAGATACAGACTTAAGAATCTGAAGATACCTTTGAGGCATCCAGAAAGATGTCAGAGGGGCATTTGGATTAATGCAATGGAGCTCAGAGTAAATGTGTGGCCTAGAAAAATGACTTTGTGTGTTACTTTAAGATAGATATGAAATCTAACCAGCGATTCTTCAGCTGGGTTGTAGATTCCCACAGCTGAGCACCTGGGTATAGGGTATTGATTTAACATTCGAGCAGCCATCTTAAATGTTTGCTTTCCTGTGCTTACTCTTACCGAAACTCGCCCCAACCCCATTATTGACCTACCCCATGGTACCATAACCCTAAGCCAATCCCAGAAGAACACAACCCCTTGACTTTGGAAAGCCCATGGTGCCATCGACCTAAGCCAATCCCATGCTAATACCACCTCCCGAGCTCTGATGCAACCATCCCTGAGCCTATCCCATAGTGCCACAACTACAACTCCAAACCCCTACCCCACAAAAGTTGAACACCCAAACATCTCGGGGCCTCTTCTCCATCTGTGGAGAGATGTGCCTTTATTTGTCAGCTCTGACAAACCAAACTCTTGTGTGTATCTCTGCCTGGTCTCCATCTTTCATCTCTCACTTGCCCGTCTCCTGGTTCCTTGCTTTCCTTTCACTGAGTATGTTCTGATCTTCACAGTGATTTAAATGCAGCCAGGATTGAGCTGCTCTGCTCTAACCACGTTTTCTTTTAATCGTGTATCTTCTCTTTGTGTTTATGCACTTGTTGATCTTGCTTGTTTTGATTATTCATATGGAAGCCATTGAATTCTACAGCATCAACTAATCTCTCTGGATGCCTCCCAGCTTGTTCTCTTTAACCACGTTTTGAACCCGTCCTTCCTTCAGATTTTCAGTTTTCACTGTCTGCAAGTTGTGTTGACTTGTGTCAACACCATCACTTCAGATGAGGTGCAGCGTGTCTCAGATCAAGCACATCTTCTCATTGTTCTCATTTGCAGCATTCTTTTTTCAAATCATCCTTTTTTTCAAATCATTCATTCCTCTCCTGTTTCTCTCTCTTGCCGCTGTAGCTGTTACCATAGTAGATCATGCCATCAGTTTCAGGTAGCAGTAGGCTGGATGTGATGGTAGAAGTGGGAGTTTAGGAGGCAGACCTGGGCTCAAAGCCCATCTTCATCTTTCCTGCCTCTGATTCCGTATAATACTGCTGCCTTATAATGTGGTTGTGGGCTTAGCACTGATTTATGAAGCACTTAACTTTATTTACTAATGAAATTTAACTAATTTCCTACGAAAAAAGGATATTTAGTAAATGACAGATACTTATATTGTTAATTGGTCTTCTTGCCTTAACCTCCCCTCCAGCCACTCTGTTTCCTATAGATTCCTTTTTTAAAAACTAGTATTATATATTAACACTTTCCCTGGTGACCTTTTTGTGATAGTTTATTTCTCCTTAAATACTTGTTGAATCTTTTTATGTCGATCCTATGCTCAATTTCATATATGTCTTCTTGCTAATCACGTCATGTTTACTCACACAATTAGGTCAACATAATTGGGCCCCTCTGTCTGGCCTGATTTGCCACTGCTTTATTTTCAGATTTCACTCAAGTCAATTTCAGCTTCGACACGTCATTATAAATACCACCTCTTTGCCTTAGCTCATCCCAGTCTCTGGATCTAAAATGCCCTCTCGTTCAACCTACCCACTTGTCAGACTTCTGCCTCAACTGTGAAGGGTACCCTGACAGTTCCTTCCCAACTGTGTGTTCTCTCCTTTGTATTTTTGTAGCATTTACAGTCTGGACTTTGGCAGTGAATCACAAATGATCTTGGCCATAGATGAATCTCCCCCTCTAAGGGATAGGAGTAATGCTATCTACTTCAGAGTGTGGAAGTGAAAACATGAAACAAGTGAGAAAGCTCTTGGTAAACTGAAGTACTGTTCCATCTTATTTATTGTTCATACACTTATCTTTTAATGTTTCAGTCTTGTTGAGGACAAGAATTATATCTAATAACTGTTTTGTTTTGCCTGAAGCCCTTTGGCAGTGCTTGATTATGTGGTAAGTGTTCGTAAAATTCTCATTAGCTCAATAACCTTATTTTAATGTTTTCTTCTAGGAGCTATTCATCACTAATGAAGGTTGAGAACATGTCTTCAAATCAGGTATGTTGAAGTTATTTCCACTTATATGTGTCTTAAAATAATTCACTATGGGTTTTTAATAAGATGTTGTAAGTATTTTTTTTAGTGTTGCAAATTTCTCACTGTGAGTGGCAACTAGTATGCTCACTTGAGTTGGATTCTAATAATCATTTCCCCTCCTTCCCTATAGACCTTCTCATGTTTTGTTTTTAAATAGGTTACCTCATTAAAAGAGATTGTTATACCTTACCTACTGTGAAGTATAGGTCTACTAGATTAAAGGATGTATTAATCAGCTTTCCAGTACTATAACAAAATATTTGAGATAATCAACCTAAACAATAAAAAGGTTTATTTTGATGCACATGTTTTTGGAAGTTTCAGTTCATGATTGGTTGGCACCATTGCTTTTGGGCCTGTGGTGGGGCAACAAGTACTTAATGGTAGAGTGAGTGGTGGAGCAAGCAAAGGGGCCTAGGATTCCAACATCCCTTTCAGGGACACATCCTCAGTGTCCTAGCTTCCTCTCATGAGGTGCTACCTCTTAAATATTCTACTACTTCTCAGCAGCATAACACATGGGTTTTGGGGGGGCATTCCTACTATAGTGCAGGACTTTTGTTTGTTTCTTTTTTTTCCCTGTCTTTTCTATTTCAGGACTGCAAAAGTGCCTTTGTTTATTAATGTTTTCAGTTAATATGATTATAGATTTTATAGTGTAATTGAGTAAATAAAATTATCATCTTAAAGTAATGACCCTCAGATCTTTCATTGTAGCCCAAGTTACAAAAAATGGTTAGCATAATACTAAAAGGATCCTCTTAACATCCACATCTAGTATTTTATTGGAACTTCATCAGACCTTGTTCTTGAGGACTGTCTTCCTCAAAATTTGGGTTAAAGTGTCCAGAGAGATAGCATAACTTATGCTGTCTGAACAGTTACTTAACAGTCTTTGCAGAAAATGAAACCAACTAGTTGTATTTTGGATATTCTGGTTATTGTAATATAATTGTTTAAAAAAACATCCTTTAGATCTGTGTCATCCAATACAGTAGCCTCTAATGTCATGTTATTTAAATTTAAATGGATTAAAATTAAATTAAAACTTGAGGTCCATAGTCATACCAGCCCCATGTGCTAGAGGCTACCAAGTCAGCACAGACAGAACTTCTTCATTGTTGCGGAAAGTTTTGCTCAGCAGCTGTCCTTTCCTTAAAAGCAAACTAGTGAGATCCCAGATTTAGTGCATGAATTGGAATGGATAGGATTTTAGGCATTGTTTATGTCTAATATTCTTTCAGGCATGTATAAAAGCAACATCCTTAGCCCCAACCCTTTGAATCTGAGATGTATCTTTATAGTTTATTCCTGAACAATTCCAGAATAGCATTGTATAATTCAGCAGAACACTGAAGAGATAGACTGCTATTTACTAGTTGGATAAACCTGACAAAGTTATTTAACCTATCTAAAGGAGTTTTCCTTATCAGTTAAATGGAGAAATTAACTCATGGGGTTCTAAAATTAAAACAAGGATATGTGTGTGAAAATCTTTCTGGACTTAGTTTCTGCATAAGTAGTCATTATTAATTCTTACCTATTTGGTTCTCAGTTGTTCGTTGCCTACAGAGTGTCCATATCAAAAGATGAGATAAAATATTTAGTCCCTTCTGGAAGCTATTTCTTCAAACTTGGAACAATTTAACAGTCTTTAACATCTTCCAAATCTAATTTTGTAATCTTTGCTGTGGTATTATTACTTAGAAGTTTTCTGTTAGTTAGAGGCTACTTTCTACCAAAAATATGACCCTGGCATTATGTTATGATCTTAGACATTTTATTCCCATCATCATGGATTTTAAATTTGGATATTGTGGTGGAGTTGAGAAATACACACACACACACACACACACACACAGAGGTGTCTCTTACAATCTGTGGGACATTGATTCCAAGGCCTCCACAAATACCAGAATCTACAGTTGCTTAGGTCCCTCTGTTTCAACAAGTATTTTCATAACGTACACACATCTTCCCATGTAATTTAATTTCTAATGCAATGTAAATTCTGTGTAAATAGTTACTATACTGCATTGTCGAGGGAACTTGCCATCCTCTTGCCTCAGCCTCCTGAGTCATGGGGATTATAGGCATGTGCCACTGTGTCCAGCTAAGAAACCTATTTGTTGTGTTTATTTATTCAGAGTAAAAGGAATCTAAAATGGAAAAGTTATCCAAATAAAGTCTTAGATCTCAGGTATATGTTTAAAATTGATAGGATCCCAGACATGGGCTCTTGGACACACGGGAACTCCTGCCGACCCAACTCCAGCCCCGCAGAGGGAGTAGTGCACTTTCATTGTCCCTGGCCCAGATTCCCTTGTTGAGCTGTTCATCCTTAGTGGCTGAGTGGAAAGTTGAAGCCTGAAAATGTAGGATGATTCTTTCAGACAAACTGCTGCTATTTCTGTGATCTGAGGCACTTTTACTGTGGCTTTGGTTTCTTGTGCTAATGGAAGAAAAAAGCACAGAAAGAACCACTGAATGAAACTGAAAATAATGCCAGAGTGCACCAAAACCATTGTTTTCCACCTGTGTCTCATATTTCCCTACTGTCTCTAGCAAAGGCTGTCAGAGAGAAAAAAGGCTGTGGAAGCCTCAGTCCTGTCCCTGTCTCAAGCAATCCTGGTGTCAAGCAACAAAGAGACAGAGATGAAACAAATACAGTGCCCAGGTGGTTCACACAGCCAAGCCAATGTACAGGCGCAGGCTGTGAGACCTGGCAGTCAAGGAGTGGAGCCCCACCTCTGTGCGTGGCCTTCAGCATTTGTCTACACCACACAAGAAAATCGATCCCTTTATTGTATAAGCCATCACATAAGATTTTTGTTAATAACTTGGCAAGCCAACTAACTTGGTAACTAACCTATCTTTGGCTTCCTATGGATTTTTCTTATGAAAAAAAAGAAGAAATCAAAGCTATTTTTGAAAGTCCCACATCTGACAATCTTGAGGCTCAAAACACTGGAATTTAGGCCACAACTATTTTGCATAGTGGCAGCATTGTTGGCGTAACACTATTGAAGCATGTTTATTTGCTATATTTGTTGAAGGATTAAGCCTGATTTCTTTTTTTAAAGTTTATTATGTATATTTAAGATAGACATGAGATGTTATGGGATATGTATAGATGCTAAAAATCCTATAATGAAGCAAATTAATATATCCATCATCTCATAGTTATCCATTTTCTAAAATATGAGATTCATGCTAAGTGAGTAGATTTTAGCTTAGATTATTTTTACACTCATTCCACCCTGTACTAGGTCAGGTAGACCTTCATACTTTGGAAATCATGGTAGCTTGTTGCTGTGAATCACTCCTTGCAGTGACACTTTAGCAAATATGCCTGCTAATGCAGCTGTTTCAGAGAACTGATAAAGATGCACAAGAAGTAACGAGTGAATTTAGTCATTTTACCTTTTATTTTTATACCCTGAGATTGATTAGAGAAGGAGGCTTGTCAGTTAAGATTATAATTGTAAATTTTAAATGTTGTTTATTTTTGAGGATTTTATGGTTTCACTTTTTTGTTTCTTGTAGGATGGCAATGATTCAGATGAGTTCATGTGAAAGGAGAAAAGGATTCTGAAAGCTGTGAATGCAGAGAACTTTGCGGACCTTGTGATTTCATCTATGTTCTAAATTATAAACAGCCAAAATTCTGCCTTCATTCTACACAGATATTATTAATTTTGGAGTTTTAAAAAAAATCCCTTTTTTTGCTGACAAAAAAAGAACAGATATATATATTATAGTTGAACTTGAAGACAGCATATATAACTTTAGGAAAACAAAAATATTTTTGCCAGAACACGTCTCAGTACCTTGCAAGAGCTGACTGCCCTTGTTCTTGAGATAGACTTTAGAGTAAACCAACTCTGAAAAGTATTTTTGTGGCTGTGGTTCATCCCTGAAAACAGATGTCTTGAAATGCTTTTCATAGCCTAAAATACCTTCACTTCTGTTAAGAAGAATGTGTTGGTTGGCAATTCAGGCCAAGATTCTCCCACTCCCAATTTCCTGATTAGAAAAGCAGAGTTTTGAAGGTGATAGTGATATTTCAAAAGATTGCTGGCTTCAACATTCTCATTCCCGCATGTCGTCAGTCTGTTAGTGTAGTGGTCCTCAGCTTGTCCCAGCTCCTTTGTCCTCCCTTTTTTGAAGTGAGGGCCTTCATCTTCGTAGCATCATATTGAAAGAAATAGATGGTCTAAATCAGGTTTTACCTTGTGCACCTTGCCTGAGCACCAAGTAATCCAAGCTACAGGTGCGACAACTTCTAGGCTCCATTTCCGCGCTGAGGGGGACCAGAGGGTGCTCTGTGAACTGAGTGGGAGATACAGGTTACCTGATTTTTGTCTTGAAATTCAAGATGAAGCAAAAGTACACATTGAATTATCAAGCATTTTCCTAGCCAGCCAAGTAATTTATGTCCTTACCTTGAAATAATAATTATTTTTGAGTTTTAACCCTTGAGATTGGATCTCTCAGTTACAGGCTCCTAACTTAGGTAACATTACTACTCGGCTAAAACACTGGCTACCCGTTATGATTCTGACCAGGAGATACATTTTTATTGCCACGTGTAAGGCAACCCCTGAAGGGAGTGACAAGACAAAACATCGAAAGAGCCTGCAGGACCCCCGCTTGAAGATTGTAACACCCAGAACCCTGCCTGGTGCTGTTATTCTAACTCATTAAAAGTGACTTTCAGCAAACCTTGTAGCTGCCTAGCACTTTGGAAGTGTGGGTAAAACCAGAAGACGTTTTCTTTTATTCTAAGTTGGTGTATGGGCTTGATCTGGAAAATTCCTGAGGCATAACTCATTGGCCAGATTTTGAGGGGTATGAAAATACCAGAGGTCAGTGTGTGGGCATGTGTGTCTAATGTTTTAGACTGGAGTTCTGTGATTAAAAAATTATAATAAAGTATTGGTTTTTTTTTTAATCTGGAAGGACTTGCTTGTTATAAAATCAGCATGTTGATTTTGAGGTTGATTTTCTGTAAAAACAAAACAAAAAAACATTTATTAAGTGTATCAGGCAAGAACTCTACCACTTAAGCTGCAGCCCTGGCTCGTCAGGCTGATTCTGGCAAGTTCTGTAAGGGTATCCTCCATGGGTAAATATCTGTGGCTCCCAGCTGCTGGTGGGTCAGAAGAGATGGCCTTTCTCAGACACTCTGGTTTGAGTGCACTGGTGGCTATGCTCCACCATCCTCAGGCCTCTGGCTGGTGCCTCTCTGCCTCACACTGCAACATATGCAGGTGGAGCCTGAGGAGTTCTCTTTAATAGAGGTGTTGGAGTCCAATTTTTCAACAGTTGGGACTCTTGGCTTATAGGGCCTCTTCTGAATTCTGAGTTGAATTTCTGGTCCTTACCTCTTTAGCTGTTATCTGCTGATTCCCCTTTCCCTCTGTCTCTGCCTTTTTTCTCCCCATTGTCTTGGTCCCAGGGGAAAGCAAGTATTCTTTTCTTTCTCTAGTGATTGAACCAATGGGTTCTTAACCACTGTGCCGCATCCCCAGCCCTTTTTATTTTGAGACAGGGTCTTACCAAGTTCTTAGGGCCTCACTAAGCTGGTGATGCTAACCTCGTACTTACATTCCTCCTGCCTCAGCTTCTTAAGTTGCTGGAATTACAGGCACATGCCACTGCATCTGGCTTTGTGGGCGGGGGATGGGGTGGGGGGATGGATGGGGGGATCCTGGGGATTGAATGCACTGAGCTGTATCCCCAACCCCTTTATTTTGAGACAGGGTCACCCTAAATTGCACAGTCTGAATTTGTAATCCTTTTGCCTCCGCTTCCGAAATAGCCAGGAAAAGGGTTGTGCTTCCTTGCCTGGCTAAGGACCTTTCCCTTGAGGACATACAAGTTTGCTGCTAATAGGTCAGACTGTTGGCCCTGAAGTCATCTCAGTCCTTGCTGTTGGCATATTTGTTGAACATTTGATGGGAAAATTCCAAATTGTTGCTGTTTTTATGAACTGTGCCCTTGACGAAATCCATGCATCCTAGAGGTTCTCTGTGGGTCTGAGTCCCTTTGCCAACTCCGTCTCCAGTTTCACCACTCTGAGCTTCATGCAGGTGAAGGTTGTATTGTGGTTTAGTTAACTTCACAAACTGCTCTGTTGTTGTATTTGGATAGCTTTAGACAAACACCTTTGTCCTTGGGCAAGCGAAGTTGATCACAGTTGGAACAGATACTGGAAAGTTTATCAAAATATCAAGGATTTTGACATTGGCAGAATAGGGGATAGGCTTTAGTTGAACCCCTTCAGTGTCTTTTTGTGTTTTGTTGTATTTTAACTCTTTCTAAAAACTCATTCTAGTGAGCCTTGTAATTGTTCAGTGCCAGTAGTTCCACCCATTTAGGAAGGGTGGCATGAGCCACACGTAAGCAAAATTAGAAAGAACTCAATTCCTGCCTCCAATTTAAGACCAAAGCTGTCCCACTTTACAACTGTCTGAGTGGGTAAGTTCTTGTTTTCTGAGCTGGAACAGTTAGTTTATGGAAAACTGAGCTGGGTAGCAAAGCAGAGAAATGGAACAACTTTCCAATTTCTCCTGGAGTCATCATATTGAAGCCTGCTTTTTCTTTGGTTTCAAGTACAGCATGTGAATAACAAGTTCCTATTTCAAAATGATCATATTTGAGTGGGTGAACTTTTGATTTTAAAGTGGTCTATAAAAACAGATCAAACTATAATCAAAAGTATAAAGTCAGAAACTTAAATTCCAGGCTCAATGTCAATCTGGATCCACATCGCTCCAGTGAGTCTGCAGTAACTCAGGAAAGAGAACAGTTTGGCTGTGGCCTGAGCAAGTTCCCATTCCAGCTCCACAGAGAGCTCTGCTCTGCCAGTCATAAGGGAGGCCAGCATGGGCAGGAGAGTTTTCTGTGCATTCTGTCGTTTTTAAAATGATACGGTACCAACCACAGACAGTGTGGTGTGGATAAGTGATGCCTAAAACAAAAGCTTATAGTTTGAGTAGAACCATGTGTGTTTGGGATTTCCCATTGCGCTTGTCCTCCAGTACTCATCTTGCTAGTGGGATGTGCATACTGATTTTAGGCACGTAGGGAGAAGGAGGTTTTTGTGCTGTGTGTAATGAGAGATGCCTTTCAGACAGTCACTTGTTCCTTAGCAGGAGGAGAGGACCAGAGCAGAGATAGGGGAAGATCACCCTTGAATTCCAGGAAGAAGACGGAAGAAGCTAGAGCTAAAAGGTGATGGTATTCATTTAAAACATATTTTTGGAGCTTAAATTTGCCCATTTCCCCCTCCCAAAATTTTTAGGGGTCTGCCTGAAATTTTGGCTGGTTTATCAGTCCATTTCCTGTTTCTCTAGCAAAATACTTGAGGCTGGGTACTTCATATGTTAAAGAGGTTTATTTGATTCACAGTTCTGGTGCCTGGGGGGTCTCAACAGCATGATGCTGGTGTCTTGGTGAGAGCCCCCCTGCATCACAGCTTGGGAAAAGACAGAAGCACCTGGGGTGCTGGAGAGGCCAAGCAAGTGGTTGGTCTTACTTACCACAACCTGTTCTCATAATCAACTTCCTTGAGAGGCACTAATGCATTCATGAGGGTGGAGTCCCTGTGACCTAATTACCTTCCATTAGGCCCCACCACAAAAGTTCTACCACCTCATTAGCAAAACCAAGCATCTAGCAGAAGAACCTTTAGGGGACAAATAACTAAAAACATAGCAGCTGATGAGGGTGCAGGTGTGAAGACTCACTGGAATGGATTCCCTGGAATATAGGACTCTGGACAGTGTTCTGTGTATTCGATTTCCCCCTCTTTTTTTACCAAGCTCACTCTAATGTTACTTGGTGTTTGTTGGGAGGTATTGAGATTTCTTTTTTTCCCCCCACCAATAAAAGCATATTTAAGCCCATGACCAGACAAGTACTCTAGCTCTCAGCTGCAGCCCCAGCCCTGTATTTAAATTCTATATAAGAATTTAATTGATGAAGGACTTGAGTTATTTCTTTCTAGGCAGGACCAACTCCTACACTCTTTTGTTTTAGCTGCCTTAGCTACTAGAATTCTGGGACTTGAGTGAGTAAAATATAAGGCAAATGTAGATTAAAATCAGAATTTTTCATACAGAACAATTTAGAGATCTGGGTATAAACTGGTTGGACTTGCCAGTTTACTACAAATACAATACCTGTCTAATGCCATCTAGCCCAGCTTATGGCTATCCATACCTCTGTCTCACACTGATCGTGTAATTTAGTCTCAGATTTCCTGGCTGTGCAGGAACTCCAAGCTCTCCACCTTAGTGGTGGTGACTGTAGGTCTGCACTAGAACCACATGAAAGAAGAACTGGTCCCTGTGCTGGCATGCCCTGATTGGCACTGACTCAGCATTTTCTGCATTTGTGGACAGCTGAGAAATGGCAACTGGGGAAGTGAATGCTTATTTTAGAAATCCATGTAGATTTCTCTAGTTCTCAAACCAGGTGCGTGGGAGTCAATATTTAAGGCTGGAAAAAAGGAAATTCTCCAAAGGCAGTATTGTGTTTCCCCTTCACATCAGCCCCAACTAGTAACCACTGCAGTAAAAACAGACGAATGGCCTGACATTTCACATCCTGCCCAGAGGCCTCACTGCCCAGGCTCCTGCTGGTGTTTTGGTTTCTACTCAGCAGTTTGCTTTACATGGAAAAGGTTCACATTTGCTTATGAGTTAAGAGAACTGGGATCTCCTAGGTGGCAGAGACAGAACCTTCTTGACCCATGGTGAAGACAGTCCAAGGTCAATGGATTGAAGCTACAGACTTAAAAAGATAAAGTACTCTTGGGGGCGCGGTGCAGTGCCCTTTCACCAGCCCAGTCTTGCCAGACTACCTTCAGTTGTGAAGTCCTTAGCTTTCACAATGTGGCATCCATCAAAACCCTGAAAATTTTATTTTATGGTTAATATACTCAACATTGATGAGGCTTACATAGCTTATTTCAAAAACAAAATTACTTTTATTCTTTTAATTTTTTGAAATTAACACAGTAGTATTACTTCTAGGATGCTGTGTACTATAAATGTGTACTGATCGAATCAGAGTAATTAGCGTTTCCATTTCCTTATCATTTCTTTATGTTTAGAGCCTCTGAGCTCCTCTCTTCCAGTTCCTCATAGGTGATTGTAAACTGTGGTTACCCTGCTGTGCTGTGGGGCACTGGAACCTATTTCTCCTGTGTAATAGAATTGCTTTTAGAGCAGTCTGGAAAGGGATAGAAGGACTGTGCTGTGGTTTGAGTTTTAACCCAAAAACCTTTTGTGCTGGAAGCTTGATCTCCAATGTGGCCATGTGGAGAGGTGTGGCCCAGTGAAAGCTGGTTCGATTGTTGGCTCAGAAAGGATTACTGCAGTTCTCATGGGTCCTAGTTAGTTCTATAAGAGTGGGTCTGGCTCCTGACTGTTTCTTGCTTCCGGTCTCACCTTGTAATCTCTTTCTCTCCCATACACTCTGCTATGATGCCATCACCTTGTGATTTAGCCAGAAGTCCCTCACCAGAGCTGAGCAGAAACTGGTACCATGATCTGGGACCTTCAGAACTGTGAGCTAAATGAACCGTTTTCTCCATAAAGGAATCAGTCTTGGTATTTTGTTACATCAACATAATATTGACTGAAACAGTGGGAAGTATACAAAACTAAAATTCAATCCCACAAAGGAGTTTTCTTGGTGTCTATGACTAGAAAATATAGCCTGTTTTGCACAAGAAGGAGAAAGAGGTCCATGTTCCTGTTCCTATCCCAAGGAGATTTGCTCCCTGTCTTGTCCCTTTTCTGCCATGATAGAAGTTTTGTGGTGCCCATGATTGGTGCTTTGTGAAACTGCAAAACCATAGTTACCCAGACTGTTTTTCTTCCTCACTTGCATCAAAACAAGACAGCTGCTGAGGCTGGAGCTCCCCTGTCAGGACTGAAGGGAGAGGAAACCCGGCTGCCCCTCATTTAAGCTACCTGCTCCCCTCAGGCCCTCTGTTAACTCCGTAGAGGGACTCCTGGGGTTCAGGGCTAGTTAGAATTGTTAAACTTATCCAATTTACATGAATCTGTACTCTAAAGGTATAGGGTAAATGTGAACAGTGCTTTCAGTTCCCCTTCTTGGGATGACTAGTGCTTCAGAGTTTTTTGTTTTTTGTTTTTGTTTTTTAAATTAGAGGCAGAAGCCCCTTGATCTGGACTAGCTGATCCCACAGTTCTGCCTGCTTTTTGCCTGAAACAATCTTGCCTTGGTGGGATTCTCTGTCCCCTTGCCTCTTGCATCTAATCCAGGAGAAAATGCCCTAAGCCTTCCCAGGCTACACACATGGTAGCTGGGCCTTAAGGGCAGATGATGAATTCATAAAGGGACAGGAACAAGAGGATTAGGCGTCCTTTGGCATCCCTACCCATGAACCAACCTCTGCTTGGACACCCAGTTACAGGAAGGATTGTCTCTTAGTAAGCCATGTCCATTGAAATCTGAGCTCAGTGGAAAATGAACCAGACAGAAAGCTACTTGCTCATTTTGTGCTTGAGAATTTGGAAGGGGAGAGAGAGAGAGAGTGTGTGTGTGTGTGTGTGTGTGTGTGTGTGTGTGTAGTGGGAGGGAAGGGGACAGAACTAGCTCAGGCAACTCCAGACCTTGGTGCCCAACTTCTTCAGTTCTCTCCCCACATCCAGCCTACTCTCTTAGCCAGGGACTTGGTGCTGCTTCTTACCCCAAGAGAAAGGATGGGAGAAAAGCGCAAGTGTGGGTGACAATCTGTGAAAGATAGATTGAAGGAAAGGAGCCACACAGCATTTTCACCTATAGACTTCCCTATGTGGGGCGTGGGCTTTAGGATATAGCTCTGCTAGTTTTCAGTGTGACTCAGAATTAGTCACTTGTCCCCTCTGTTTGCCCACTGGAATATGAGGAAGAGGACCAGAGAGGGCACTGTGAATCCCAGTGCTGAAGGACACAGGAGGAAGGTGAGGCTGAGGGCTCACACTGTGTGAGCAGTGGGGACAGTGACAAAGGAGCAGAGCAGTACAGAGCTCTGCTAAAGAGGCAGCTGCTGCAGCTGGGCCATGCATCTCTACAGGGAAGTCAAGTTTCAGAAGAGAAGCCAACGATTAAGTGGTACATTGAAGAAGCTGAACTTGATAGTACAGAAAAAGGGAAATGGCTTTTCCTCTAATCCCATTCTTCAACAAGGCTCTGATTTCTTTCTTTTTTGATATTTTTAAGATGTTGGTGAACCTTTATTTTATTCATTTATTTATATGCAGTGCTGAGAATTGAACCCAGTGACTCACATGCTAGGCAGGTGCTCTACCACTGAGCCACAACCCCAGCCCAAGGCTCTGATTTCTTTTCCCATCCTTTGATGACATCTTGGAAGAACTAGTCAGATTCTGTTAGCTTTTTTTTTTTTTTGGCACCAGGGATGGACCTCAGGGGCATGCAGCCACTGAGCCACATCCTTAGCCACATTTATTTAGAGAGGGTCTCACCAAGTTACTTAGCGCCTTGCTATTTATTGCTGAGTTTGAACTCATGATCCTCCTGCCTTAGCCTCCCAAGCTGTTGGGTTTACAGGCATGTGCAGATTCTGTCACTTTTTGATCCCCAAAGAGTTCCATTTAAAAATAGTGACTTCCTTGTAGATTTGAAAAACTCACCTCATTCAAATCCAGACTTCAGCTGGCTTTCTTGTTCAGGTCTGAGTCTTTACTCTGCTTGTCCCCAGCAACCAGCTCCCTTGGATTGGAACAGAGGTTAGAGAAAGTAGATTTAAGGAGGGTTGGCTGCTAGGTGCTCAAGGACACGGGTAGAAGACAGGGTTAAAGACAAGGGGCAAAGTCTTTAAGTGACAGGCTCTGTTGTGATCTGGCTCCAAAGCAGCTGATGCCACAATGCTAGTTTGTTTTGTGGCACTGGGATGGAACCCAGAGACTCAAGCACACTAGAAATTACTCTAGCACTGAGCCACACTCCAGCCTGCATGCTGGTTCTTCCCAAGATTCTTTCGTGGGTTCCTCTGATGTACTAACAGCATCATCAGTGCCATAGTTCCCTGACCCAGGAATATGCTTCCTAGCCATGTCTTTGCAGATCTTTCCCAGAAGTCCATTTGCCCTGGAGGGCTGCCCTCTTCAGCAAAGTGTCAATTAGGCTGTCACCTGGAACCCAGCTTTCTCCCTCTGCTTTCATTTGACCAGAGGGAAACTTCACTTGCCAAATGAGGTCATTCCAGTTTGATAGACTGCTACCATTGTCACTTCATCCTGCAATCATGGACAGCTGTAGCCAACTTTCTGTGTTTAGACTTCCCCAGGTGAGAAGCAGTTTCAGTCTCTATGGGAAGACAGGCCAAAATGGGCCATTGGCCATGCACACTTTCAGCAAGGAGGTGAGATACCTGTTTTTCCTCCTGACTTGTACCCCTCACACACCCCATGCCACCCACAAGCTCTTGAAAGCCTCTCATTTGGCTTGGGGCCTGGGAAGAGAAGAACTGAAGTTCTTCTCCCCGACTCCCAAGCCTGTGGATTTGCTGCCATGTAGCTCTTTTGAATTGAAATTCCTTGTACAGCTGCCAGGTGACTGGTTTTGCTATCTCTGGGCAAGACATGCATTGGGGTATCTTGCAACTGGAATATAGATGTACTCATCACTTCTTGCTCTGATTTGAGACTTTGTGAATGTCCAATAACTTGTTACATCACACATTGGAATTTTAGGTAAAATTTCCAAATTGTTTATGTTGGTTCAAAACTTCTCCATTACATGAGCCAAATACAAGGTCTGTCTGGGCTGTACCTGCTCACAATCTCAGTGTTTGAGCATTCTGGTTAGAATGAGCTCTGAGCTCACTTCCAACCTTCATCATCTGGTAATTTATGATTTTCTGGGTCCTAGTAAAAACTATTGAATAGAACTCTGGGTTACAGGTTTTCTGAAACCACTGGAGTCTGGAGAAACTAGAGATGGAGGAAAGGGCCAGCAGGTGGCACAAGAGAGTAAGCCCAGGTCTTCATGCATCCCAATTGTGCTTTTGCTGAGGGCTAAGACTGAGGACACAGGACCTTGCCACCTATTGGAAAAGCTGTGCTCTTGGGAATGGGGCGTAATGTCTCAAAGTTCTCTGCTGTTGAAATTATAGATATGTGGGATGGAAGGTGTCTGAACCAATAACATGCATTGAATTTTAAAAATTGCTATCAAGACTGTACATATTTAAAAATGAATCTTGTTTTGGAATCAGTTCTGTCTTTCCTTCACATACATAATGCACAGGTTTTGTAGACTCAATAGTTCTTCGATGGAGGTTGGAAGGGACCTTAGAACTCATCTTACTCTCCTATACCCTTTATAACACCCTAACCATGAGGCTTTAGCTTGGCATGAACCTGTCCAGAGACAGAAACTCTGTCAATAAAGTAACTTCCTCATAAGCAAAAAGCTTTTTGCTTATGAGGAAGTTACTTTATTGAGCTAAAATCAGCCTCATAGTGGCTTCTGTTCTTTGTTCTGTCCACTAGAGCCTGTCAGTTAACAGCTTGCAAGGTGTGAAGATAGTAGCAGCTGCTCCCTTGGCTGCTTCTGAACACCCCATTCACTATAATCCATCCATTGTGACCCAACAGGATGAGCAGGCTCCTCATGTCATGTGGAGTGAGGCCCCCAAACCCTCCTATTTGTCTCCCTTCCAGGGAGAAAGCAGCCCCCAGAGCCTCCAGTCTCTAGCCAGGACCACAGCAATAGCACAGGAGCAGGGTAAAGAATGCTTTTCTCCAAATGTAGCCTAGAACACCTGACTCCTTGATTTAACTTCATGTCTTTTCCACACATCACATTGATTAGGTTATCTTGGTGTTTCCTGGACTATAGGACTTCAAATTTGTTCCTTTAATTTTTTTTTTGTAGCCAACACATAAAAGAGTGTATGAAAACATATGTTCATTTAAAGGATAATAATTATAACTATATAAATTATAATTATATAAGAATTATAATGATATATTATCCAGGTCAAGAAATAGAATAGTAGCCACCTCCTCAAAGCCCCCTTTTCACCTGAGGCTTATCACAACCTTCTTCCCTCACCTCTGCTGACTTTTGTGATAATCATTTCCTTGCTTTTTCATAGCCTCCCAAACATGCTATTTGGGTCTACCTATTTTGAACTTTATCTATATGGAATCTTACTATCATGGTTTTTCTTTGACTTTTTCACTCAATATTTTGTTTTGATGAATTTCCCTATTAAAGATAACCCAATTAGAATCTGCCCTTTGGATTATTGGCATTGTAACTGTTCCTCTGACATAACCCCTGGTATAAATATTATGTCCATATTTATAATCATTCCTCCTATATTGTCACCATGGAAATTTGGGGAAACATTGAATGGGATAGGTGCCTTCAGCAAACATCCTTTTGACTGAGCTCAGCGTGTTATTTCACACTTTTGAGAGTCACTCAACCAGTTATGAACCCTCCTGATTTCATCTTAATCTGGGCAGAGTTTTCCTACTTGCTCACACGGTTATCAAAATATACTTCACTTGAAATTCAGATAAAATGTATTTATGACATCTTTGTGATCTACCAGTCCAGCAACCTTGTCAAAGAAAGGAAATGAGGCTTAAAGAATGTGTATGGACCCTACTCAACATTGGCAACCCTTTGGTCTCCATGATGTTGCCTAAGATTGACAGTTAACTATCCAAGCCTAGGCTTAGGAGAATTTACTTAGGCCTTTGGAGAAGCAAAACCACATTTTCCAATCTCTAGTCTTGCTTTCCATGATTTCTCAAAGTGCAATAAATAAGCACTTGAGAGATCTTAAATTCAGAAGTGTTTAGTACCTGGGGTGTTCCCCACGTGGGTCAGCAAAGTAGGACTCAGCAAGGACAAGAGCCATTTTTAATGAGGAAGGGATTGGGACAAAGCTCTTAATAACTGACTTGCAAAAAATGGTAGATGAAGTCGTTTGTTAGAAATCAGCAGTAATAGTGCAATTAAGAATCCGAGGATGAAGTGGAAAAGTTGAGATAGTTGTGGTGTGGTAAAAAGCATGCTCTTAGGAGAAATGAATCAGACAATCACCAAAAGGAGGTGGTGGAGTTAGAACAATTTTGTACTCGGTCCATTTAGCATGGAGTGATAACTTTCCCCACCTGAAACAGAAAAGAAAGAAGACAGGATAGTTCAGGGCTGCAGATGCACCAGCTGAGGGGAAACCTAAATGAGGTTAGGCCACTGGTGAAGGCAGTGTCACGGGGCTGCAGGGCTGCAGTCCCCACAGGAAGGAAATCAGATGAAAGGAAGGGGTGCAGACAGTGAAAAGTGAAAAAGGTTACATGATTGAGGGTCTGATGAAGGTGAGTGGGTTGTGATAGGAAAGAGAACACCAGGTATGAGGCTGAGCAAATGGACATGCAGAGTAGGGCGTCCACGTGGTCTGGTGAAGTGGCATAGCATACCTGAGAGGGAGCCCAGAAAACAGGAGAGTGAGCAGACCCAGGTGAGGTATCCCTGCAGGTGGGGCCACATGTCCCAGCTGCCCAGTCACGAGATATAAACAGGAAGGCCTACTGGAAAAAGTAAGAGAAGCAGATGGCCCAACCCTTAGTGGTGGACAGTGGTCTGTGGAAGTGTAGGAAACAAGGCCCAGGACACTGCAAAAGGAAGGCACTGTCTGGCCATAGAATGTGAGGGCAGCAGGAGATGGCCAAGGGAAGGCCATTTGGCTAAGGAGAGAAGGAATGAGGATGAATGGAAATCCACAGGGAGAAATGTGGGGATGGTGGGCTTTGCCATAGCAGCTCCAGAAGCCCCACTTTTAGGAATGGAGCTGAGGCCACCTGGCAAGTGGGGTGAATGGTAGGGATCCTAAGGATGGGGCAAGGGGTTCAGGAAGAGAGGCTGAAGGCACTCTGGATGAAGGGCCAAGGATTGGGAGGTTTGTATGAGCTAGGGTTCCTGCTGAAGGCTCAGGACCCCTCTGTGGTGTAAATAAGACCCCTTGATAGATGCAGAAGCCCAGAGTAGCTATCCAGGAACATAAGCCAGGAACTCTCTTTCTCTTTATTCATCTTCATATCCAGGGGCCCTGGTCATGGGAGCTCATTCCCTGGAGCTTATCCATTCTGCACAACATGTGCCTTTTCAAGGGCAGAGAACAGATGTGTGAGACCTTTGAAAGCAGGCCCTGACTTCCAAATTAAAATAGAAATCACAATCTTGTACATACTTAATAGCTATCTACAAATGGAATGCTAGCATGTTACCTGTAGGTTTAGATTTAGCATTCATAAATATTTCATTCCATTTCAAACTGAGGTTATTAGTGTACAGCAAGAAATCAATCATCTTTTTAGCAATTGAGTGAGTCGAAGACAACACCAGAATTCTGGAGTCAGGGTGAGCTCTGGAGTCCTCAGTTTTGCTGGCAGGAACCTCATACTCTGTATGTGATATACTGTGCTTTTTCCTATAAATCCATACCTATAGTGAAGTTTAATTTATAAATTAGCAGTAATAGTGCAATTAAGAATCCAAGGTTTAGATTTAGCATTCACAGTAAAATATTAATATCAATAACTAATAAAATAGAATAGTTTTTAAAATATCCTGTGATAAACGTTATTTAAAATTTCTGAATTGTTTATTTCTGGATTTTCCATTAGTATTTTTGGACTGTGGTTGACCATGAGTAATTGAAACCATGAAAAGCAAAATCATGGACACAGGATACTGCTGTACCATCTAACACTCCAAACATGATGATCCCCCACCACCACCTTCCCTCCTGAGATTGCCCAGTATCCCTGAGCTTAGGTGATGTAGAGGGAGGGAAGAGATTGTTGTTCACTTTCAGAAGAATCACAGAGGAATAATTTTTTGTGTTTCTGAAGTTAGTTACAAGAATACAGAGCCCTGGCCTCAAAGAAGGGGACAGATGATAAAGCATAAACTTTTGCTTTTATGCATTCATCTGGGCTTTTGGTATTCTGATTCTGGAGAGGCAGTCATGTATCTGTTGTGTCTTCATCAGGTGAAGAGCTACTTTTATGCACCTGGAATGACATCTTGTATGGCCTGACTTGATTCCACTGTACTGCATGCTTTTCCCAAGAAACACTTCCCTGTTCCCCAAGGGCAGAGGGCTGTGTCTGGAGGCAGCTTGTTTTGAAAGCAATGGATCTGGGAGGGAGAAATCCTCCTGCTTCTGAGCTGTAGGGTGCTATAAAGATTGTGTCCCAGGACTCTCAAATTTATTTGCAGTCCCTCATGTGCTCAGGAACTGGGCTTCACTGGAGGGTCTAATGTTTTGGGAGCATTTTCTCAATCCAAATGAATTAGGCAAACATTCCTGAGGCACCTGCCTATTGGGCCTGTGCTAAGAGCCATAGCCGAGTAGGAATGACGCCTGGCATTTTTGGTTGAAAGGTGACGCCAGCAAGCCATTGAGATGATAATGGTTATGTTAAGATGTGTATTCAATTGGATATTAGACCCCTGCTATTTTGAGGCCTGCTACTTTGGAGCTCTTGCTCGGATTCCGGGGAAAGTTCCCATTGGTTGGGGAAGTGCAGTAGGAGGGATTTCCAGAGGAGGGATTTGCGGTTGGTGTGGTGTGTCCCGGGAGAAGGCCGTGTGCGAGGCTTTCGCGGGAGTTTTGGAAATAAAGTTTGTTCCTGCTGGAGTGGCTCGTGATTTTGTGCCCAGCCAGACTGCGGCAGGCCTGGCCTAAGCATCTGGTGAGGCAGAGAACTTTCCCTGAGACACTCCTGAGGCTGCTACAGGATGATGCATCACAGCTGCCCAGTGACTAGATGACAGAGGGCCCTGAAAACACAGGGGAGGGGCAATTCCCAGGTCTGTTTCAGGGAGGTTTCCATGGGGAAGGCAGCTTGTGATCTGGATCTTGAAGGGGTGGTTCAGAGCTTACCAGGTGATGGAATAGCTTTTTCAACAGGGTCTGGCAGGGGACTGAGGCCACAGGGAGGCAGAATATGAGATGAGATAATGCTGCACGTGGTGGATGCTTAGCACACCCTCAAGTGTGTAGTCAGTACCCCTGAGTGTTTGTAGAAGGACAGCACCTGAAAGTGTGGGACCTAGGTACAAGGGCATATGTGTGTGAGGGTGAGAACAGCAAGGAAGGTTTGAAACAGGACTGAATGCCACAGGAGGCAGAGGAGGGACGTAGCCAGAGTTGTGTTTTACATGTCACAACTGTTTTCTTGAATAGTTAATACAATTATACAGTTCAAAATAAAAATTATGTTAAAAGGTGTACATCGAGAAGTCTGGTTCCCAGCCCTGACTCTATCCTACATATGTCTGTTCTATTAGGTTATCTTTTGGCTATCATTGTAACAGAGGAAAGGTCTGATTCTGCTGCCACATGGGCCAAAGGATGGAAAAGCAGGAACTTTGTTTAAAACAGCTTCTCAACTCTCTGGAATTGAGGGGTGCAGAAAAAGGATAGGAATAATGAGAGAGAGAGAGAGGGAGGGAGGGAGGGAGGGAGGGCAGAAGGCAGAATAAAGGGGTATGAATCTTTCA
>NW_025999944.1:3078859-3197203 GCF_001458135.2 Marmota marmota marmota
GAGGGAGGGAGGGAGGGAGGGAGGGGCAGACTAATAAAGGGGAGAAATATTCATGTCCTTTCTGGGAATGATAGTGATCTTCCAGAAACCTGGGTACTACCTCTTTTCATTCCTTTTACGGTCTGGTATTTCCCATCCTGGCAGCTGGGTTAAGCCCCAAGGTTACGAAGGAGAGAGAGACAACCTGAAGGCCGAAGTGTCAAGCTTTTTCATCTTATTCTTGTCACCCATCAGACATTAGCAGGCCCAAATGAAGAGCTAGAGTTTTCAGCAAAAGCAGCCTTCACATACCTGAAAAGTAACATAGTAATCATTATCATAACCTGCACAGCAGAGGTGTGATGTATAGCCACGCTAATGGGGGACTAATAATGTAATACCTGGCTGTGTGACCTCCAAACTTAGTGATTTTGTAAGTCAATTAGTATCAAGTGAAACTAGAGGGTTTGTTTAGGTTTTTCCTCTGAAATCATTCTTGCATTTATTTACTACTATTTTTTTGGGGGGGAGAGAGAGAGAGAGAGAATTTTTTAATATTTATTTTTTAGTTTTCAGCAGACACAACATCTTTGTTTGTATGTGGTGCTGAGGATCGAACTCGGGCTGCACGCATGCCAGGTGAGTGCGCTACTGCTTGAGCCACATCCCCAGCCCCTTGCATTTATTTATATCTTTATCCACATCTCCATCTAGACCTGCATCTATATCCACATCTCTGGCTATATATACAGTTTTATTTTGGAGCAATTTCAACCCTACAAAGAACTTCCACAAAGACCCTATTTACATTTCACCAGTTGCCCTAATGAGAGTCTGTCCAGGATTCCTTGTTAATGTCATATCCAGCTTTTATAATCTAAAACAGGTCCTCAGCATTTCCTTGAATTTCAGGCCTTTGATATTTTGTTGTTGTTAGGATATACAGGCCAATCTTTGTAGAAGGTCCTGTACTATTTCCTTGTTATTAGACCCTGATTGTGCATTTCTTTGGCAAGAATGTCACAGCAGTGATGGCTCTTGCACCTGATATTTGTTACATTTCTGGTGGTGTTAGTTTTAATCACTTAACTAAGATGGTGTCCTCAGGTTCCCCACTGTATGTTTACTTGATTCTCACTTTGTTTTGAAAATGTATTTGACATGATGATACTTTGAAATTATGTAATTATTCTATTTCTTACTTTCACCCACTAGTTTTAGCATCCATTGAATTTATTTTTATTATCATGGCTATAAATTGATTTTTCTAATTTTATCATTCCTTCTATATTTATTAGTTGGGCATTGTCTTCAGATGTAGCTATTTTTATGTTATCAATGGGGACTTCTTATTTTAATCAATGGATTATAAAATCTACTAATGTCCTTTTTTGATGTTCAAATTGTTACATATTTGACCAGTAGGAGTCCTTTCAATCTAGCTTCTATGTCCATTTGACATATCCCCATTATTCTTTGAACATTTCTTTGCTTTCTGGTAAAAAAAAAAAAAAAAAAAAAAAAAGTTTCAGGCTTATTTGTACGTCCTCTGCTCCAGCCCTGGTATCAATTATTTCTCCATGGACTCTTGGTTCCTTTTAGTAGAGAGTGATATTTACCTACTGCCCATCAGGATCAGGTATGCTGATTTCCACTGGAGCATTGCTGCCCTCAGGCCTTCTCAGTGGAGATATGCACCTAGGTATCATCTTTGCATCTCTATTTATTCTTCTATCTTCTGCTGTCTGTGTCTTAAAACATAGGGTCTTTCAGTTACTTCCAATTCCAATCCATACTATACGGTTCACTTTTTCTTTCTCTTTTCATGTTACACCTGTCTTCTCTGTCAGCAAGAAACCTATTGCTGTTATCTTCAGTGCATTTACTTACTCAATCTTAGGCACATAACCAGTCACTTTTTCTGTCACTTGCTCTGGTGCCATTTTTTTTTTTTTTTTTTGGTAGATGGACACAATACCTTTATTTTATGTTTTAATTTATATATGGTGCCAGGGAACGAACCCAGTGCCTCACACATGCTAGGCAAGTGCTCTACCACTAAGCCACAACCCCGGCCCTCTGGTGCCATTTTTGTACTACTTGCCATTAATGGGCATCTCTGATTAGTGAGCCACAACCCTGGCCCTCTGTTGCCAGTTTTGTATCACTTACCATATCTGGCCATCTCTGACCAGTGCCATTCAACCACTTTTTAAAAAAATTTTTTTAAGTTAATTTTATAAAAATAAATGATAGCGGAATGCATTAAAATTCCTATTACACATATACAGCACAATTTTTCATATCTCTGGTTGTATATAAATTATGTTCACACCAATTTGTGTCTTCATACATGTACTTTGGATAATGATGTTCATCACATTCCACCATCCTTGCTAACCTCCTGCCCCCTCCTCTCCCCTCCCACCCCTCTGCCTTATCTAGAGTTTATCTATTCCTCCCATGCTCCCCATCCCTACCCCACTATGAATCAGCCTCCTTATATCAGAGAACACATTCGGCATTTGTTTTGGGGGGATTGCCTAACTTCACTTAGCAGTATCTTCTCCAACACCATTTACTTATTTGCAAATGCCTTGATTTTATTCTCTTTTATTGCTGAGTAATATTCCATTTATTTACCATCTCTGGGCCAAAACTCAACCCAAGGGAGTTTTGAGAACTTTTACAAGGGGAACTGAGGATTGTTGCTCAGCTGTTCCCAGGAGAAAACAAGAAACATTGTGAAAAATAGCTAGCCAGGGTCTGCTATTCATAGACATTGTTAAATGCTGCAATTACTCATTAATGTAAGTAATGTGCCCTGGAGATCTTTCTTAGAAGTACATAAAGAGCTTCCTCATTCCTTAAAAAACAAAACAAAACATCTGTAGAGTATTACATTTTATAGTTGTGCCACAGTTTAATAGTCCCATCTGGATGAGTACTTGGATTGACTCCAATCTGTTGAAAAGCTGAGATGTATAAGAGTCATTTTGTGCATGTACAGATAAATCAATAGGATAGAGTCTTAGGACAGGGATGGCTGGGTTAAAGGGGTGGGTGTTAACTGTAAATTTCGTAAACTTGTTAAATTGTCCTCTTTTGAAAACCCCTCTTTATTAAGAGTTAAGTTGATCATCCCCTTATTGGCCATTTGTTCATACCCTTCTAGACCTATCTATCTCTTTGTTCATACCCTTCTCGACTTCTTGCTTTGTAGGAACTCTGTGTGAGGAGATCAACTTCTTTGTGATTTAAGTTACAAGTATTTCCCAGTTTGTTGTTTGTCTTTGAACTTTGCATATCGTGTATTTTCTGTGCAGAAAATTTAAATTTTTATATAGTTGAGTATTCTTTCCTTTCATGGCCTCTAAGTTGTAACTGTTAGAAAGCTTCCCCGCTGTGTGGGAATGGACCAGAGCAAGGCCACACTGGAGGCAGGGAGACCAAGAAGGATGTTGCTGGGAATGGAGAGAAGAAGGGTATAATTGTCACCTGTTTGATGACAAGTTGGGGGGTGGGGGAGGGAGGAGGTGAGAATAACTGAGACTTTAGGCCAGACTGGGTTTTGGAATAGATTCCTAGAAGTTGGCTTGCTGGGCCAAAGGATAAGTCCATATGTGCACTGGTAGGTGTTTCCAAGTTCCTTTCTAAAGGTTCTCCCATTGTTTCCCAAGGTTTGAGCTAAACTTGAGGGCAGAAGAGGGTAGAATAGAACCCTGGATGGGACTCTGGGGGAAACTGATTTACCATTTACCTTACAGTGCCTGGGAACGATGAACTTCTATACCATTAAATGTATAAAAAGATGATCGACTTTGCACATGATAAGGATATGCAAATTCAACCTACACCAACATATCATTTCTCACCTATTGGACAGAGAAAAGCTAGAAGTTGGGCCACATACTCTGATTTTGATAATTCCAGGAGGCAGGAAGACAAGGGAGAGTTTACAAAAGTCCACCTGGCTTAAATCTGTGGATCTCAGGGGAATTGCAACTAAGCATCTTAGGAAAGAAAGGCCTGGTCTTTTCTTTGTTCCCTTTCAATGACATGGGGTTTCTGTTGTTGATGCTTGGTTGCTGTGTCTATCAGCGTCATCTTTTCTTTCTCACCTAGTCAATTTATTTATTTGTAGATAAGTACTTATCAAGAACCTGCTCTGTGCAAGCTCCACTTTGGGTGTTTGTGATACTTTAGTGACTAAAATGGACAAAGGTTCCTGCCTGGCCTCCTGTCTAGCCTCGTGACTTCATTAGATTGATCTCTCTCTCTCTCTCTCTCTCTCTCTCTCTCTCTCTGTGTGTGTGTGTGTGTGTGTGTGTTCCCCTAGTTTCTGCTTCCTCAAGCTTTGGTTTATACTGACCCCTTGGTTCTCTTGATTCTCCCTGCATCATGATGGACTTGGATTTTCCCTAATCTTTTGCTATTACAGATAGTACTACATCAAACTGCCTTGAACAGCTATCTTTTCATATTTATACTGGGTTTTGGAATAGATTCCTAGAAGCTGGCTTGCTGGGCCAAAGGATAAGTCCATATGTGCACTGCTAGGTATGACCAAGTTCGTTTCTAAAGGGGCTCTGTGGGTTTTACGGTTTGAGTCCTCTTCGATGGTCCTCTCCTAACTTCCTGGAGCCCCCCCTCTATCCTTCAGGAACTTTCATATCATGCACCCTGAGCTAGCCTCTGGAATACTGTTTCCACTCTACTATACTCATCTCCTCTTCCTTCTGCCAATCATCCTAACATTCAAAATCAAAATGAAACTAACAAACATAATACAATTTGAATTGGTGGCTTAATCATTCTGAGAGTGATTACTTTAAATGACCTAAAAATACAATAACTTGTACATCTTTAGTGGGTTATATTTTAAGGATAAAAACAATTAAAAAAGATCTTGAACTGTTTTCATGAATTATATTGTTTGTAATAGTATTCGTTTTGCTTTTCTGAAACTACTAATATTACAGTGAGATAAAGCAAATAAGTAATAATCTTCATGTTGTAGTGAAGGGAAAGTAAGGAATGAGAGATGGATAAGCGAGAAATGAAAGACAGAGACCAGGCAGACATACACACAAGAGTTTATTTGTTAGTGGTGACAAATAAAGGCCATCTCTCTGTAGGAGAGAGAGGCAAAACAGGCTTGAGTTCTGGGACTTTTATGGGGGAGGTTCAGGAAATCAGATCCAGGAGGGTCCTAATGTGGGTGGCTAAGGGTTGGGTTGGTATGAGGCAGTGGTGAGCCTTTCTCAAAAAGGCCCTTGGGCGAGAAAGCAAAACTTTTTCCTTAAAATGGCAGCTGTCACTTAAGATGGCCCTTCAGATGCTAAGCAAGGACCTTATAGTTAGCAGACAAGATTTTTAGGTTAAGAGAAAAGATAAAACACAAATCAAAGATAAACAGCCAGTTTTGGTGGCATGTGCCTGTAATTCCAGCAACTTGGAAGGATGAGGCAGGAGGATCACAAATTCAAGACCACCCTCAGCAACTTAGAGGGACCCTGTCTCAAAATAAAAAGTAAAATGCGCTGAAAATGTAACTCAGTGGTGGAGAGCCCCTGAGTTCAAATCCCAGTAACTCCCCCCAGTACCTGCTACAGAATTTGCAAAATCATGTATTTCTAACTTTGAATTAGAAATATTTTAAATACTCAAGAAGTATTTTCTCAAAAAAAAAAAAAAAAAAGAAGTATTTTCTCTTTGTTAGAAAAAAAAAATGTAGCTTTTCTTCTTCATCCTCATCTTTTTTCCTTTCCCTTCAGTCCTAAAGCCAGTGGTTGAAGCTGAGTAAGGAGCTTCCCATGCTGAGGGTCAGGGACATGGGGTTCTTGGAGCTCAGAAGGTGTCCCTGTGAGGGCTGGGCTGCCCAACACATGGTTCAGAGCCTGTGTGGGCAAGAAGCAGCCTAACACTAGGTATGGGAGTGAGGGTGGGACAAGGAGGGTGTCCACAGGGAGTCACCACAGGTGTCAGTGGTGACAACCCAGTGATACCACCAGTTAGCCATGATGAATCCTGCTTCCCCACATGTTGAAGTTTGAACATTAGAGAAGCATGCCGAGGCAAGCATATGAAGCAGGTTTATTTATTTATTTATTTATTTAAACAGGGAAAACATAGACTTCTCCCACAAGGGAGAAGGGGGCCATAGCTGGTAACATGGTATCCCAAGAGCGGGTGTTCTGCCCTTTTTATATGTCCTAGGCTTCCTTTGTTCTCCTGCCTTTTCCCCCTTAACCTTCTCCTTCCTGCTTAGGTGACTAGGCCCAGGAATGCTCGGTGGAAGGGCCAAAAGGTGGGAAACAGGTGGGCTGAAGGGAAGGGCAGGATGGAGTAGCCAAGAACACTTTAACAACCTTATAGCTCCCTGTAGGGAGGGGAAATTCCTGGGACAGGTTACCTTGGAAGTCGGTTGGAGCAGGGGCAGGTTCTTGATAAGGGTGTAGGAAGGGCTCTTGAAGGAATTAACATTTTAATCCCTCAGGGACAGTCTCCAACTTCCCAGACTCAAAATTGGCTTCCTTGATCCCACCTGACTGGATTTACCTTTCTACACTGACTACCTGTCTAATTCAGGCTTCACCTGTATGAGAGGTCAGAGCCCCAGTAGAGTTGACATTAAAATCCACAAAGGACAGGAAGTGGCATCTGCTTTGAGAGATTTAGGAAGGACTGAACAAATTAGCAATAATTTGAGTCATATTTCTAACCATTGGAAAAGGCTTTTGTACATACAGCATGGGCCTTGTAGTATGGACTGGAATTGAACTCATAGTTTCCCATATACAGATAAATAAATAGAAATAAATATAAAGATAGGTATGTGTATGTGTGTGTATTCTCCTAGCTATTCCACTGAGAGATCATGAGAACACAGAATCTTCAGAACCAGAAGCCCAGCCAGTATTCAGACCTTGGTTCCGAAACACCATTCTCCACCAAAAGTACTCAGGGTTCTTTACAAACTATCAGAGTCCAGACCCAGGATATGAAAAAATACAAGATAATCCAAGATTTTTTTTCTTAATCATTTTTTAAAAGTAAGGGAAATGTCAAAGACAACTGAGTTTGGCTTAGAAGATTTCAGGAGCTAACCAAAGAAAGCCCAAGATGGAACTATTTGACAGGAATAACAAGTGCAACATACTGAAATGTTGAGAGCCACAGCCAAAGCTGCCCCAGCAAAGTTCCAGCTGATTGGCTCACAGCGGCCCCAGCAAACTTCCATCTGATTGGCTCCTCTGCGGTGAAGCTCATTGGGCTGTTTCCCTGCCCTTTCAGACCACGGAGCTGCTCATTGGGGGACTCTTTTGGCTCTGCCCATGCCACCCAGTCAATCCGCCTCAAGAGTGGGAAGAGGCCAGTTGAGACTCTCCCTGGAAAGGCCTGAGGTGGCAGTTGGGCTCTGAGGGAATTCCTGGAGAGCTGCATGGTGCAGCGTGTGTTTCTAAAAATAAAGTTCGTTCCTGCTTGACAAGTGGCTCGTGAATTGTGCCCAGCCAGACTGCGGCACTGAAATGCATCAAAATTGTCAAAACCCATGCATTTATTTTTAAAACAATAAAAATTAGCTGACAGATTATCTTGGTATCATATAGTAAGGAACCAAAGTATTGTGAAAACTGAAAAAAAAAAAAAAAAAGGAAGAGGATCAATAATTCAATTTGCCTTTCCTATACGAGCTGTATCTGAAGGTAATAATTATCTGAACAGAAAGGCTTCTCTAGAGGAATCCCACCTGGAGAATGAAGATGCAGCATTGCAGCCACCATTTTGCAAAGCCCCTGTGGGCTAATGGACTTAGACAGTGATCATCAATGTCCACCGACATCATGAAAAGAGAGACCTATAGACCTGTCTTATACTTGATGAAATATTTTTGCTCAAAATCACATTAGAACTGGGGCTGTAGGTTAGTGGAGCTTGATTGAGGCCCTGGATTCAATCTCTAGCATCTCAAGAAAAAAAAAATCACTCCTTTGTTTGATCTATAGCTCTATCAGTTTATAGAAAATGCTGGGACAGTGGAACATGTTTTTAAAATACAGAAGGTGGAACGCTGTAGGAAAAATGAATCCAGATGCTGTGTGGTGCACCTGTTGCCCTGGCTGCTCAGGGGGCTGAGCACAGGAATTCCAGACCAGCCTGGGCAACATGGCAAGACTGCTCAGGAAAAAAAAGGAAAAGAGACCTGGTTTCTTCAACAAATAATGATTCCAAAGAAAGAGGAAGGAGCAACCTCTGTATTCAAAGAGACTTCAGAGAAAACTCAACGTGATAGGTAGATTTGGGAAAAATTTTAGCACAGCCTGACTGTTTGATGCTATTGTGGATCTTCTTCAGGATCATCCATTTGTGGTGTTGGGAAGAGGAGAAGGCGATGGTGTAGCTGAAAGAAGTGTGGCCAGGGGCTGATAATTTTCTTTTGTCCAAGTAATCAGAACTTAGTGGCTCATTGCTCTTTACTTTTGTTCTTTTTAAATGTCACTAATATCACTGTGGCCTCTTGATTTCTGCCTCCTTGCTCCAGGCCTGGAGCCTTCCTTAGCCTAGCTCCCATCATCTCTGAGGAGCTAGAGCTCCTCTTTGATGTGCTAATGTAACAGTGGCCCACTTTCTGCTTTGAATATAACCCTTGCTTATTTTTAAGTTGGACACGTTTCTTTCTCTTCCTCTCTCCCTGCTCCTCCCCAGTTTCTCCCCTTCCCTAATCTCATGGGAAACAGGATTACTTTTCTTCCCCACTAGGCAGATTAATCTGTCCCTGAGTACACACCCACCATAGGAAGGAAGTAATCCAGATTTGGGGGATGGTACCAGAAGATCTCAGAAATGAGCATCTCCCAAATTAACAAGTGAATTACAACTGCAACAGAGAACACATAGAATGTAGCCTTTGAATCACCTCCTTTCTGCTGATGGACCCAATCAGCCTTTGGCACAGGAGTCCCCTGTGTTTCTCCTTTGCTAGCAAAGCAATAAAATTTCTTTTTCCTTTTTCTCAAAACTGTGTCCTTGTTATTAGATTGGCATCGGACAAGGCCTGAGCTTTCGGCAACATTAATAGTCCTTTGCAGACAACCTTCCTCATTCCCCACCAATAAGGTAGAAGAAGCAAGAGAAGAACTGATGAGGTGGCAGTGCAGGGTCTGGGACTTAGAGTCTTCAATAACAAATTTAAGGAGTGGTTGTGTGGGTCACAGATCTGAAATAATATAAGCAGCAAAGTCTGTAGATACAAAATGATATCTAAATAAAAACGATATTGTTTTTATTTTCAATTCCTTCTCCTGAAGAGGATTTTTCTTGGCTCCAAGCAGGAAGAATATAGGGAAAGGGAACATGGGGAATTTGTTCAAACATTAAAAAAAAAACAAAAAAACAAAACTCTCTCTTTGTTTTTTTGTAATCAAATACTATCAATCTGCTGACCTGGGATGCTGACACCTGGTTCCTAGGGCAGAACAGCCAGTCGCCAGCCACTTGCAGGGCGGGCACTGTGGAGGAAGGGATGGAACAAGGGAGAGAGGGTGGGACTTGGCCAAGTGATGAAGTGTATATGAATCAGAGTTGGCTGGAAGCCTGCACGAGCAGTGGGCTGGGCCTGGCCCATGATGCAGCTGGATTTCCTGGCTCCAGCTCATGGCCAGCATCCCATGTGTTTAGTCATGGAAGGGCATCTTGGGGAGCCAAGCAGCTGACTGCCTGGCGAGGATACACTACTGCTCCTGTGGGTTTGGGGAAATTTGAGGGTGGGTCGTGAATCCAAGCTGGCTTTCCTGGAACTTGAGCTCTCTCCCTGCCCCAGTGTTGAATTTCAATACTGTTATCCAAGGAGGAGACTGGTTGGAGCTTCAGGACCCAATGGGCTCAGTGGAAGAGAAAACTAGAGTGGTATGGGAGCCTAGGTGAGTGCATGGAGGTCAGGACACTGTGGGCAAGAGGCAGGATCCTGACTCCTACTTCCTTGCCTGCTTATTACCCCTCTTCCTGGGCCCATGTGACCTCAGGTCTTGCTTGTAGTCTACAGATCTTTTCTTATAAAAGGTCCTCAGGTGATTAAATGATCACACTTCAGAAACTGTGAACTCAACCTGAGGGTCACTAAATTCCTTCCAACTTAGGTTTTTGGAGCCTGTTGCTGTCTGGTTTTGTGTCTTTCTCTGAAGACAGTATTCATTTAGTTAAGTAAACAGTTATGAGAAGTGCCAAGGGTGGCACAGTCAACATTTTGAGGATGTAATCTGTGCTGGGCATTTGCCAACTTCATCTCTCTTCCCAGCAGACAGTAATAGACGTATACCAGTGACTTTTCTCTTTCCCTTTCCTGACTCTGAAATAAAGGGTTACTCTGCTGAGGGCCTCCTCACACTAAAATGGGAATGGGAACTCATTTTTTTTTTAAATTTTTTGCTGTTTTATTTACATTTAAACTAAAAAATTTTATAAATCACATTGATATGTTGTTTTTAATGAAAAACAATAAGCATCTGTCTTCTCGTGTTCCAAAACTGCCTCCTACCCACCACCAAGACAACCATTTTCATTCATTTCTTTTGGTAGTTCTCTATATAATACAAAAAACAAACACTTTTTTTCCTGCCTTTTTTCTTGATATGTCAAGTTTTAGACATATGGTTTTTTGACATAATAGTATATAAGTTTAGATTTCTTATCACTTCTCCCACCTGTCATCTCTCCAGCCTCTCCATATAGTTGACTCACTATTCTTTTGCTTTAAATTAGTAAAAGGTTTCGTCGGTAAGGCTTTGTCAATATTGTTTGGGCACAGTCAAGTAGTATGCTATAACTCCATTTCCTTTCCCGTGTAGCTTTTTTATTTTCCTTGAGTTATTGGTTGTTGTTTTTTTTTTAAACCTGTGTAATTTTCTATACTTCTTTTTAGAAGTTTCATCACATATTCTACTGAACCATTTATGCCATCACTCTATGTTTTCTCTTTAGATCTGCCTTTCAGAGCCCTCCATTATTCTCTATTCTGGACTGGTTACTCCCTAGGTCCACTGTGGAGCATCCTCTGAGACTCCTCTTTACCATGCCTCTGCATCGTGCAACTCATTTCTGGGGATACATGACTTTTTCAACCTGAGTTTACTCTTGTATTTTTCTGGCACCTATTCTCCCGTAGTTTCCTAGGAGAGTGCTGATGGGAAGTGCATTCTCTGAACCTTTGAATGTCAATCAGACTGCTCTCACACTTGACTGGTAATTAACTGGATAGAGAAATGTAGTTTGAAAACAATTTACTCTCACAAACTTAAGATGCATTTTCTCTGGACCTGTCCAATGCCATTCTTATTCCTTTGTGTGGATATTTTTTGTCTTTGTTCTGTCTTTGGCAGCTGTCAAATTCTTGGTGTTCAGGAATTTCAAGATCAAATTCCTACATATAAACCTTTTAAAATGTCTCATGCCAGGATCTTGGCTGATTCTTTTAGTCCAGTGATACCTATTCTTTAGTTCTGGAAAAGAAATTTAAGAAAAAAAAATTTTTTTAGCGATAGATGGACACAATATCTTTATTTTTTAATTTTTAATTTTTTTTAGTTGTAGTTGAATACAACACCTTTATTTATTTATTTATTTATATGTGGTGCTGAGGCTCGAACCCAGCACCTTGCACGTGCTAGGTGATTACTCTACCACTGAGTTTTAAGCCCAGCCCCTAGAAAATTTTTCTCACATTATTTGTTTGGTAATTTCTTCTTTTCCATTTTCTCTCCTTTCTGGATTTTCTGCTAATAAATTATTGAACCGCTTGAGTTGATCCCCTAACTTTATTATCTTTTTTCTTTCATTTTTCATTTATTTTCTACTTTCTGGAAGATGTCCTTGATAATGCCTTTTAATTTTTCCATTGAACATTTTAGTTTATAAATTTCTTTTTTTTAATTTATTTTTTAGTTGTAGATGGACCCACAATCTTTATTTTATTTATTTATTTTTATGTGGTGCTGAGGATCGAATCCAGGGCCTCACACGTGCTAGGCAAGTACTCTACCTCTGAGCCACAACTCCAGCCCCTAGTTTATCAATTTCTAAGGATGCCTCTTGTGAAAAGATTGTTCCTTTTTCATAGCAGCTTCTTCTTACTTTATGGCCTGTAGTATTTCTCTGATTGATCCCATGAGATTCGTTGTCTGTTTATATTTAAGAATAGGAAACTACAAAAGTTGGTTGGAAGTTCTGTGTTGCTTATCACTTTGGGGTACCTAGGAGAGACTCTGCCATTTCTTTGGAAAATTTATTAGGGCAGTCATGTGCCTCATAATAACGTTTCAGCCAGTGATGGACTGTATATACAATGGTGGTCTCACAAAGTTACAATGAGCTGAAAACTCTTCATTGCCTAGAGGTCCTGCAACTGTTGTAACGTCATAGTGTGGTATGTTACTACTCATGTGTTTGTGACAAATATGTGTAAACAAACCTACTGTGCTGTGGGCTTAAAAAATACAGCACATACAATATGTACACATAATACTTGATAATGATAATAAATGGCTGTATTACTGGTATATGTATTTATAATACTTTTATCATTATTTAAGAGTATACTCTAGCAGCACAATTCACAATAGCTAGAATGTGGAACCAACCTAGATGCCCTTCAATAGATGAATGGATTAAAAAATGTGGCATCTATACACAATGGAATATTACTCAGCACTAAAAAATACCAAGATCATGGCATTTGCAGGCAAATGGATGGCATTAGAGCAGATTATGCTAAGTGAAGTTAGCCATTCCCTAAAAAACAAATGCCGAATGTCTTCTCTGATATAAGGGGGGTGACTCAAAATGGGATAGGGAGGAAGAGCATGAGAAGAAGACTACTACTAAGAAGGGAAGAGAGGTGGGAGGGAAAAAGAGGGAGAAGGGGAGTTGCACAGAAGATGGAAGGAGAACCTCATTGTTATACAGAATACATATATGATGTTGTGATGAGAAAAAGAAAAAAAAAGTGTGTCACATTAGATTGGATAGAAAGAAAGGATGGGAGAGGAGGGGAGGAGTAGGGAGGACAGGAAGGGCAGCAGAATAGAATAGACATTATGATTGATGTATGTACATTCCATGTATGTATTATATGTCAAAATACATTCTGCTGTCATGTATGACTAAAAAAAAATAAAAATAAATCGTATGGTTAAAAAAGAAGAGTATACTCCATGTAATTATTTTTTTTTTAAGTTGACCATAAAACTGGCATGTTACATTGGCAATAGCCTCATACAGCTCATGTATATCTTTAAAAAAATTTTTGTTTGATTCTGGAAATAGAACTCAGGACCTCATGCATGCTAAGAATGTGCTCTAAAACTAAGCTCTACCCCAGCCCTTACGGCATTGCTCAATGTCATCGCTTTCTCTTGTGTGGGATTTAATCTTGTGTTATTCTTTTCATCATGGCCCTAGGAGCAATAGGCTGTAGCACAAACACACACACACACACACACACACACACACACTCACACTCACACACAGTATCACCTAGTTGCATAGTAGGGTGTATTATCTAGGTTTGTGTAAGTATATGTTATTTGCACAATAATGAAATCATTTCTCTGATTCTCAGTAACGATGCATTTCTCAGTATGTATCCTCATCATGAAGAAAAGTGCGATTCTATCTGGAGGTTTTATTACTTGGAGACTCTTCAGTTTCTCAAATGAATCCTGTTTGCCTACCTGGGGGAAAGGCCGTCAGTGGATAGTCAGGAGAAGGGGTGGAAGCCAGATCGCTCCAGGACTAGACTTTCAGTGGATGACTTCTTTCCAGCCCCAAATCTCACTCTCACTGTTTCTTGAAGCCCTAAGTCCTAAAAATAAACTCTGCCTCCTGCCTGGGGAGCAGGCACCCTGCTAGCACTCTGCAGGCAGACAGGTTTCCATCCTGGTCCTCGTTTCTCCCAGTACCTCACCACGCCCCCCCCCCCTTGGCCTGGTGTTTCCCATTCAAGCCTCTCAGAGCTCTGTGGGGGTAGACTGGCCCTTTCCCTAAAGGGATCACTCAACTAGCACATCTCTTGCTCAGTGCTAAGCTACCACTCCTGTCTCTAAGCCTCCTCTTCCTCCCCTGCAGCTGTCCCCAAGTTCCATTGTTGCCTCGCATCTCCTCTCACATTTTATCCACTAGCTTCTTCTCTGCCTTCACTTCCCCTCTGCAGCTCCATCTCTTCTTCATTCCTTCACTTCAGCAACCTACAGTGTCTCACCCTCTGTGTACTTCTCTACTCAACCAGTTGTGCTCCCAACAGCCACACAATCTCACCATCTCATTCCGCTGCAGGAAAGCTCCATTCAAGAGGAGACCCTAAGCTCCTGCCTGGCTCGCGAGCCCTCCATGCTCAGGACTCCACTTCCTTCTTCTCCTCCCCACAGCACACGGTCCTTCTCCAGCTGATGATCTCCTCCTCAAGCCTTGCTCTCGCTGACCACCAGCCCTATGCAGTATTGCCTTTCCTTTGCCCTCTCAGCAACTTCTGATGGCTATGCTGCAAATCTCCACGTAGATTTCACTTCTTCTGCAAATATTTTCCTGGCCCCAAGAGTAGTTGGTGCTCCTGTGCTGCCCAGGGAGCACTCTAAGGGTGGCCCTTCTTATTCTCTTTTAGAATTGCCTTTCAACTTGTCCTGAGCTACAAGCTCTTTCACAGCAGCAACTGTTAGGACAAATGACACACACACACACACACACACACACACACACACACACGAGGAAGGTGAGAGATAGGAAGCAAACCCCGGAGCAGCAAGCTTTTCTTTATTCAGTATTTAGCAGCGGAGCTAATTGGTGGAACCCTTGTGTGGCTTATTTTGGGGGCAGAAAATGGTGGTGGGCTGCAGCAAGGGGTCTGGGTTACATTGGCTTCGTTTAGGGTAGGACTGGAAGGCAATTTCTGGAGTTCATTGTATTGGGGTCCCACTGATTCATTAGGGTAGGACAGGAAAGTGAATAGGAAATTTCCTGGGGCTTATTGTATTGGGTCAGGTGACCCATGGTAGGGGGCTTACCAGTTCCTTCTGTGTTCCTTCCTCTGGCTGAGGGATTTTAAATGACAAAAGCTTAGGGAAAATGTCCTTGGACTTATTTTCCATATCCTTCAAGGACAATAGTTTGATCACTAGTGTATCCCCAGTGCCTAGCACAGTGCCTGACACAGAGTAAGCACTCAATAAATGTTTGTTAAACAAATGTATATATGAATACATGAACACATTCCCATGTTCACATGCAAAATTTGAGACTTGAAGAGGCCAAGCAAATAATCCAAGGTCACCTAGCTGTGATCTGAACCAAGGTTCCTCTGGCTCCCTTGTCTGCGGGTCTCTTTGGTGACGGGCACTTCATCTTTAAAGCTGTGTTTACTCTCCTAGTCCCTGACCTCTGAGTCAGAGAGGTTGACCTTGGCCCCTCACCAGAGAAGTTTAAATTATCCGGCTGGTCCCACCTGGGTCTGCCAAGGTCTTGCAGAGGACCACGCCCTCCCTGACCTCCCCACCCCTTGCAGCCATATGCCCTGTGACAAAAGACACCAGTCCAGAGGGAGGCCAGAGGGGGTCAGGCTGCTTAGACTGCCCCTCCTCCTCCTCCTCCCTCCTCAGAGCACTCATTTTCTCTGCCCCTGGCACCCAGATGGTGAGGAGTTTTATGGGGGCTGCGGGGTGGAAAGTGTGAGGAAGCCCTCACTAATTGGCGCCCTAACTAGCTGCTCCCTTAATGAGCAGGGGAGTGAGTTCCGTTCTGGCCAAATTCATAGGATACTGCCCTCTGGGGAGAAGTCAGAACTGGAAGTTTAGATCATTTTGCAGCTTTGGAAGTGAACATCCCCTCAGAAAACATGATGTCCCTGAGGATGGTTTGATGAATCTGTGGGGCACTGGCAGCAAGATCCCCTCCCTCAGGAAAGGGACAAGAAGAGCATTCACTTTTTTTTTCCCCATATTTTTTCATTGGTGCCTTATAGCTGTACATAGGCGAGATTCCGTTGTTACCTATTTGTGCATGCACATAATATAACCATATATTTGGGCCAGTATCCTTCCCCAGTATTTCCCCTTTCCCTCCCGCCTCCAACCTCTTGTTCCCTTTCCTCTACTACTGATCTCCTTTTGATTTTCATGAGAACCGCCCCCCCCCTCCATCTTTCTTTTCCTTTTTCTCTCCACATATGAAAGAAAAGGTAGGACCCTTGATCTTCTGAGTTTGGCTTATTTCATTTAACATAATGGCTCAAGTTTTATCCATTATTTTCCTGCAAATGATACTATTTAATTTTTCTTTATGGATGAATAAAATCCCACGTGTGTATATCCCACATTTTCTTTTTTTTAATATTTATTTTTTAAGTTGTAGTTGGACACAGTATCTTTATTTTATTTATTTACTGTTATGTGATCCTGAGGATCAAATGCAGGGCCTCCCATGTGCTAGGCCATGTGCTAGGCGAGCGCTCTACCACTGAGCCCCAGCCCCAGCCCTATACCACGTTTTCTTTATCCATTCATCCATTGAAGGACAGTAGTTTGGCTACTGTGAATGGAAGCACACACTTCTGAATAGGAGTGAACATCCTTCTGAACACAGTAGCCCAGTGTCTTCTGGCTGTGTGTGTGTGTGTGTGTGTGTGTGTCAGAGAGGAAGAAACTCAGAGATGAGAAAGTGAGAGAGAGACAGAGGGAGGAGAGACCTAGACGCCAACCCCAGCAGCGGTGGTGGAACCACAACTGGTTGGGGAGCTTCCCTCTAGTCCACCCTAGCCCAGGTCTTTGACAGTGGCCCCAGGAGAGCCACCAGTGCTGAGAGGAGTGCTGAGTCATACTGTTCTGTTGTTGAGAGGCAGCACTGAGCCCCAGGAATCAGATGATTCACACTTCACATCCCCGTTCTTTCTCCCTCCCTCTTTCCTTTCTTTTCCTTTTGCTTTGATTTCTTCCTCATTCTGGATATTCCCCTTTCTCCCTTTTCCTTTCTTCTGCTTCCTCTTCCTACTTCTCACCTTGGGCTAATAATGCTGAGCCTTCATTTGTCCAGGACTTAGGTCCAGCCCCTCACTCTGCTGAACACCGTAGTGTGCCGTTTCATCAAAGCTCTTGTTTTCTTTTACATTTATTTTTACACAAGTCATCCTTGCTCATTGTAAGAAAAAAAAAAAATAGAAATCACAGTTAAGCAAAAACCAAAACACAAAATTTAGAATTTAAGTTACTCATAATCATATCATTGACATTTGGTATATAGTGGCCCAGATTTCTGTCTAAGGGTCTTCAAGATCTAGGGGCATCTTTGGAAGTCAGGACTCCTAGGTGTGTACTTCAAACTCCACCTGGATTCAGCCGTGTGACCTTGGTGAATCCCTCCCTCTGGTCTCAGTTTCCCAGGACTGCAGGGCCTGCCTGGGCCACTTGGTGACCATGCCCATTTCAGTCTGAGAGACCAGATTTTTCTCTTTGGGAAGCCCCTGCCTGTTGCCTTTCACCACCATTTTGAGAATTAGATCTGGATTCTGGGCCCACCCAGCCACCACCCCTCCTGTCCCCGTGGGCCTCACCCCTGGCTTCTCAGCTTTCACCGTTTCTGCCAAAACCTTGGAAAATGCAATGCATGCTCTCCCTCCACCTGCACCAACAAACCCAAAGTGCTGCCCCCAGCACTTTCCCCACATCCCCTTGTCCTCTGCCAGGCACAGGTGCGGGCGCCTGTCTGAAGGGTTCCACCCTCCCTGGGCCTGACATGGGGGGCAGAAATGGGAGGCTCCCCTCCCACGTGGCTCAGGGCTGTTTTTCTCTTGGAGCCTCCTGGTCGGGTTTCATGGCCCAGGGTTGAGGGACCCTGGGCCAGGCTGTGGGTGTGGGCAACCTTGAGGCTCTCAGCTCCGGGCGGCCGGCTCTCTGCAGGAAGGGCTTTCATATGGATGCCAGCTGGACTCCTGGGCCAGCTCGGGGCCTGGCAGGGCCTGAGGAGGGAGAGCTGCAAGTGTGAAAAACACTCTGTTTGGGAGCTGGTTGGTGGGAAGAAAAGACAAGAGGGAGAGGAAGACGGGCAGTCCCAGTGTTCCCTGCAGGCGGAGAGGAGAGGCCATCGTGCCCCTGTGGAAATGAGACCAAACAGCCTTTCACCCAAGAGGAGGTGCTGGCAGAGATACAAGGAGGAGCAGCCAGCTGGGCGGGCACAAGGGAGGACAGAGCTTCTCAGCCCGCCTGGCTCCCTGCCCCCTCACTGAGCCTAATCAGGTCAAGCAAGCAGCTATGCTGCCAGACACAGTGGCATTGTTTGAAGCCACCGCTTTCTTGTCCTGTCCCCTCTCCCCTCTGAAAACTGAGTTCTGACAAAGGAGGCCCTGAGGGACAGGTCTGAGAGGACAAAGGCCCAAGGTTGAGGGAGGCGCGGTCACTCCTCTGTGCCTCTCTCCTCCCTCCCACGGGTTATTTTTCTACCCGGGACCTGCGGGAGGGAGGGAGAAAACAAGCTGGACCTGGCAGAGCTGAGGCTGTTTTTGTTTACTTAAAGGCACTTTCCGAGCAAACTCACCCTGAAAGGTCAGCTCCCATCCTGGCGTTGCTGGCACTGGGCAGCTGGCTTGGGAGGTGTGGAGAGAGAGGAAGCTGTGGGTCCCTTGGGTCGTATGACTTCACCAGAGCAGGAAGTGGCAGGCCAGGCAGTGGGAGGGGGCCTCCTGGAGATGGGGCTCTGGAAGACTGGCTGCTCCCCAAAACTTAAATAGGGCTTGATGTCAGCAGCCGATCTGCCCCCCCAGAGCACCAAGCAGTGGTGAGAATGGAGCCCTGGGCAGGCCTTGAGTGAGCTCTGGTCAGCCACTGCCTTTGGCTTTCTCTCTTTGGCCCCAGTTTGCATGGGGCCACCAAACAGAAGAAATGTGATGTTTATTCCAGGCTTTCAGCAAACATTTACTGAGCACACACCACATGCCTGATAGAGTGCTAAGCCTGGGAGATAAGTAGCACAAGGTCCCCGTTTGCCCTGGGCTCTCCCAGATTTAGCACTGAACATCCCATGTGTCAGGAAGCCCTGGAAACCACCCAGCTCTGGGCCAACTCGGAGAGCCGATCACCTCAGCCCCAGAGCCAAGCAGCTTCTGATCTAGGAACCACAGATATGTGATGCCATGTATCAGAGGGTGGACAGGTAAGACCGAAGGAGAGATAAGATGCAGCGCTTGGAAGGGGATCCTGGAAATACATCGCCTTAGTGACAACAATTCTCAATTGTTGGAGGGCCTATGGGCATGGATTTTAAAAAATCAGTTGTGTCAGCTAGCTTTCATCAACTGTGACCAAAATACCTGACAAGAACTACTTAGAGGAGGAAAAGTTGGCTCATGGTTTCAGAGTTTCAGTTTATGATAGGCCAACTCCACTGCTCTGGGCCCAAGATGAGGCAGAGCATCATGGTGGAAGGGCATAGTGGTGGCCATGACATAGAGAGAGGGAGGAGCCAAGGGAACAAGATATAATCCTCAAGGGCATGTCCCTAGTCACCCACCTCTTCCAGCCATGCCCTACCAAACCAAAATGACCACCCAGCACAGTAGTTCTTTCAAATTATACATCCATCAAATGGATTAATCCACTGATCAGGTTACAGCTCTTCTAATCATGAACTTTTGGGGACACTTCATATACAAACCATAACAACTGTATTGAGGCATAATTTCTATACAATACAATGTTCATCTTTCAATGTACAATTTGATAAATTTTGACATATGTATACACCCATGCAACTGATAACACCATTCAAAATATCTTCATCACTACAGAAACTTCCCTAGTTCTTTTTTAATAGTCTGTCCCATCCTAACTTTCCCAACCCAGGTAACCACTTATCTGGTTTCTAAAACTATAGATTCATTTTACCTTTTTGAGAACTTCATCTTATGGACTCATATAGTCTGTATTCTTGAGTCTGACTTCCTTTGATCAACATGTTTTTGAGGTTTGGCTCACCCAAGGTGTATCAATAATTTCTTCCTTTAAAAAAAACCTGAGAATATGGATTTTCCACAATTTGTTTACCCATTCACCATTGATTTTGTTTCCAGAGTTTTGTTCTTATGAATAATATTGTTATAAATATTAAATATAAATCTTGGAGTAGGTATGTTTTCATTTCTCTTAAGTCAATACCTATATGCAGATTTGCTGGATCAGAAGTTAAGAATATATTCAAATTTATAGGAAATTGCCTAAATTTTCCAAACTGGTTGTACCATCTTACGGTCTCACCCTCAATGCGTGAGAGTTCCAGTTTCTCCACATCCTCACCAACATTTGATATTGTCAGTTTAAAAAATTTTAGCCACTCTAGAAATAGCTCAGGGTACTTTAATTTTCATTTCTTTGATGATTAATGAAGTTGAACAGTTTTTCATGAGTTTACATATCATTCATATACTTTCTTCTGCTGCAAAATCTCTCTTCAGATCTTTTACTGATTTCTAAATTGAATTGAACTACATGTCTTTTTTTATTTAGTTAACATTCCTTTAATAGATCCTAAATGCAAGTCTGATATATATATATATATATATATATATATATATATATATATATATATATATATATATAAATTGTTTTTATCCCAGTCTGTGATTTTTAAAAAAATTTTCTTAAAGGAATGTTTTGAAAAAAAAGAGGGTTTTAATTTTGGTAAACCCCAATTTATTGAGATTTTTACTTTATGGTTTGTAACTTTCATGTAACAAGAAATCGTTACCTACTATGAAATCATAAAAAATGATTTTTTATGTTTCCTTTTAGAACTTTTATAGATTCAGTTCTTATATTTAGGTCTCTGATCCATATCAGATAAAATCTTACATATGGCATGTAGTAATATCAAGGTTTATTTTTTCACATAGAAAAATAATCACTGGTTGAAAAGATTTTTCTTTCCTTATTGAAATTCTTGGTACCTTGGAGGAAAATCAACTGACTGTTTACATGTGTAGATCAATTTCTGGATTCTCTGTTTGGTTTTATTGATGTATTTGTCTGTCTTTATATCAGTATCTTTCTTTAACGGAACTTTTCTTCAAAATTCTGTTAGTTTTCTGAGTTCCTTCAGTTTTCAGAATCAGGTTTGTCGATTTCTATGAAAAAAACTTGCCTTCTGGTATTTCAATTGTGAATGTGTAAACTCTATAGATGCATATAGGGAGAATAGATGTGTCAAAAATACTGTCTTCTTATGCATGAACATGGTATATACATCCATTTATTAAGATTTTAAAAATTTCTCTTAACAATGTTTATATAGTTTGTAATATAAAAATCATACATACCCTTCATAAAATTAATTTCTGAATGTTTTATATTTGCTAGATGGTCATTTAAATTTACATTTTCAATTTGTTCTTTTATTATGTAGAAAGCAAAGAATTTTTGTATATTATCCTATATTGTGATGTCAGTAAATTCACTTATTGATAATGATTTTCTGGGAGACTCTTTTTGATTTTCTATATAAATATCTATGTTATCTGTGAATAAAGATAGCTTTATGGGCTGGGGATATAGCTCAGTTAGTAGAGTGCTTAACTTGCATGCACAAGGCCCTGGTTTCAATCCCCAGCACCACACACACACACACACACACACACACACACACAATAGCTTTATATCTTCTTCTCCGATAATTATTTATTTATTTATTTTACTGGGAAGAACTTCCAGTAAAATATTGAATATGGTGGTGAGTGATGATAGCATTTCTTCATTTTTTATTTTGGAGGAAAAACATTTAATCTTTCACCTTTAAATATGTGATTAGCTGTAGATTGTTGCACTTTGCTAAGTTGTGAAAGCCTCCTTCTGTTTATAATTTGTTGAGGGTTACTTTTTTTTGAGAGTTACTTTTTAAAGACATGAAAGGCTATTGAATTCTGTCAAGTGATTTTCTATTGAAATGCTTATAGAAATTTCCTCCATTATTCTATTAGTGTGGTGAATTACATTGATTGGTTTTTGAATGTTAAACCTATATAACTTCTTTGACCCAGATGTTGTGATAGTAGTATGATACCAAATTAACAGTGCTCACCTAGTATGTGGGAGGCACTTGGTTCAATTCTTCATTTTGGAGATTTTCTATATATGTTTTTCTATATACTTTTATGGAATTATAAGTTAATTCCATTGTAATTATAAAACTTATAAGATTCCAAACTATTGACTTTAGCGACAATTTAATGAACCAAGATGTGTTCTATCTTGATGAAGATCAATATTTGCAACAAATATTTGTTAGGCTGTTTTTGGTGTATTGTTCTATAATTATAATTAATTATCATAATCAATTGATTAGTATATATTAGTTCAATATAATTTTTGTATCAACTAGTTCAAGTTTGTCCAGATCTTCTATGTACTTACTGGTCTTATTCATTTATGTGTTCTATCAACTACTGAGAGACAGGTAAAAATACCCAACTATGACTTTGGGGTTATTTATTTATTTGGTTTCATCATTTTTGCTTCATGAATTATGAAGCTCTGTTACTAAGTTTATTCTTGGGTAACACTGTTATGTCTTTTGGTGATTTGCCTTTTTTTCATAGTTTTGACCCCCCCCCCCCATCTCTTTAAAAGCTTCTTGACTTGAAATCTATTTTATCTGTTACTAATATAGTCATGCCAGCTTTCTTAGGCATACTATTTGCATGGTATCTTTATATTTGAAGTGCACTTACTATACATAGTATAGAGTTGGGCATTTAAATATATATATATATATTCTGATAATCTATGGATTTTAGAGAGTTTAGTCCTTCACCATTTAATACAACTATTGATATAGTAGGGCTTAAGTCTACCACCTTGTATTTATTTTCCATTGTTCCTTCTCTTTTCTATTTTCTTCTATTGTTCCTTTTCTGCCTTTTCATGGGTTAATTGTGTAGTTTTAAATATTTGTGTAGTTTTAAATATTTCCCTTTACTTTTTTTTTCTGTTGACCTCTTAGCTATACAAGTTATTATTGTGTTTTAGGGCTTGCTTTAGGGTCTGTATTTGTACATTATAGAAGTCTGTTTAGGGGCTGGGGATATAGCTCAGTTGGTAGAGTGTTTGTCTTGAAAGCACAAGGCCTTGGGTTCAATCCCCAGCACCACACACACACACAAAAGTCTATTTAGAATAAGCTTTGAACCCCAATTTCTCACTTTCTCCTTCCCACTTCACATATCCCACTTGATGGTGGAATAACCTTAGAACAGCATAATTTCAGTTATAGACTTTCCCTTGCACATGGTAGTCTTGTTGTCTTATCGTTTGTATACATTATATCTCCCACTACAATCTTATTATCGTGCCTTAAGTAGTCAGCTGTCTTTTAAGAAAATGCAAAAAAAAAAAACCAAAAAAACCCCATACATTTTATTTATTTATTTGGTGGGGGTTGAACCTAGAGCCTCATGTATGCACTCTATCTACCTCTTAACTACATTCCCAGTCCTAAAGTCTATGCATTTTAATATTTACTTATCACTTCTGATGCTCTCCATTCCTGTACATCTAAGTTTTTGACATTTTTTGTAAACATGAAGAATAACCTTTACAATTTTTATAGTGCAGAGTGCTGGCTAGAAATTTTATGAAGGCTGGGCTGGTCCTACTAAGAAGGTTAGTACTTGAAGTGAGAGTCACCTATTGGATTTCAAGTAATGATTTTGGATTTCAAAAATCACTTCAGTCTGTCATATGGTAAAACATTAGGGAGACAATTTAGGAGGCCTTAAGCTATTCTGAGATGTGAATGGGTTTCCTTATGTACTATACTCCATTATTTATCTGTACATTCTCCCCATTTTTTCTTTTTCCCATATATATTCCTACCTCTGGTGATTTGTCCTTCTAGAATCTGAGGTGACATGGATGTGCTTAACTCCTTCAGCTCAGGGTCAGCTCCCAGTAGGCCATACAGGGCCACAAACCTCTCTCTCTATGGTCTACTCCTATTCATCCTCCACATCTTCTGTTATCCTGGATGGGACAAGTTCACAAATTGGGTTGTAAATAACTTGTACTTACCAAACTGTCATGGAGTGAGCTTCTTGTCAATCAGAGTTCTGAAGAAAAATGCTAGAAATTTTATGAGTTTTCATTTTTCTGGAAATGTCTTTGTTTCCCCCTCATTTTTGAGGGAGGTTTTCACTGGATATAAAATTTTATGTTGAGGGCTGTGGTTGTGGCTCAGTGTAGAGTGCTCACCTAGTATGTGTGAGGCACTGGGTTCAATTCTCAGCACCACATAAAAATAAATGAGTAAAATAAAGGTCCATCAACAACTAAAATACATATATTTTTTAAAAAAATTCTATGTTGACAGCATTTTTCTTCTAAAGTTTCACATATCCCATTCCATTGTTTCTGGTCTCCACTGGTACTGATAAAAGCCAGTGGTTTTTAATATCATTGTTCTTCTGTATGTTATATGTCTTTTATTTTCTGGTTATTTAAAATATTTTCTTTTTATCCCTAGTTTTGAGCAGCTTAAGTAGTAAATGAATAGGTCTGATTTTTCTTTCTGTTTATCCTCAAGTTTTTTTTTTTTTTCTGAGTGTTCAATTTCACATATATAAGAGCATTTGATATTCTCCCATATGTCTGAAATTCTGCTTATCTTGATGCTCTATTTTTTTAATTCTTTGATTTGGCTAATTTCTATTAATCTATTTTTAATCATACTAAATTTTTCTTTTTCCATTTCCAGTGTGCTGTTAAATTCATCCAGTGAAAATAGTGAATAACCAATTATTGTAAATTTGAGTTTAGAATTCTTTTTTTTATAATTTTTTAGTTGTGGTTGGACATAATGCCTTTATTTTATTTATTTATTTTTACGTGGTGCTGAGGTTCAAACCCAGGGCCTCTCATGTGCTAGGTGAGCCACAACCCCACCCCGAGTTTTAGAATTCTTATAGAGTTTCTATAACTTGTTTCTCTACTGAGATTCCCTATTTGTCACGCATTATCAACAAATTTTTCCTTTAGTTCTTTGAAAGTATTTATTATCATAGTTTTAGTCTGCTAACAGTTGGATCACATCTGGATTTGTTTTTAATGCTTTTTTTTTAACTTCTTGACAATAGATCACATTTTTCTGAGTTTTTTTCATGTTTAGTAATCTTTGATTCTCTATTGGACATAACCAATAATATATTTTAGAAACGATGAGATCTTTTCTTTTTCCCTGAAGAATGTTAATTTTTGTTCAATAACTAGCTGATCCTCTAGAATTTATCTTGGCTTTATTTTATGCCATGGAAAGTCTGTGAAAAGGTCAGGGAATTTTCCATGTCCTCTAACTTCATGGCACTCAACCTACAAACTTTAATTCTAACTCTTAGATTTTTCTTTTTTATTTTTATTTTCAGAGCTTGGTTGGTTTGTTTGGGGTAGATGATAGTCCTTACTCTAGGGTGCAGTTTTTGGTTTCCCTGATATTTCAGCCTGATGCCTATAATCCTAACAAGGTGTTAATGACATTTTCTCCATTCTGCTTGGTTTGGATTTCAAATATCCCCAGGACATCTTGATATATGCTGCTCATTTCTCAACCCTTATCAACCCCCACCCCCTCTCTCTCTAGTCTTTCCCTGTGTATGTGCAGCTCAGCTCCTGTCTAAAGCCTAAGGATGACCCAAACACAACTCTTGGGTCCCTACCATACATATCTTTCTCTTCTCCAATGCCCCTTCAGATTTCAGTAACTTCAGCTGCCCCAAACTCAAAAATCTGATTCCTCAGCTAAAAACAAACAAACAAACAAAAAAACTGCTTGATTTTGAGTGGACTTTAACCTTCTGCCCAACAATTCTAGAATTGTCTCTAGAGTGATCCTGAGGGTGCACCTATGAAAATTCTTTCTCTCGGACTTTACTCTTGCCCTGCCTGTTGTCCATTTTCTGAAAAGAGTTGGGTCATACGTTTTGATCAGTTCTATGATTTCTTATGATAAGAAGGCTGGGCTGGTCCTACTAAGAAGGTTAGTACTTGAAGTGAGAGTCACCTATTGGATTTCAAGTAATGATTTTGGATTTCAAAAATCACTTCAGTCTGTCATATGGTAAAACATTAGGGAGACAATTTAGGAGGCCTTAAGCTATTCTGAGATGTGAATGGGTTTCCTTATGTACTATACTCCATTATTTATCTGTACATTCTCCCCATTTTTTCTTTTTCCCATATATATTCCTACCTCTGGTGATTTGTCCTTCTAGAATCTGAGGTGACATGGATGTGCTTAACTCCTTCAGCTCAGGGTCAGCTCCCAGTAGGCCATACAGGGCCACAAACCTCTCTCTCTATGGTCTACTCCTATTCATCCTCCACATCTTCTGTTATCCTGGATGGGACAAGTTCACAAATTGGGTTGTAAATAACTTGTACTTACCAAACTGTCATGGAGTGAGCTTCTTGTCAATCAGAGTTCTGATTGCTCACCGTGCCCATAAACTCCCCTGCCTTCTACTTTGACTTCTCAGCTATCCATTTCCTCAACTACCTACTCATTCCTCTCTTTTTCTGTACTTGCTTTTCCTCTTTTTAATTTCTTTCCCTTTTGTAAAAAAAAATAAAAATTCTTATTTCTTGGTGTTAGAGTAGGTTGACAGACTCAGCAGAGGGATGGGGGAGAGAGAATAGGCCTTGCTCCACTTTCAGTGACAAAAGATGACTCCACTTTGGTGATGCAAAACCCTACCCATAAACTGTCTTCTTCAAGGTCAGATGCTATCTTCTTCAAACTAAAAAAAGTGTGTGGGGGGGTAACCAGCCTAAGGACTTTCTAACTTTGAAACATATGCCTGAGCACTGAGGCACTAAGCCAGGGCAGGAAACCATGTTGACCACCCCAAATAAATAATTCACAGAATGGGAGGATCCTGAGCAGGCCAGAAAAATGTGAATCACAGAACACACAATGCCACTTCCTCCCTTAGGACAGTCCAATCCATCTTCTCCAAGGAGCGTACTGTTATTGTTTGGATATGAGGTGTCCCCCCAAATCTCCTGTATTAATGCAGATATAGTCAGAGGTAACATAGTTAGGTCACCATGACCATTAGGTTATGATAGCTGTAACCATATCAGTCCATCCTGGTTTGAGTCACTGGGTTGTGACTATTGTCAGTTGGGGCATGGCTGGAGCAGGTGGTCGCTGCAGGTGTGTCCTAGAAGGGTGCATCGTTCCTGTGCCTCCAACTTCCTTGTTGTCATAAACTGAGCATTTCCTCTGCCAGGCCCCTCTGCCATGATGTTCTGTCTCACCTGGGGACCAGAGCAATGGAGTTGGCTGTCTGTGGATCGAGATCTCTGAAACTGTCAGCCCCCAATACACTTCCCCTCCTCTAAGTTGTTCTTGTAGGACATTTTGGTCACAGAAATGCAAAGCTAATGAAAACATGTATTTTCTCTAGTCAGCAGTGAACGTCTGAGCAGGGAAGGGACACTGAAGGGTGAATGAAAACCAGAGGGCTTTTTTGGACAGGCAAGCACCTGGAGGGTGGGGCTCTGCTACATCAAAACCTCCCCCAGCCATAATTAATTATATCCCATTAAGAAAAAGATTGCTTCAAGATCATGTCACACCCTACCAGGTGGCCCGGACCCTCCCTTATCACTAAAATTATGCCATGTGGAGACTAGGCCACATACTTTTCCTAGCATATGCAGGAACACCTTCTGTGAGCTATCTATTTATAAATTTGCTGCACAGAGAGGCACAGAATCACATTCATGTGTCCCAATGCTCCCAGGTGGAGTTTCCTCAGTTCTTCTGGAAAGAAAGATTTCAGTCAAGAGATGTGGACAGTAGAAGCATAAATCACTCCGTGTGACCAGGACATCCCAGAACCTGACAAAAATTTGCCGAGGGCCATACAAAAGGTAATAAGCAGATTAAGGGGGTATAAGAAATTGAAGCAAGAACTATGGGACCCAGAAATTCTTTAAAACCTCTGACTTGGTAAAGGCCATTGTCCTGCTTTCTGAGAGGTCTCACTCGGTCCCTTGAGAGTGTCCCCTTTCCTATCCCTTTGAGTAAACTTTGCTATTCTTTTACTAAATTTCATGCCTTGCCTGGAATCCTCTAAGCAAGAACACAAGAATATGGTGCAGGGTCTTCCACAGCTTCCTGGCTCGGGCTCTGTTGCTGGGTCTCTTCTTTCATACTTTCATTTCATGAAATCAACCCTTCCTGCATTTTCTATCCACTCTTAACTGAAATCTGTCTTTCCAGAAAAACCGATGAAACTCCACCTGGGAACATTGGGTCTCATGGATGTGTTTCTGTGCATCTCTGTGTAGCCAATTCGTATATAGATAGCTCACTGCAGGTGTTCTTGCATGTGCCAATTGAGAGTATGTGGCCTACTCTTCATGGAATGAAGTTGGCAGAGTGAGGTTGGAGAATGTTCAGGGGGAGATAACACCATTTACTAAGCACCACCTCTGAGCAAGGCTTGGGTATACCCTTTACATAACAAGTCTCAATTCATCCTCATTGCTACCCTATGAAGTAAGCATTCTTACATTCATCTTTCAGAAAGAGTGCTAAAGCTCAATGAGGTGAAGGGAATTTGCCCAGGACCATACTGCTGGTAACCAAAGGAGCAAGGATTCAAACCAATGTCTCTGTGCCCCTAATGTGGACTCTTTCCAGCAGGTGATCAAAGGGTATGTAGTTCCCAGACCCATGAAGTTGGAACCAAGGGCAGAAGAAGCAAAGTTAAGGTCCAGCATGGCCTTATTGGAACTGGGAGGATCTTAGGGGTCCTTTATTGTAGCCTCTTACCTGAAAGAGTACTCTTTGATCCTCTCAAAGAGTGATCTGGGGGGATTTGTGATCAGACACGGGAGAATGATAAGGATGGGGAGCTCAGTGGGGGGAAGAGTCAGAGATTTAAATAATTGAAAGTACAGAAAGGGAATCATAGGACTCACAAGGAAATGGGTCCACGGTCAGGGACTGAGGATGAGGTCAGAGGAAGAACAGAAACCTCAGGTTATGAAAGGGTCATTTGTGCCCTGTAATTTACAGGATTGCCCTGGAGGCAGGATTAGTGCCGCAGACCCAAGCGCCTTCCCAGAAGCAGCTCACTTGTGGAGAGGGCAATGCAGTCAGAGAACCAGCCTCCCAGGTCTCAGAGGGGGGCTGCCCACATGAGCCAGAACCAGCATGAAATAAGGGGTCAGGCGGGAAGGTCAGCAGGCTGTGACAGGGCACTGAAATGAAGCATGATGTCATGAAGCGTAAGAAGGGAAGGAGGCAGAGAGTCTGGAGGGATGATCCCTAACTCTCCCCACCTGGATTAAATGCAAATACTGCTTCCTGTTTTGGAAAAGCAGCCTGCCTTCCTGACTTTTTTTTTTTTTTTTTTATAATCTTAAAATAAAAACCATTACTTCACACATTGACATCATCCAAAGGAGCAAAAGAGCATACAGGGAAAAGTCGTCCTCCCTCCTACATCTGCTCCCCTGGCCCCGTTTCCAGAAGCTACTGCTTCTGTTCCCAGGTTCCAAGGAGCCTTCCACAGGGAGTCTAAGCATTTAAAAGCTTCTATGTATATAGTCATACTTTTCACACAAATGATAGCCTTATAAGGCCCTTTTGTACCCTGCTTTCTTTTAAAAATTAAATATATATGTTTATTTACTTTCATAGAAATGATTCCTTACCAGTAACAGAGAGAGCTGCCTTATTACTTTCCAACAACCACATAATTTTCCATTGTATAGGTGTATCATAATTTGGGCTAGTCTCCTACCAATGAGTATTCAAGTTAATTTACAATCTTTTTCTATTAGTTGCTATTGCAATAAACATCCTTAAACATACATAATTTCCTGTGTGTGATAGAGACAGAAAGAGAATGAGATAACCAGCATGGAGCTACAGGGTTGAAAGGCGTGAGCATTTTAAAATATGAAGACCATTTCTCTCTCATCTTTAATTGCTTCAGGCTGCTCATGTGTAGACTGTGGAGCTGGCCTGTGATCTGTGACTGATGGGAAGAGACAGCATTTGCTGTTTGTCTCAGCTCTTCCTACAATGCTGTGATATACAGAGGTCAAGCTTAGAAAGTTCTAGAAGGAATTGCCATTTGGATGAGTCTCTCAGATACTCTAATGCTAGGAAATTCAATGTGTTTCTGGATAAAAGTACAGATATTTGGTTTCTAGAAGTATACGCTGCTTGTGATAAATACCAAAGCCAGGTTTCTGATTCCAATTGGCCTTGGGCATGGGCCCAGGATTCTCTGCTGAGTCTGCCAGCTCCCATCTCACCAGCTTCTGTGAGGCCCTGGAACCCTGAGATGATCAGACTGACCAACCCGCAAACACAGGACTCCCCAGATTCACCTACCATCTCCTATCCAAACACAGGACCTTTGTTTCCAAAGACAGGGCCTTGGGAATCCTGTTCTCTCACATGGATCCCGTCCATAGTGTGGGAAGATTATGAGGGACAAATGTGCCAGAACTCAGTGCATCACATCAGCATTACGCTGAGTCACTGGCTTAGTGTGGAAGGGTCACAGAATAATCAGGCTTTTGATCAGCAGCTCCTGTTTCACTTCCTTGTACCTCAGGGGCTTCCACCCCCAGCCTGGCACAGCGCCCTCTTCCTCTTAGCATGCCAGGTTCTGAGAACTAGAGCGGTTGCCCCTGTGCCCCCTCCAAATCCACTCTTTGACTAGAACTCTGGTCTACAGACCCACAACCCACGGGGTGGCTCCATTTCCCCTGGACACTTTCGGAACTGATACCCAGTCTCTTCTCCCAGGACACTTTTGGGCCTGTCTGGACATGCACCTTTAAGATTGCTTCTGAGTTATAGGCTTCTGGTCACGTTTTTTTCTGATTATTTTCCATGGAATTCCATCATCTAAGGGGGTGGCTTGGGTCTGCTACAGAAAGCCTCTTTAAACAAAGAGGTCCTCACCCCTTCTTTTTAAAGAAAAAAAAAAAAGGAAAAACCTGGGAAGTATATAGTTGGAGAAATTTTTAAAATTTGTACACTTAAAAAATAATTATAAACTGGGCCTGGTGTCACATGCCTGTAATTCCAGAGACTCAGGAGGCTGAGGCAGGAGGATTGCAAGTTCAAAGCCAGCCTCAGCAATTTAGTGAGACCCTGTCTCAAAATAAAAAACAAGGGCCGGGGGTGTAGCTCAGTGGTAGAGCACCCTTGGGTTCAATCCCCAGGACTTCAAATAATAATTGTTGTCATCGTCATCATCATCATCATCAAGCAGCCACTGCCTGTGTGACTTTTACCCAGGTCAAGAAATACAAGATGGCAGGTCCCTAGCAGCCTTGTTTAGCCTCCTCATCTATGTTATATGTTGAATTTGTAGGTAAGATTTCCCTTCCTAGGGAAGTCTGAAAAACTCTGAGTTAAGCATATTCTTACCTGAATTCCCCTATAGCTGTCTCCACTGCATCTAACCATATAGATTCCTATCTTCTTTCCAGGTCTCTGAAGTTCTGGAACTTTGCTCTCCCTGGACTTCTGGCCTCTGTCCTTAACACACAATGAGTCAGGAAGAAGGATGAGTTAACAACATGTGCACACACACACACACACACATGCATATGAGGGAGAGATGATTTTTATTTGAAAGCTGACCGTCAGTCATGACAACCACACATTCCCTCCTGTGGATGATGTAAGAATAGAGTACAAATGTCACACAGGCTGCTGGTTACAGCTACCAAGACCCTTATGAAATCCAGCTCTATCATTTTTGTTAGAATACCTGAAACATAGGAGGTATTTAATGTGTACTTTTGAATAATGAAAGCTTCTTGGACTCACACCTATCATCCCACCCCATCCTGCTGGACCCTAGAGAAGACAACCAGATTCCTAGTTTTCCTATGCTTCTCCTTGCTGTCTAAGGTGAGCATCCTCTGGCCCCCTTGGCCTGTCTGGACAGAGTGGTCTGACAGCTCATCCTTTGCCTTCTGGGTTGCTGTCCCATTCAGGGTTCAGTCAGGAGCAGAAATCACACCAGCTATTCAAATGAGAGAATTTAATACAAAAGATTGTTGGCAGGCACAAGATTGTCCCACTGGAGAAGAGGCAAGGAGAGAAGCAAACCTGCTGTCATGGAGGTAGTAACTGCAGGAAGCAGCCACCACCCCCAGAGCCGTAGGTACAAGGCAAGAGACCATATACTCAAACTCAGAGACCCGGAGGGTGGGCCATGGAGCTGAAGCTCAGATGCCTGAGGAGGAGGCTCAGCAGCTGCTGGTGTCTGATCTTAGAGAAGGGGCCCCCAGCCCCAGTCAGTACTGATGTCTCCAACATGGGAGGGGTGCAAGAACGCGACCCTGATTTGAGAGACTTTAAGTGGGATTCAGTTGCTACCACAGGAAGGAATTGTTGTTGCAATTACACAGTGAGGGGAGGCTGGAATGCTCCCAGGAGCCCAAGCCCACAGCAAGCAGATGGGGGAAGCTTTCTCCTCTGGGAATGCAGTCTCCTGGGGGTGAGAGGAATCCCGGCCCTGCCTCATAAAGCAGGCCTGGAGCAGAGGACAGAATGTGGGGCTGAGAGACAGCAACTTGATGACTGCACAGATGCTCAGAAGGGTGACCCTGGATGGGCTCCCCTGCGACCACTCGTCCAGAGCCACATGGGCTCAGCACCATCTGAAAGGCAGAGATCAACATATATAGGCCAGTGCCTGCCCTCAGGGACTTTAGCCTGGTGGCAGACCCACACGTATGCAGACAACTATGCTGCCCTCGGTAAGTGTGAAACAGTGGCCTCCCCAGCCTATGGCTCATATAGCTGAAGGTTGGCAAGTCCGTGGAAGGCCGTGAAAAATCAGAACCTGCCACGCCTGCTTGAGGGAGATCAGGAAGGCCACACTTCTTTTTTCTTTTTGGTGGTACTGGGGATTGAACTCAGGGCCTTGTACATATGAGGCAAGCACTCAACTGAGCCAGATTCTCCAGCCCAGGAAGGTGACATTTCTGAGGGAGCAAGTGATAGGCCAAAGGGCAGAGGAGGCAGCTGGGTCCATGAGCCTTGTAAACAGTTTGGTTTCTGTGTAAGTGTGAGGGAAACGATCAGAAGGGTTTTAGCACAGAAAAGCAGGGATGGGATTTATGCTACAAACAAACAAAAGATTCTGGCTGCTGGATGGAGAACAGGAGCAAGAGGCACCAGAAAGGCCAGAGGTGCTGGGAAGTGTGCTCACACATTTGAACTCAGTCCTTCCCAGCCCTGTGGGGAACTATCATTACCTCACGTTACAGACGAGGAAAGCCAGACTTCGAAAGCTGTCCAGCCGGTCAGGGCTGAGATTCAGATCTAGACACCAGCCATGGATGTGCCTTCTCTGTGCCCTTTCCAGCTCTGCCTTGCTCTGCTTCTAGGTTCCAGCAGAGAAGGGGGCAGAGGAACTCTCCTCTGAGTGACGGTGGAGGCAGGTGGGTTGAGTGAGCAGGTAGAAGAATCCCTTGCGAGTAGGTTCATAGAAGCATGGAGGCCAAGTGGGTTCAGTTCCCAGTGAAAGGCAGAAGGTCAAGGGTCAAATGTTTTCTGTCATATGTGGAAGTTTCAGAGAGAGAAAAAAATTTTAAAAATGGGATCTTATGAAAATAGAAGGGAGACTAATAAAATAGAGAAGGGGATAGATAGGGAGAAGAGGGGGGCATGGGGAAGTCCTGGGAAATGGAATTTGACAAATACTATGTCCATGCACAAATATACCACCATGGACATAGCTCTTATATGTAATTATAATGCACTAAGTAAAATGGTGCCAGGGAACAAGACTCCTAAAGTACAAGAAATAAAATCAAGGATAAGTGGGATGGACTCCAACTAAAAAGCTTCTTCTCAGCCAAAGAAACTATCAATGAGGTGAAGAGAGAGCCTACATCTTGGGAGCAAATTTTTGCCACACACACATCAGATAGAGCACTAATCTCCAGGACATATAAAAAACTTAAAAAACTTAACACTAAAAAACCAAATAACCCAATCAATAAATGGGCTAAGGAGCTGAATAGACACTTCTGAGAAGAAGATATACATTCGATCAACAAATATATGAAAAAATGTTCAATATCTCTAGTAATTAGAGAAATGCAAATCAAAACTAAGGTTTCATTTCACGCCGTCAGAATGGCAGTTATCAAGAACACAAACAACAATAAGTATTGGTGAAGATGTCGGGAAAAAGGCACATTCATACATGGCTGGTGGGACTGCGAATTGGTGCAACCAATCTGGAAAGCAGTATGGAGATTCCTTAGAAAATTGGAATGGAACCACCATTTGACCCAGCTATGCCACTCCTGGGTTTATACCCAGAGGACTTAAAAACAGCATACTACAGGGACACAGCCACATCAATGTTTATAGCAGCTTAATTCATAATAGCTAAACTGTGGAAGCAAACTAGATGCCCTTCAGTAGATGAATGGATAAAGAAACTGTGGTATATATATATATACACCTTGGAATATTATTCAGCATTAAAAGAGAATAAAATTATGGCATTTGCAGATAAATGGACAAAGTTGGAAAATATCATGCTAAGTGAAGTAAGCCAATCCCAAAAAACCAAAGACCGAATGTTCTCTTGGATAAGTGGGTGCTGATCCATAATGGGGAGGGGCATGGGGAAAATGGAGTAACTCTGGGCAAAGGGGAGGGACAGGTGGGGAGGAGGCATGGGGGCAGGAAAGATGGTGGAATGAGGTGGACATCATTACCCTAGGTACATGTGTGACTACACCTATGGTGTAACACTATGTCATGTACAACCAGAGAAATGAAAAGTTGTGCTGCAATTGTGAATCAAAATACATTCTGCTGTCATGTATACCTAATTTAAATAAATAAATAAATAAAATAATACCAGGAGCAGGAGGAGGGGAGGGAAAGTGAAGATAAGGGGATGAGAGTGATCAAATTTTATGTGCATGTACAAATATAACCCAGTGATTCCCACTATTATGTTTACTTATCATGTACCAATTTTTCTTTAAAAGGCAAGTGACAAAGGATGTTGACTGAATTAACACATCACTATAGAAATAAGAGATGGAAAATAAAGCACCCATCAGGTGGTCCCTCTGTGCCTTCTACTCTTTGTTTTTTTGTTTGTTTGTTTGTTTGTTTTTGTCTTTATTGAAATAAATAGGACCTCCAGTTCAATGCTGAATGCAGCAGTGGTGGCAGGTCCCCTGTTGTCCTGTTCTGGATCCTAAGGAGAATGCATCTCAGCCTTCTTCCCTCCTTCTGTCTGACTCTCTCTACTGGCTGTTTCTTTCTCATTCTATCATCATCATCACCATGATTTCTTTCCCTCTCTCTCTACCCTGCTCTTTCTCACTCTCTCTTTTCCATTCTCTCTCCATCTCTCTCTCTTACTCTGCCTTTTCTCCTATGCCTACGTCTTCTCTCAAGCAAAGGTTGGTATAATTTGGGTTTGAAAATGTCTCCCAGGAGCTCACATATTGATCGATGTGGCAATGTTCAGAGGGAAAAGATTGGGTTATGAAAGCTGTGACCTCATCGGCGGCTTAGTCCATTTGATGGATTAGTAATTTGAACGCACTACCAGGTGGTCACTACAGGTAGTGGGGTGTGGCTGGAGGAAGGAGGTCACTTGAGGAGTGCTCTTAGGGACTGTATCTTGTCCCTGGCTCTGCTCCCTCTCTGCTTCTTGGCTTCCAGGAGTGAGCAGCTTTCTTCACCATAACGTTCTGCCTCACTTCAGGTCAGAGCTATGGAGTCAGACAACCATGGACTAAACCTCTGAAACCAGGACCTCCAAATAAACCTTTCCTTCTCTAAGTTATTCTCACCAGGTACTTTGGCCACAGTAATGAAAAGCCACCTAAAACAAGTTTCTTTTATTAACTAATGCACGGGAAGATGGAGGAGGGAGGCTGGTGTGGAGGGGCATGTGGCTACATTCAGGGTAATACTGTCACCAGGATTTGTGTCTTTGCTTTCCCATGGTGGTTTCTTTCTTGGGCCGTATCTTCTCTCACATTTAAGCACAAGACCACAAGAACTCCAGGCTTATAGACTTCTGAATTAGCAACTAGCTCGGAGGAAAAAGTGCCTCTTCTCTAATACTTCCAGCAAGTCGAGGACCTCATGTTCTTTGGCTAATGGGTCTGTCCCAGGCAGCGTGCCCATCCCTGCCGTCACTGGCCAGACCTGAGTCACTTGCCCACTTCTGGGGGGATGTGGGTGGTGAGGCCAGCCCCATTTGAACCACACGATGTGATTAAAGGTGTTTATCCAAAGGAAAATGGGGCTGTAGTCACCTGAACAAGAGGGAGTGGACGCTTGGTAAACCAGTCCCCCCCCCNCCTATGAAAATTCTTTCTCTCGGACTTTACTCTTGCCCTGCCTGTTGTCCATTTTCTGAAAAGAGTTGGGTCATACGTTTTGATCAGTTCTATGATTTCTTATGATAAGAAGGCTGAGATGCATTCTCCTTAGGATCCAGAACAGGACAAGCACAAGCTGTGGGCCAGAGACTGTGTGACCAGCAGCCTGGTCCTCCTGGGAGCCCCTGTGACGGCAAGCAGAGAGAGAAGCCCCATGTCAGGGTCCTTAAACAAGTCAAGATGGCGCCTGGCACTTTGCCAAGAGGAGTGGTTTCAGAAGTAAACGCCAGCGAGCTATTAAGATGATAGAGATTCCTTAATGACTGACTGCTGTGTCTAGATTATGTCAATTGGGTTAAGCTGGGTGTAATCATTAAGATGATGATTCCTTATTGGTTGACTGCTAGTTTATGTTAATTAAGTTAAGGTGTGTATTCAGTTATGTATATATACCTCTCTGTCCCATAATAAAGCGGCTCCCACTCCTGCTGTATCAATCTACACAAGATGCTCGTCACCACCCCCCCCATTAGTTTGCTGCAGCCAGACTGTGGCAGCCCCATGCCTCCTCCTCCTCGTTTCTCTTCAAAACAACATTTACTGTAGTCGTTATTATTATTATTATTGTCTTCAGAGGTTTTATTATGGAAGACTCAAAACATACTCAAAAATAAATGGACTAGACAATGAATCTCCAGGTAGCCATCACCCAGTTTAGCAATTTGCCAATCTTATCTTTCTTTTCTTCCTCGGAAGATGTTTTTTAACCGTACTCTCTGCTGCCTATAAACTGGATGGTAGATCTAGATAGATCCAGACACTTGATTAAATTTTGGGTCAATTTTCTTTTCTTTATTTTACCTGAGGACAATCTCTCATGGGGTTTATTTTATTTTGGGTCCTCTTGGGAGGTACACAGTGTCTGGTACTCTTAAAGTGAATACTTTCAATCTTCACCTTTAGGAGAGAGGTTTGTGGTAGGAGTTTGAGGGTAGATATTACATATTATGTCTAAAAGTTCCCTTTTATTTCTGGTTTGATAAAAAATTTTAAAAACTGTGATGGATGCTAAATTCCCTGTTTGCATCTATTTATCTATTTTCTGGTTCTGTTATCTCTCTCTCTCTCTCTCTCTCTCTCTCTCTCTCTTTCTTTCTTTTTTAATCATCAGAGAATGAGCTGGGGTGCTCCTTACTTTTTCTATCCTCCAGAAGAGTTTCTGCTGGACTGGACCTTGGCCTTTGAGTGTTTTGGTAGAACTTTCCGGTAAGTCCCTTCAGTGTGGGCCTGCTGTTTTTCTTGGGGGAGTATTTTAAACCACTGATTCAATTCCTTTTCATAGTTTCAGACTCTTCAGGTTTTTTATTTCTTGAGTTAATTTGGTGAGTTATATTTTCCTATGAATTTGTTTGTTTCATCTAAGTTTTCAAAGTTATTGGCATCAAGTTTTCAAAATATTTCCTCTCACTGTCACCTTTTCCATCCTGACAGTCCCTGTTTAGGCCTTCTTGCACTTTTCCTGATCAACACTGCCTGAGGTTAATCGTTTTCTCAGTCTTTCAAAAGAGCCAGCTTTTGACTTTGTGGATCCTCCTGTTCCAGACTTTCTTCTTCCCATTTTCTTAATCTCCACCTTCTATTATATCCTTCTTTCTGTTTTCTTCCTGTGGGTTCTGTGACTTCGCTGGGCGCGCAGCTTGTTAAATTTTTGCCTTTCTATTTGTCTAACACTGATTTAAGGCTATTAATTTTCTTTCCAAGTCTTGCCTCAGCCACACTCCTAAACTTCTGACATGTGGTCTTTTCATTACAAAAGGATTAGAAGATATTTCCTATATTTAATAAACCTATTATGATTTCTTCTAAAAATCTATCATGCTTCTTCTATTATAATTTCTTTACTTTTATTTATTTATTTGGTCCTGGGGATTGAACCCAGGGGCACTGAACTACAGAGCCACACCCCAAGCCTTTTTTTTTTTTTTAAAGATTTTTTTTTTTTTTTTTAGAAAGAGAGAGAGACAGAGAGAGAGAGAATTTTAATATTTATTTTTTAGTTTTCTGCGTACACAACATCTTTTTTTGCATGTGGTGCTGAGGATCGAACCTGGGCCGCACGCACGCCAGGCGAGCACGCTACCGCTTGAGCCACATCCCCAGCACCCCCAAGCCCTTTTTGTATTTTATTTAGAGACAGGGTCTCACTGAGTTGCTTAGCGCCTTGCTAAATCGTTGAGGTTGGTTTTGAACTCATGATCCTCCTGCCTCAGCCTCCCGAGTCACTGGCATTACAGGCGTGCTCCACTTTTTTTTGATTCGTGAGTTTTGGGAAGTGAATTTCTATTTTGATGGCTTTTTAAGCAAATGAGAGTTAATTCCCATCCAGTGAGGTGCACAGATCATCCTGCCTAGTTGATTCCACCAAAGGCCTACCCCGTGTGACTCACCTCTATCAACACAGAGGCCATCTCCATGACAGCGGGAGCTTGCCTGGCTTTTCCCCATCAACCTTGTTCTTCCCCTGCTCAGCCTGAGGCGAGGACTATTCTGATTTTAGCATCATTGAGTAGTTTTGCCTTTTCTAAAATTCAGTATAATTGAAATCATATTACATGTATTCTTTTTTTAATTGAGAGAGAGAGAAGAGAGAGAGAGAGAGAGAGAGAGAACTTTTTAACATTTATTTTTCAGTTTTTGGTGGACACAACATCTTTATTTTATTTTCATGTGGTACTGAGGATCGAACCCAGCGCCCCGCGCATGCCAGGCGAGTGCATTACCGCTTGAGCCACATCCCCAGCCCCACATGTATTCTTCTTTTGTTTAGTTTCGTCTCTTCATTAAAGCTTTTTAAAACTTCCTCTTTTGCTTCCTTTTTTTTGCTTTCTCCTTTCTCTCCTTCCTCCCTCCTTCTTCCTCTCCTTCCTCCTTCTCTTTCTCCCTCACACTGTTCTACTGCATTTAAGTTTATTTACACCTTCTCCTGTCCATGGGCTGAAAACATGGGCTGTTTCCAGTTTTGGCAATTATGATTAAAGTTGCTGTGAATGTTTATAGAGGCCTTTTCATACAGGAATATGTTCTTATATCTCTCAGGCAAATACCTAGGAGTGAAAAGCTCAGTCATGTGGTAGCTGTATTTATCTTTATATGAAACCAAACAGTTTTCTAAATAGGTTTTTCCAATTTACACTCATACCAAGAAAATCCTTACTAACATTTGACCTTTTAGGTCTTTTTAATTTTAATTATTCTAATGAGTAAAATATAGAATCCTAGTTGTCTTTAAAAATTTTTTTTTTAATCTCAAGACAGGGTTTCACTAAGTTGTTGAGGGTCTTTCTGAGTTGCTAAGGCTGGCGTCGAACTTGTGATCCTCTTGCTTCAGCCTCCCAAGTCATGGGATTATAGGCATGTGCCATCACCCTGGCCATCCTAAGAGTCAGTTTTATGGTGTGTAATCTACGTACCAGAACATTTTAAGTGTATCATTTGGTGAACCTTGAGAAATCAGGATAGAGAATATGTCTATCCCTTGTGCCCCTTTGAAGTCACACCCACTTCGGCCCCGGGGAGCCGCTAACCTGATTTCTACCACTCTAGATTACTTTTGCCTGTTCTAGAACTCGACACAAGTGGAGCCACATGCAGTGTGTTCTTTCTTGGATGGCTTCTTTTGGTCAGCATTGATTTTTTCAAGGTTCTTCCATATTTTTGTATTCAGCATTATTTGTTTCTTTTTATCTCCAAGAGCTATTCCGTTGTATGGCTGCATCACCGCTTGCTTATCTTTCACCCGATGATGGACATGTGTTTCAATTTGGGGTTATTATGAATGAATCATCTATGAATATATTTGTACAGGTACTTTCTGGATATATGGTTTTATTTCTCTTGGATACATTCCTAGGAAAGGAATGGCTGGACCATATGGGAGGTATATATTTAATTTTAAAGAAATAACCAAACTGTTTTCCAGAGTGGTCACATGATTTTCACAATCCCACCAGCTGGGTGTGAGGGTTTCAGTTGCTCCATGCACATCCTTGCCAACTGTTGCTATGGGAAGTCTTCTTCATTTTAACTGTTTGACTACAGGTGTCATGGTTTGGATTTGCATTTTCCTGATCACTAATGATGCAGGTCATTCTTTACAGGCTAATATATTATTTTATGAAATGTCTGTTTAACTTGTTTCATTCATTTATTTTTTAGATGCAGATGAACACATTACATTTATTTATTTATTTATTTTTATATGATGATGAGGATTGAATCTAGTGCCTCACATGTGCTAGGCAGACACTCTACCACTGAGCCATAACCCCAGCCCCACATTTCACCTATTTTTTGAATTGTTTATTACTCAGTTATAAGAGATATTTATATATTTTATTTATAAATTATTTGTCAAATATTTTCTCCCAATGTGTAATATGTCTTATGGTTTACTTAAATGGATCTCTTAATGAGCAATTTAATCAAATTATTTATTATTTACTTATTTGTGGTTCTGAGTTGGAACCCAGGGTTTTATACCTGCTAGGCAAGGGCTCTGTCCTGAGCTGATCCACTAGCCCTAGCAGATTTTAATTTTGCTGAAATCCAGTTAATTAGTTTTTAATTTTATCATTTATACTTTTCTTGTTTGAGCTGAAAAGTCTTTGCCTCCTCAAGCTCATGATAGCACTTTCTTATATTTTATTATAGAAGCTTTCTAGTCTTAGCTTTTATATATAGGTCTTAATCCACCTCAAAATATTTTTTTTGTATTGTATGAGATAGGGGTCAAGATATGTTTTCCCATATATATTTAATTATTTTAAACTGATTTTTGAAGAATCTTTCTTTTCTCCATTGATTTCTTTTGGTGCCTTTGTATACATTCAGTTGATAATTTCACATTAAGTTCAGTTTGGACTCTATTCTGTTTTATTTGCCTATCAATATCCTTTCATGCTAATGCCGTTACAGGAGTCCTAGTCAGAAGCCTGACTCTGGGGATCCCAACAAATTAGGTCTAGCTACTCACCCCAAAATCCAAATGGAACAAGTAATGTTGAAAGCAAAAAAGGCACTTAATCAGTGTGGCCACCCTGGGAAGATAGAGGAAACCAGCATTTCCAGCCCTGTCTTCAGGGGCACTGATATGAGCTTCCAGATTATATAGACCAGACGGACCAGAAATAAGCACAGTCAAGCAGCCTGGGTTCAGCTGTGGTTTGGTCGATCACTGTCTCTGGATGAAGATGATAAGGAAGTTACTGCTGCCCAGGGGGTACTTTTGACTCGCCATAACACGTTCATCTATCATACCTGTTGTTACTGGAATCCAAGGTGACATCACTCAGAGCAAAGGAGACAGATACAAAATTGAGGCAGAGATACAATGATTTTTTTTTTTATTTGCAGGCACAGGTGCAGAGCAACTGTTTGTTTGCAAGAGCAGCCTCTAAGTCCTGTTAAAATACTAAACTGTCTTGATTACAGTATCTTTAAATCAGGCAATGTAATCCTCCAAATTAATTCTTTCTTCAAGGCATTTTTTTTCCTTTTTGCTATTCTATCTCCTTTGCATTGGCATCAGCTCCTTAATTTCTTTTAAAAAGTGCTGTAAATTTGGTTGGGATTTCATTGACTACAGATCAATGTTTTATTAGCTTTTATTATTATTATTTTAAACTGTGAACAAAAGATCTAATGAGAACAATCTAGAGGAGAAAATGTTTATTTTGGCTCATGTTTTCAGAGGTTCATTCCGTAGTCAGCTGACTCTATAACTCTGGGCCCAAGGTGAGGTCGAACATCATGGTGGAAGAGCATGGTGCAGGAAACATGGCAGCCAGGAAGAAGAGAGAGAGCTCTGCTCACCAGGGGCAAAACAAACCTCAAAGTCATGTCCCAGTGACCCACTGCCTCCAGCCACACCCTGCCTGCCTACAGTTACCATACAGTTAACCCACACCCACTGATTAGATGATAGCTCTTATATTTGAATCATTTCATCTCTAAACATTCTTGCATTGTCTCACATGTGAGTTGTTGGAAGATATCTTATATCTAAACTATAACAATCAATTTGGGTGAAAATGTACATCTTAACAATATTGAGTCTTCAATTCATGAGCATAGTATATCTCTGTTTATTCTGGTCTTTAAAAAAATCCTCTTGAGCTATGTTTTATAATTTTACAGGTATACATTTTACACAAATATTCTTAAATTTATTCCCAATTATTTTATCTTCTTTGGGGCTATGGTAGATGACATTTCTTGAATTTTATTTCTTAATTTGTTGCAGCTAGTATATAGAGATAAAATTTATTTTTATATATTGACCTTGTACCCTATGACCTTGATCAAAATTTATACTTTAGTAGAAGTAGAATTTTTTTTGAGATTCATTAGAAATTTCTACATATACAACTGTGTTGTTTGTAAAAATTTTTCTTCTTTTTTCCCAATGTTTATATTTTCTTTGCTTACCTCATTTTACTGCCTAAAAGCAATGTTGAATGAAAGTGGAGAGGGTCAAGTCTTGCCTTGTTTCTAATTTTGGATATAAAGCATTTGGTCTTTCACCTTTAAGAATAATAGTTCCTCTTTATTCATGTGTTTTTGTGTGTGTGGGGGGGGGGGGTTGAGGTTTCAGTTATCCTCTGTCAGCTGAAGTTTGAATATATTCAACAGAAAATATCAGAAATAAACATTGCACTAATTTTAAATTGCTCACCATTCTGAGAAGTGTGATGAAATTTCATGCCATCATGCTATGTCCTGCTGGGACATGAATCATCCTTTGGTTCATATCCATGATGTGTACTCTACTCTCCCATTAGTTATTTAGTACATCTCAGTTATCACAGGAACCGTCATGGTATTGCAATGCTTATGTTTAAGTAACTCTTATTCTACTTAATAATGGTCCTAAAACATGAGAGTAGTGATGCTGGCAATTTGGATATGCCAGAGAGAAACCCTAAGATGCTTTCGTTAAGTGAAATGGAAAAGAAGTAAAATTGTTTGCAGAAGTAGCTAAAATCTAAGTAAGTATGGATGGATCTTCTACCCATTAAATTGTGAAAAAGGAAAAAGAAATCCATGAGTTTTGATTTCATATCCCAGACCGTAAAAGTTATGGCCACAGTGTGTAAGTGTTTAATTAAGATGGAAAAACATTAACTTTGGGTGTGTGCAGATAGGAAAGAACATCGCATCTATAGGGTTTGGCTCTATCTGCTGTTCTAGGCATCTGTGGGAGTCTCCCAGGGATCAGGAGGGAGGATTTTCTTAGTTTGAAGTTGCCTTTGATTCCCAGTCTGCTCCGAGTTTTAATTGCAAAATATTGCTGAATCTGAATCACTTTTTCTACAGCTATAGATATAATCAAATGGGTTTTCTCCTTAATTGTGTATATATGATGAACTACATCGATTGATTTTTGAGATGGTCAACTAATTTGGCATTTCTATGGTGAACCCCACTGTATTATAATGCATTGCCTTATTTATGAATGGACAAATCTGATTTGCTAAGTCTGCTAATTCAATCTGTTAAGAATTTTTGCTTTATATTTGTGAGAATTGTTGATATATGAGTTTATCTTCTTGCCGCAGTCTGGCTGGGCACAAAATCACAAGCCACTCAAGCAGGAACAAACTTTATTTTTGAAACTGCCGCCAATGCCCGTACGCTCCCGGGAAGATTGCCGACCGACCCACCGGCTTCTCCTGGGTCCCAACAGGAACTCCCTCCTCCGGAATTCCCTCCTACCGCACTTCCCCAACCAATGGGAACTCTCCAGGAGTCCTGTAGCAGGCCGAGGTGGACAGCAGGAGTCCAATATCCATATGAATGCAGATCTTAACATAATCATATCATCTCAATGGCTTGCTGGCATCACCTTTCAACCAAAAATGCCATGTATCATATTACTTGGCTGTGGCTCTTAGCATCTTATACTTTTCCATTTCTCATTTGAAACAGTTTGGTTAAGATCAACATTATTTGTTCTTTAAATGTTTGAAATAAATCACTAATGAAATAATATGGGCCTAGAATTTTCTTTAGGGAAAATTTTAAACTGCAAATTCAATTTTTAAAATATTCATAGGGCTATGGAAATTTTTTGTTGTTTATTGTATGAGTTTCTGCAGTTTTTGTCTTTCATGAATTTGTCCATCTCATCTAGGTGGTTGCATTTGGTGACATTAACACTGTTCCCAATATTCTTTAATTTCCCTTATTTTCTATAGGATCCATAGCAATGTCCTCTCTTTCATTTACTAATATTGTTTACTTATTCTTTTTTCCTCCTGAATCAGTTTATCTGGGGCTTATAATCTTTATTTGTTTTCTCAAAGATCAAACTGTTGGTCGTGTTGCTTTTCCTTCTTATTTGTGTTCTTCCTGGGAATGGGCTTCACTTGAATATTTTGGGGAACATTTTTCCCAATCCAAATGAACTGGATGTAGGTGTGGGTGGGCTTCCTTCCAAAGTGCCACACAGAGAAGTGCACCCCATGTAGGAAGTGGTGGTCTCACGTGTGTAAGAAATAGACATGAGCCTTTGGGGCTGTCCCATTCTTGCCCGCATGTGGAATCTTCCATTCAAGGGGAAGTCTTTGTGGATTTCTGAGCTCATTCTTTGCATAGCTCCTCCTGCCCAGTACCTGCTCAGAATCCAATTCCAGATGCCTTGGAACTCCTGATTTCTATTTCCTACACCCTTGAGACCACTGCTTCCTGAATGGAGTTCATTTCTCTGTGTGGCAGTTTGGAAAGAAGCTCTGGGCAGGAAGCTGAGGAGGATCTGGAGCTCTGCTCTCCTGTGCCTGTACAGTACGTGGCAGTCAGTGGCAGCTCACTAACTGCTTGTTGATGAGTGAACAAATTCACTGGGATCCTCACACTGTATATTAAGGTGTTTTTTTGGAGGGAGAGTACTAGGGATTGAACTCAGGGGCACTCAACCACTGAGCCACATCCCTAGCCCTTTTCTGTATTTTATTTAGAGACAGGGTCTCACTGAGTTGCTTAGCACCTCACTGTTACTGAGGCTGGCTTTGAACCGTCCATCCTCCTGTCTCAGGCTCCCAAGCCGCTGGAATTACAGGCATGTGCCACCATGCCTGGTGAGGTTTTAAACATTTCTATGTAAAAAACAAAACAAAACATTTCTATGTCTGGAAGAAGAAGGAGTGGACATCACCGGAAGGACACCTGGCTTCCTTTGAGAAGAAGCCTCCAGCTCTCATGGTGAGGCACACTCCTGTTTCTCCCTCCCACTCTGCTCTTTCTCCTGGTGTTTAGCAACACTGGCAGTCCTTTACTTGGAACTTGTCACAGCTTTGTCATTGGCCTGCTCTGGAACTTTGGACAAGTCCTCTTTTGTGGATTTCAACTTTGTCAGATGCAAACACAGGATTCAGTGTATTTCCATCTCAAATCAGATCCATCTCAATCACTGCATTTTGTAAGAGGTAGCTCAGCATATTCAACTTCCCTAAATTCTGGGTTAAAATCCACTTGACATCTACATAGTCTTGAGCAAAGGACTTAGCCTTTCTGAGCCTTGGTTTTCTGACCTAAAACATTCAAGTGCACTTTGCTTGTGATGATAAAAAGAGATAATACACATAGATCAAAATCCTGTATGTTCCTTTCTTTGTCTCCTATATCTGTGGTTCTCAAATTTATGGGGCATCTGAGTTTGCTGGGGAACTTGGGTAAAGTGCATATCTCCCCCACCCCACCCCATCTCTGTACTGAATTGATGGGCTCAGGTGGAGATGCACAGTCTGTGTTTTTACAGGTTTGGGGTGGTCATACCTATCAGGTGGCCGCTTCTGCACCAGCTTTTGTACCCTGACCACAACAAGCACAGAACTTTGTACTTGCAAGTGTTCAAAAAGCAACAAAAGGACTGAACGGCTCAAGGCAAGAAAAAGCAAATGACCTGGGTTTCTGCAGGTCAAGCAATATCTCCAGGAAAGCGCTCAACCATGGTTAAAACGAGGCTTTCCGGAACCCCAGGCCTTTCCCAGCTTCGCCCAGCCCAGCCCTGCTGGAAAGTTCAGTGTGGTCAGATCATGTTTTTCAGCTCCCAGTTCTCCCCTCTATTTTGACAGGTGTATCCAGGGCTGGTGCAGCAGAAGTTGCCAACTCAGCCCTGGCCCTGGGGAGAGGAGCTGGAGGGAGGTCAGGAGGTTTGCCCAGCCCCATCCTGCACTGCGGGCAGGGAGAGATGGCGAGGTAGCTGGGGTGAGATGAATGGGTGTGCAGAGCGGTATCCCTGAGGAGGCCCAGGCATGACTTCAGGGCTTTGCAAATCTGGTGGGGATTAAACCTACCTCAAGGACAGTCTGTGCTTCTAATCCAGTGACTGAAATTCCACTAGCTATCACCTTTCAGTTTGGGTTCAGACTTTATTGCCCCGGCCCTGGCAATTCCAGGAAAGCAACCAAGCTGAGCAGGAGGGAAAATGTCAGTTAAAATTGTTAGAATTATGGGACCGAGAATGCACCATGCCTGGCCCAGTGGAGTCAGACTGGCCCACTCTTCTGTTCTCTGATGAAGAAACTGAATGTCCGAGAGGACCTGTGGTCCCAGGATGAAGGGCCCAGCGGGGCAGAATCAAGACCTATCCTGCTTCCATGTCCACTGAGGGACCTCCATCGGGGACTAGTTTTCTACTCTGAGGCAAATCAGATCCATCTCAAAAGATTGATGAACGTATTGATTCCTAGAGTTTGCTTCAGGCTGTATGGATCTGACTGCCCATGCCCTAAGCCCCATGGTCAGCTCTTTGGAGTTTCAGTGGTATCCATAAAGGGCCACACTATGTGATGATGTGGGACAGAGAGAGGGATGGGGGTGGGGGGCCCTTCCTGGGGAATGTGCAGCAGGAGCAGTTTAATGGTTCAAACCCACAGGAAGGTGGCTGAGAACCGGAGTGGCAGCAGAGCCAGAGACACAAGAAATTGCATTGCCCAAGATCAAGTCCTGGATGCGCATACGCACCTCAACCTTCCCAGGCTTTGGTTTCTCACTTGGAGCCAAGGTGTGAGGCCTGATGACTCACCAGGTCTCTCCCACAGTACAGGGGTCATTGGGGAATAAGGGTGTGCAGGGGCTCACATTCTGGCCCTCATCTGCAGAGGAGAGTGGTGGTGCCCACTGAGATTCGAGAAGCTTCACATTCATGAAATGAGCATCCTCTGGACAGTGGCAGGTGTTTGTGGAATGTCGACCATTTCCAGGTGCTATAGGTTGAATTCTGTCCTGAAAGATTCATAGGGTGAAGCCCTAACCCCCTGGTTATCTGGAAATATGGTCTCTAGGAGGTAATGAAGGTTAAGTGAAGTCATAATCTGATAGGAGGGTGGCCTTGTGAGAGAGGAAGTTCGCCTGGTGCCATGTAAGGACACAGTGAGAAGATGGCCATCTGCAAACCAGGGAGACTGAGTTACCATAAACGGGATCCCCTACTCTCTCCTTCTTCCCCTCTGTGACTGCAGCCTATGGCATCAGGGTAGACACTGACACGGGGTTAGTGATTGAACTTCTCATCTAGGAACTGGGAATTGGTAGTTGAAGGGCTAGGTCCACTGGTGGCAAATAGTAGCCCTGTTCTACTGGGCCTTGTGCAAACAGAAGCTGGGCACAGGAAAGAGACAGGTGCACAGAGATCAGTGGTCACTGACAGATGAGAGACCAGCAAGTTCTCTGGGGTGAAGAGAAGAACAGCAGTCAGTGCTGATAGCTTTCCTCCTGCTAACCATGGACTCAGAGGACTTCAGTTTTGGTAGTCCTGAGTTCACCTGCTGTGGTCACCCCAGGAATTCCCCTTCTTTATTTCCTTGATGGACATTAAAGAGCCCCCTATGACTGCATAGGTATGTTCAATGTCTTCCTCTGCCCTGTGTCTTTAGATCAAGCCACACAGTCAGGGACAAATTTGTGGCAGCTTCCCAGGTCTCATGGGTCTTTGCTCTTATGTTCTCAGATCTACTGTTTTGATCCTTGGGGTCTTGTGTCTCCTTCCTGGCCCCAAACTTGGCCCTTGGATTTGATCTAGCTTTTGGGAGCAGTTTGACTCTAGGACTTTGGCTGGCCTCACACTCCTTTTCCTGCTCCTACTGGGAGAGTTCTCCATCTACCCGCAACCTGGAGTTCCCGGGAGGTTTGCTTGGGGCTGTGAGCTGAATCCACCAGCACGTTCTGCTTGTTCTTGTGCCACCACCTGATGTTACCTTCCCAGACCTCCCAGTCTCACTGCCAGACTTGCCCCAGGACTCCTTCCACCCAGCCCTGGCCTGTTCTCCACCCTGCTCTAGGTAGAGAGCCAGGTTCACTGTGTGCTCCTCTCCCCTAGGTGGGTGGGCTTCGGACCTCACTCACCCAGGACCCCCAAAGCACACAGTGACCCTCAGTGCCACACATCTCAGGTTCTGGTGGGAGGGGCCTTCATGCCACACAGATGGCCGAGGGGGTGGGAGACTTGTGTATGGTGGCCCCATTCAGCCTCATTCCTGTTCTTCTACCTTTTTGTCACTTCCTCTACTAAGCACCCTCCACCCCCACCACCACCAAAAAAAAGTGACCCAGTGCCCTGGTTGGCGCTAGACTATGTTCTGCTAGTGAGTGAGGTTACTATGCCTTACAAATCTTCCTGGAGCAGGTCCTGGCTGACTTCCAGGGGCCCAGCTGATCTCTGTTCCAACAGAACCTGTGGACCCAGGCCTCTTGGGGCAGGTCTGGCCTGGTCTCTTCCTCCTTTTCTCTTCTCTCTCCTTGTCTTAGAGACAAAAGAGGGAAAGATGAGGAATCCCTCAGGTGTCCAGGGCTGTCCTACTTTCCAATTTCATCTTAGCCGAAGAGCTACAGGGCCATGCTGTAAGACTCACAGGGCTCATTGACCCCTGCTTGGTTCCTGCCCTTTGGGGGTGGCTCTCCTGAAAACCACTGGGAACTGCTCCCCCCACCAAAAAAAAGCCCAGCACTTCTAGAATGAGAGGCCAGGGGTTTAGACCCAGGTTCACAGTGGGACCCTTCAAAGATCAATGTGAAGAAAAGCCCTGAAAGATCATGTCCCCCGGTTGGACAGAAAGAACTAGAAGACACCTCCCTTGTGGAAACAGCTCTTTACTGGGTCAGTAATATCATGTTGCGTGGCAGTATCATGTAGACGAAGAGTTACCTGGCAGTGGGGGGAGGGCCGGTGGTACAAACCAGTTGCACATCTGTATTAACAAGGAAGCTGCCATGAAGGCTTGGGACAGGAAGAGGGCAGGTCTCTGAGGCAATGTTGGGGAGGAGACAGCTCCCTGCTCCACCCAGGGGTGTCTGAATCTGCTTGACATAAGGAGCAGGGGAGCTTTACAGTGAGTTTGACCAACTCCCAGTGTCGCCTTCTGCCAGTGTGTGCAGGAAGTTGACAGAGGACGTGGGGTGACGTCAAAGATGCCGCCTGTAGCTAGCTGTCCAGGCTCTTCCCACACCCAGTCCCCTTGCTGCTTATTCAAAGAAGACTCAGCCCTTCTGAGTCACAGTGCCCAGTGCTTCTAAGTTGGTGTGCAGCTGGGAACAGGAGGCAAAAGTTGGATGCGAGAGGCAAGAATCATCCTGTTATCGAGATGGGCCCTCCTGCAGCCTGGTCCCTGGCCACCACAGCTATGCCCCGTAGAGAACAGGGCACACCAATCATGGGTGGATCAGGGGGTGGCTTTGCAGAGAGAACCCTCAAGCCTGCCTCTGTCCTACATCTCTAGCTCTGAGGCCTTCTGAGGGAGTGGGTGGCATTGATGCAGAATACTCCAGGGCCTGCTGGTCTCCCTCCCTACAGATGCACCTACTGTTTGGATTCCCTCTGGGCTGCTCCTCAGAAGCAGAGGCAAGATTGAAGTAGGGAGTTGTCTAGACACGTACAAAAAGTTGATCTTTTCAGGGACCCTGTGTGCAGGGCCTTAAGATGCCAGAGAGGGCAGAGTCCCATGGCCCTTTGCAAGGCAGGGGCAGCATCCTGATGACTCTGTCCCTGTGATTATGGGGAGGGGCTTGCTATCATCAAACCCACCTGGTCTCTGGAGTTTTAATTATAATGCCCCACTAAAGATTTGCTGAGTCTTTTCAACCAGGGGGAGCCTCAGGGAACTGGGTTGCGTGAGTATGAAGACACTGGAAAGACGGGAGCTGGTCACCATTCAGAGATAGATTCAAGACCTTCTTCCTGAGGTAGCCACGTCCCTGGCAGGCCCAGTCACAGGAGAGGGGGTTCTCTGCCCTCTCCTCCTGCCTAGCCAGGGAAACCCCGTCGGCCACCCTGGCCAGCAGGGAAATGTGTGTGTACGTGTGTGTGTGTGTGTGTGTGTGTGTGTGTGTGCAGGCGCTGCTTTCCTATGGTACAGTCACTTTGGGGAGCCCAAAGCTGCAGTATCAACTCTGGGGAACACCCCTACATCAGAATCAAAGGACCACAATCTTCTGTGGCTTTTGAGCTGCCCTGAGCTCTCTTCCCCTTCTGCTGTGGTGATGTCTGGGCCAGGGACCCTTCTCAGTAGCGGCTCTGACTTCCTGGTGGGCCTGGAGGACCAGGTAGGCCGGGAGGACCCTGGATCCCTGGTTCACCCTTCGGCCCCATAGCCCCCCGCTGGCCTGGTGACCCTGTCTTCCCTGCAATCCCTGGTTTTCCCTGAGGCCCGGAAGGCCCTGGAGACCCTGGAGGCCCCTCTGGTCCTGGGGGCCCCACATCACCTTTGGGGCCCGGCTGTCCCCTTGGCCCTCCACTGCCAAAGCTGCCCTTTGAGCCTTTGAGGCCAGGGAAGCCTCGTGGACCACCTGGCCCCCTTTCTCCTGTAGGTCCAGGCTCCCCAGGTTGTCCTTGAGGGCCCTGGGGTCCAGGGGGGCCCAAGCTGCCAGGGTCTCCTTTGGGTCCTCTGCCACCAAGAGGTCCTTTCATGCCTACATCTCCTTTGAGTCCTCTTGGTCCTGGAGGGCCGGGGACACCTAGGATGGGAGAGAAGAGGGGATATGTCAGTCATGAGAAGCTGTCTTCACAATTCCCTCAAACAGGGTGGAGCACAGTGACAAAGTGGGTCAGAAGAAGCCCAGCCCGGGCTGCCACCGCTGGGCGTTCAGGCCATCGCTCCACTGTTTGGGGGGGGCATAAGAACAGCAGCTTCCGTGTACGACCTGTGAGGGTGGCCAGCGAGGCCTGGTGCACGGCCAGTCTCCGTATTGTGACTTCCAGGCCCTCCTACAGCTCCGCACAGGGACCACAAGAGCCAGACTCCACTTGGGGACCACAGGAACCAGACTGTGCTGGGAAAAGGCCAAGGTTGTCTGGGGTTGACTGTCCTGCTCTGGAGATTAGTCTGGCCTTCGACACCTCCTGTGGTTTTGCCTGCTGTCCCCACCCCCTGACCCAACCCCATGGCCTCTCATGCAACTGGGAAAAGGTTTGGAGTCTGGTCACAGGGAGGAGAAACCAAGAAAGTAAGGCATGAGGAGCAGGAGAGTCCCAGAGAGGGTGAGGACGCAGAGTGAGAGCCCAGAGAGAGGCTGTTCCTCCAGGAAGCCCGCCCTGAAGCTCCAGCCTCTTTTCTGAGCTCTTGAGGCCACTACATCTGAATCTTGGGCTGACACATAGAGAGAGAAGCCACAGTGAAGTGATTGCCAAAGCGAGGTTCCTCTCTGGTGGCCGCTGCTAGATTCTGGAGCCCCAGAAAGACAGTGTGGGCCATGACTTGCACCCCTACCCTAGGCACAGAGCCTCGCATGCAGTCCAGAAAACTCAGTAATATGCTCAAAGAGGGTGAGTCCCCCAGGCAGCTGTGGACCCCTGCTACACGACTGGCCCTGGCCTGGGGCCTGGGGAAGAAGGACTCACAGCCTTCCTTATGGAGCCACGCTTAAGGGGCACCCATGCCATGGGTGAGATGACCACATGTTCTTCCAGCTGAAGGTTAGCACCTCTCAGAGCTGTGCCAACCTGAGGACACTGCAGAAAGGGACTGTCATTCTGCCCAGGCACGTTAAAATGCCCCAGGAGCACAAAGAGAATTTTCTGGCTTCATGAGGTTGGCCTCTGTGCAGAACAGCTTCAGTCATCACTAGACCAGGGCCCAGGGCAGACCTGCTTCTCCTGTGGTCTGTGCAAGGGTCAGTGGGTAGGGTTTATGGGGGCTGTGGATTTCAAGGCTCCATGATAACTCTGTTCCTGTAGAATCCTATAAGTTGAAAAAATTGTATTTTTTTTTTAGTTACACATGACAGTAAAATGTATTTATGTTAGCATGGGGTATAAATTCTCTAGCTAAATGGAATCTAGTTCAAATCTTTCATTCAAGAGAGGAGTCAAAAGCCCAGGGAGGTGAGGTGACACCCCTATGGCTTCCTGAGTGGAAAGTGGAACTCAGGGGGCCTCTTGGGGGAAGGGATGATGTATGCTCCAAGCTGGGAGCTCTCCAAGTTGCCAAAATCCAGTTCTGTGGCATCTGGGCCTCTTCATTCTGGTGGATGTGACTTTCTGCCTGCCGCCTCGACCCCCACGCTCCCCGGCCTCTGCAGTTTCCTCTTCTGCATCCTTCCCAGAGTATTTCTGTGTGGAACAGCATCAGTGAATACTGTCCTCTACTATGACCGATCCTGGAAATCAGAGCTCAGACAGAGCCAGCCTCAGCAGAGCCAGCACAAACCTTCGCGTCTGTTCTCTGCCACCGCCTACCATGAGGATGTGGGCCTGCATCGCTGGCTCTTGTGGTATGCCAGCAGCAGAGGCTTAGATTCAGTTGTTGGTTGGCTGAGGGTTGGGGGCAACTGGCGGTAGATGGCCCCATCTCACCTTGGAGAGGACAGGAGACAGGACCTGCCCTCTGGTGCCCAGCGAGCCCCTGGCAGCCAGAGCCATGGGCACAGGCAGATGCCCTCAAGGGGCTGCCTCCCTCAGCTGGCAGACCTTGCTGGCAACTGGCAAAGCCACGGCTGCTGTCTTCATCTTAACTCTCCTCCTGGCACCTGGGCCAGCTATGGTTTGGAAAAGCAGAGAGCCATTCAGAGGCAGTGAGGCCCGTGAGGCTATGCGAGGGTGGGGGCCGGTGAAGTCCCTCCCCATTCCAAAACAGAGTGCAGTTGAGAATTGCACTTAATGCAATCGAGACTCCCAGATGAGTTGCACTTAATATACACAATTAAGTTACACGTAATATAATTAGCACAATTGTGTTGTACTTCACGCACCTTAACACATGAGTCAGTGCAACTGAGGATCACACTTAGCAGTCTACATGTGTCCCTCCCTCCACCCTTCCCTCTCTGACTGGGCACTCTCCCCTGCCTCTGACCCTGCTCCTCCACTGTGGCTTCTTTGGGCTTGTCCTCGGCCTGCCCTGGGAACCGAGGTTCCTCTAGGACCTGCCCCAGCTCCCTGGTTCTCCATGCTCTCTGCCCTTGACCTCTGGGTGGAAGCGGCCACAACCCACCTCCAGTCTGAACAGTCTCATCTTGACGAGGATGCCTCGCCTCTCTCCAGGACCAGCTGACATCCCTCATGTTCTTCCTAGGCCATCTTTAGGACAGTGCTCCTGACCCTTCCATTCCTTCTGATGCCACCATCTTTGGTGGGCGACCTCTCCTTCCTGGTCCAAGGGACATAGTGGCTGGGAATGAGGGCTTTTAAAGGTCTCCACACCAGCAGCAGAGGAGAAAAGGCAGAGACACACCCCTCCTCCCCCAACCAGCCCCTCTTAGGCTCCTCTTTCTAGGGCAGTTCCATATTGTCTTTGAGGAGAACCAAATGCCCATGCTCTCCTGCTGGATCTTTGGCAGAAGTCTCGGTCACAGTACTCACTTCATTGCCCCAGGTATGGATTGCCCAGCTATGGCTGCCACTGCTGACCCCATCTCTGAGAACCCGATGGGGGTGGGTCTTGAGAAACTGGATATCAAGGAGATCACGTGGAGGGAGGTGGTCAGGGCTGGGCATCTGCATGGGCTCCTGACAGTTGCCCTTGCTACAGACATGGGAAGGAAAGGGTTGTGAAACAAGCTAATATTTGTCAGCATTTTTCAACTCAGTGTCTGTGGTGTGGCTGGCATTAGGTTGTTGTTGTCACTTTAGAGGTGATAAACCACTGTGCACAAGGTGGGAACTTGCCCAAGACCCCTAACCAGTTGTTGTGGAGCCAGGACGCCACCCAGGCCTGGGAGGCTCTGAGGCCCAGGGTCCTTCCCCTATACCCCGCTGTCTCTCCCCTGCCCCTCATCACTGTGGCAGTGACTCCTGGGCCTCTCCCAGCCTCCCAGGACCAGGACGAACAGCCTGGGAGCTTCCTGGAGGAGGGAGAGGGCCCCAAAGCCTTGCTCTGAAGAGTGTTGAGTGGTCCCTATGGAGTGGGATGGGCACTCAGAAGGCAGGTCCCCTGCTGCCCCTCTGGACAGTCATGAGTTATGAGAATTGGAAAGCATGGGACCTGGTCTGTCTGGGGACAAAGTCAACAACCTGAAGTTAGCACAGGGGGAAGGAAAGTGGCTGCAGGCTGACCAAGGCCATCTTTAGGACAGTGCCCCTGATCCTTCCAGTGGTAAGAAATGGGGTGAGGGTGAGGTGGGGAGGGTTGGCTGCCACTCTTAGCAGAGGGGAGACTTTTCGGGCCAAGGAGGAAACTCCAGCAATGGTGGCTGAGGTGTGAGCGGGGAGAGGGGACCAGAGCCTTCTGGAGTCCTGGGGAGGCCCATAATTACGCAGGAAGCCACAGGCTGCAATTAGGCTGTCAGGCCCATTAGGGTCCAGCCACAAGTGACTGCATGTCTGAGATGAGTAGGGTGGTCAGCTCTGTGGTCTGCACTCCGGGTGGGAAGGGGATGCGGGGGCAGCCAGAATATCCAGTTTCTCAAGATACTGACACTGCTCACCCATGGGTGGGTTGGAGCACGGACAAGAGGAGCCCCTGGTGCCTCTCACAGTCAGAGGTAACGGGTCAGCTTCCCAGGGTAGAAGGAACAAGAAAAGTGAGGATGGCCCAGTGGAAGGCGTCCTGGCCTGGACGTGGGGGGCCAGGCTGGAGTGCCAGCTCTGGAGGTAGCACACTGGTGGCTGGGCTCAGGCTCCCGTTTCGTGAGAATATTGCCTGGGCCAGGGATTCTTGGTCCTGGCTATGGTCACCTAAGGAGATCTGAAGAGCTGTTGTGGACTGGCACCCCTGCCTAGATGGACGAGTTTGTGACAGACTAAACCTCCCACCAACAGCAGCCAGAAGGGTGAGGGAAAAGCCAAAGCAGCTTTCTGAGGGCCCTGGGGACACCAAAGGCTGAGATACAGGAGAAGGGGCTCGCTGAAGCCACCCTGACATCCCCGCGGCTGCTTTCCCCCAAGGCATCTGGGGCTTGTGACTGGTCTGGGCAGAGAGGCCGAGACGTCCAACAAAAGGGTTCAGCTCTCAGGCTGAGGTGCTGAGTAGAGCTGTCAGTGGCTTCCCAGCCTCTCTTCCCTGACATCTGGCCACAGCTCCTGCCTCCAACAACAGAAAGATGGGGCCACTCTGCTTTTCCTGACTCAACATGCAAATTCCTGGGCCCTAGGGGTGTGGCAGTGGGGTGGAGGCAAATGTAATTCCTCCACACCTTGCCCCTGCTGATCACTCTTGGCTTCTGTACTTTGTTCATATTTTTATTGATTGATTTATCAAGCAAACATTTCTTGAGTACCTTCCGGAGGCCATGCACTCAGCTGAGTGTTTCTGAGTAGAACCAAGAGCCTGTGCCATCAAGCAATTTTGCTTCATATCAACCCCTTGCATTAGGACACCCTTTCATAGACCTTGTTTATAGGACCTTGTTCAAGCTCATTGTTACCAATGATCCTTGCAAACACCCCAGGGAGAATAGGTATGGCAGGAATTAATATTCCTATTTGTGGTGGAAGAAATGGAGTTGAAAATAGCCAAAGCTGTGCCTCAGGTGGCTCAGTTAAGGAGAGGTGATGGGTTTCGTCTTCAATTCCCAAAGGATAGTCCTAGCTTAGATACTGTGCAGCACAGACACAGAAATGACCCTGGAGAGTAGAAGAGATAAAAGGTCTAGGAGAGGACAGACACCCTGGGAGCACCAGGGGCTTTCTGGTGAGTCAGAGGAGACTTGGGATTAAAGCTGGAATCGGTATCAGAGATCGACTGGTCCTACCCCTTCATTTACAGATGACAAAGAGCAGAGGTCCAGACAGGTGGAGTGATTCTGCCTAGACCCAGAGCAAATTAGAAGCCAGGCTCCTCCCCTTCATCAGCACTTGGCACCTCCCTTGCTGCCTGAGGCCACTGTCATCCTCTCCCTTCATTCTAGTCAGCAGTGCAGCTCTGGCAGGGGGGGGGCAGTGGGTGAATGAATAAGTGACCAGGTCCCTGTGGGATGGGATGTGCATTGTGACCCTGAACTTTTTTTTCAGATGTGGGAAATTTTACATAGGGTGACGCTGATGACCAGGAGGTTATGTTGGGTGATAGACACCACTTGAATAATTGCTCAGAGGCTGAATTGAGGGTCCCATGGAGCTTAGATGTCCCACTTTGCTCTCAGGCTAAGACGAGGCCCTCTGATGAGAACTCTGCCACGGTCAGGACAGAAGCCACTGTAAATCTGCAAGGCCATTCTCCTGTCAGTCCTCTTAGTACTATCTCCTTCTCCATTCTGCACCTGAGCAGGACCTGAGCAGAAATGTCTCTGGGTGTGTGCATCTCCCTTTCTGGGTAAGCAATCGATGAGTGCATCTAAGAACGACAGTGAGGGGTCATGGTGACCTTGGCTCATTCCTCAACCACCTCCTCCCGCTCTCATCTGCCTTCCTATGAAACAGAGACACCAACATCTGTCTTTCTACTGCACAGTAGTCCCCCCTTTTCTGCAGAGGGCGTATTCCACAAGCCTGAGGCCAGGGATGATATGAAAATCTATATACACTGTTTCTTCTCATACAAATATACCCACGGTGAAGTTTAGATTATAAACCAGGCTCAGGAAGAGAGTAACAACAATAACTAATAAAATAAGTCAACTATAACCAATATACTATAATAAAAGCTATATCACTGTGGTCTCTCTCTCTCTCTTAAAATAAGAAATCTCTCTCTCTCTCTCTCTCTCTCTCTCTCTCTTGAACTGCTATTGACTGTGAACAACTGAAACCACAGTTGCTGGGAGAGCACTGTGTTGGGTCACTGTGAGGCTGACATGTAACAAAGTGTGCAAATAGTCTTTGTCATCTATAAGAACTGTCGACTGACGCCTTCACTGGAACGTGGCTCCTTAGAGGCCACAGAGATACACCCTTTAGGCAAAGTACTGTGCGAAGGTTTCAGTTTCCATCAAAATACTCAGTATCTGGCTTAGTTGCAAAAATAAAAATAACAATGAGCAAAAACAGGATCTCTCTCTCTATACCTCACTAGTCTAAATTAAAGAAAAATTAGCCCTAGTGGCAGTAGAAATGCTCAATGGTATAAAAGGAAGTCAACACAGATTTGGAACTAAATGGCCAAAGAGAACCAGAGGGTCAGAAAGGTTGGTGCTAAGTCTGAGTTTTGTGGAGAGGAGAGTTGTCTGGGCTCCTGAGCTCCTCCACCTCCCTCTTGGAGCTCCCTGGGTGACTAGACCAAGACATTTAGAACCACCAGGTCACAGCGCCTACTTATCCTGTTCTCTAGAACCAAGATCTGCTGAAGTTTCCCACAGAGACAAACCCTTTCTGGGGATGTTATCAAGGAGTCATCCAGGTTCCTGGTGTAGGGGAACTCAGTTTAGGATTCTTTTCAATATGAATCTAAGGGCAGTCTGAGGGTACAGTGCCTGGGAGAAGGAGTCAGTCCTGCTGGGGTTTGGTGGAAAGAGGACCAGAGTCGACTGAAGGAACCACAGGAGGCCATCTGTACTGGGAAGCACGTCTTGTTCCCTTGCCTGCTTTCCGAGTGTGTGACTTTGAGTGGAAGGCCACTCAAGGATCTGGGCAGCCTTGGATTTGAGTCCTGGGTCCACTCCTTGCCTGGGGACACCCAGGGAGTTAGAAAGGACTCTAACAGGTTGGTTGGTGAGTTGAGCCTGTCTGAAGCATGGACCAAAAGGTGACCCCTAGTAAATGGGTTAGAAGTGCCAGAACTGCCCTGGATACTGTGGAGGAAGGATGCAAAGGCTAGGAGACTGGGCTGTCCAAGTGGCTCTGTTATTTCAGACTTACACACACTGGGCGGGACTACAGGACCCTAGCTCTGAGCTGATACTGATTCCAGGCAACCCAAAACATCACTGTGGCCCCCGAGTCAGAGTAAAGGCTGTTGGAGGTTGGGTGGTCTTCAATCTAGATGGGTGGAATGAAGGGGGGGGGGTCTCCTGTTGTCTCGTGTCTAACTCACAGTGGGGTCAGTGGACCCTAGACCCATCCTGTGATTTCCCATCACATCCGGTTTCAGGGTGTGTAGTTGGCATAGATACACCCAGAGTTGGCAGAACCCCCAGGTTGGCTCCTGACCAGGGAGCGAGGGCTCTTGTGGTGGGAAAAACCAAGTGAAGGCCTTTACAGCTGTCTCCACCAAGGAAAGGGGTAAACCAAAGGCAACGCTACACTACGGAGGCCACAGGAAGGACTGGAAAGGCGAAGGGGCGCTGATGCCCACTGTGGCCCCACTCACTCTCATTTCCCTGTGCAGAGGACAGCTGGACCTTGGAGAAGAACAGCGGATTTTGATAGGCTTAACCAGGTGGGGACTTCAGCTGCAGATGTTGTTTCATTGACTTTATATCGTAGCATCTAAATGTTGTTAACGTCACATCATAGTATTTGAGTTATGGGATGTGAAGAGAAAAGTAAAAATCACTCTTCTTCTGGGGAAAGGGTTAGGGTGTTTTGGGTTGTACACAGGATACTTGCATCACGATACATAGAAGTATGATCTTGCTATTATCTTTATTTGGCTATTAAGTGTGCTGATGTCAGGAAATGTGTATGGCTGCCAAATTGACAAGCAATAACCTTTTTTAAAATTTTTTTGTGTGCTGGTGATTGAACCCAGGGGTATTTTACCACTGACCTATATCCCTGGTCCTTTTTATTTTTTTTTTTAATTTTGAGACAGGGTCTTGCTAAATTGCCCAGGCTGACCTTGAACTTGGGATCCTCCTGCCTCAGCCTCCCAAGTAGCTGGGATTACAAGCATGTGCCACGGCATCTGGCTCAAGGGACAGACTTGTCATGGTTAATTTTAAGTGTCAAACTTACTGAAATGTGGGAAGCCTGGATATTTGGTCAAACATCAATTTGGGTATTTCTGTGTGAGTAGTTTTAGATAAGATTGACATGTAAATTGAAAGACTGAGCTAGACAGATCGCTTTCCCTAATATGGGTGAGCCTCACTCAAGCAGTTGAAGGCCTGAGTAGAACTAAAAACTGACTCTCCCTTCAGTAAGAGAATTTTCTGCTTTACAGCTTTTTAACTGGGACATCAGCTCTGCAGATTATGCACTTGTCAGCCTCCAAAATCACATGAACCAATTGCTTATAATATCTGTCTATCTATCTATCTATCTATCTATCTATCATATTTATATGCACATGCTATTGGTTCTGTTTCTCTGGAGAACTCAAGTGTGTGTGGGGTACAGGACGAGAAGGGCACCTCAGAGTGAGGAGCCTCTGAGGGGCAGATAGCTGGACGGGCAGATGAGGGCGTTAATGAGAGAGTGGGAAAGGAAAAAGACAGAAGCAGACAGTTTCTGAAAGCCAAGGCCTGCCTATTTCTCTAATGGGCCCAATTAAACAAATACATATATAAAAACCCAAGTTTGTATGATAAGCAAAGTTAGAAGCCACCAAAACTTTCCAAAAGAATTTTGCAAGGATAGTTCCTAAGCTGCCCGCTGCCTTAGGCACGTGCTACAGGATTGTGCCAGCCTGCCAGGATTTTAGCCTAAAACCAGGTGCAAGATCAGAAAGGCCCTTGAGAGCTTGGCAGCATCCCTGCCTGACCTGCCTCTTACCTCGCAGGATGGTGACATTGCGAAGGATTGCTCCGTGCTGCGTGTCCACAGCCTTCATCTCCTCCACGATCATGGAGAGGTTGCGGACATTGAAGTCCAGCCGGGCGCTGAGCAGGCTGAAGCGCTCCCGGAGCAGGTCCGTGGTGCCCAGCATGAGGGAGACAGACTTGTTCAGGTAGTAGAGCTCCTCGGCGTGCGTGTGGAAGCCCAGTGTGCAGGAGAGCCGCACGTCGTCGAGGTACTTGAGCATGCTGTGCACGTGGTTGTCGGTGGCATTGATGTTGGTGAAGATGGTGCCGATTTCAATCTCGTGGGATGTCATACGTCCCTCCAGGGACTCGAACCTCTCCACCGTGCGGTTCTGGGCATAGCGAGTGTGGTACTGGAGGTCATGCATGTTGTCCTCATGGTCGTCCAGGAAGGATGAGATGTTGTCCAGCTGCAGCCGCAAGCCCATGACCTGCAGCACCAGGTCATGCATGCTCTCGGAATTCTGGCTGATGCGCTGCGAGGAGGCCCCCAGGGTGGCCTGAATGTTCTTGACCACTTCTCCGGTCTTGGCAGAGGTGGTGCGCAGGCCACCAAAGAGCCGGGTGTAGTTCTGCCAGTCGGTGACAATCTTCTGGAGGGTGAGGGTCTCCTCGTCCGTCTTGCGCTGGATCCCGTGGATCCATTCAGAGTTCTGCCCCACGGTGAAGTTCATCTGGTGCACAGCAGCCTTGACATCATAGCACTCCTGGGTGAGGTCCTTCAGAGAGAGGTCCAGGCCAGTGGTGGTGGCCTGCCAGCCCCTCACCTGTGACAGGAAGAGCCCCAGAGACTGGTTGACTTGGTGGACAGAGAAGGAGCAACCGCCCATCTCCTGGGAGATTTGGTTGCTGGTGGTGGACAGCAGTTCATGGGCCTGCGAGGTCTGGTCCAGCTGGACTTCCTGGGCCAGAAGCATCTTCTGAAGGCCCTCCAGCTCTTCCTGAAGTCTCCTGATCTCTTGCCCCAGCTGCCCAGCCTCGTGGCAGAAAGAGCAGTTGTTCAAAGCTTTTGGGTCTTCAGGAGAAAGGGACAACATTTTGAGTTGCTGAAGAACCGTGGGCCAATGGTGCTTCTTTAAACATTTCAGGGCACAATGACTCAGCAAGGGGCTTCCTGACCCTGCTTCCTTTCCTAAGTTTGCTATGAAATCCTTCTAGAAAGCCTTGCCATCTCGATGGAATTTCATTTTTTACCAAATACCCTTAATCATAGGATCTGAAATGAAAGATTCAGGACGTTTTCTCCACCCCACCACCACATTCTCAAGAATAGATCTTAGTGCCTTCTCTGAGGTGGCCAAGAACCTCCTTTTTGTACTTTATTTAAAAAATTTTTTTTTTATCCATTATTCGACCCTCTCACAATATGCTTGTGGGAAGATAGAGCAGGGATTTTCGCCTTGTGACTCATGAGGAATGGGGCACAGAAAGGTGGCTTGCCAGATAGCACTCAACCAGTTAGTGGCAGACCAGGACTTTCCATCTGCATCAGAGCATGCCACTTGTATTTTTATTTATTTATGTTGGCAGTACTAAGGTTGGACCCAGGGGTGTTCTACCACTGAGCTACAATGCCAGCCCTTTTTATTTTTTATTTTGAGACAGGGTCTTGCTAAGTTGCCAAAGCTAGCCTTGAACTTGTGATCCCCTTGCCTCAGCCTACCAAGTCGCTGGGATTACACCTGTGCACCACCACACGTGGCTGCATACCACCTTTAAAACATTCCATCATGGCTCCTTTGCTTTCCTTCTCTCAGGACGTTCCTGGCTAAAGCTGGGGATAATGAGCATCAGGAATTGTGCTATGGCTTAAGGCAGAGATGAGGAGGGGCTGACAGGTAAGGGGGCTTTGGAAGGCCTTAAAAATCATTTTGGGGAGCTGGGGATGTCTTTCAGTGGCACAGTACTTGCTGGTATATGTGAGACCCTGCGTTCAGTTCCCAGCACCACATACACAAAAATCATGGCCCCGAGTGAGGATATTTTGGGAGTGGACTACACTTGGCTTCCTTCTGTACCTTAGACTCTGGCTAGATCTGCCCATGCAGAACACACCCCTCTATAGTCCTAGGCGAAGCCAGGAAGCAGCCTTCTTCAGAGGGGAGAGGAGCTGGGCTGTCCTGGTCTTGTGCCCAGAAGGTTGGCAAAGCCTGCCCTGAACCAAGCCCATGGCACAGAGGGAGGGACCTGTCACCCCATGAACCTGGTCCAACATGATCAGCACAGCTGTGCACTACATGCTCACCCAGTCCTTGAAGGTTTTCCTGCATTGACACAAGCTTCTTGTCATAAATGGACTGGACCAGGGAGATGTCTTCTGAGAGAGAATCCACTTTCCTAAAAACTACAGGGAAACATGAGAAATGGGGGCAGAGTCTTGGATCAGAGAAACGGTGCTCATTGGTTGAGGAGGTATTTTTATCAGCCTTCTGCAAGCAACCCCATCCCCCCTTCTCCTAGGAGGCTTCCCAGTAAGAGAAGGTGCTTAAGATTAAAGTTTGAAACACATTCCTTTAAAAAAATATTTCATGCCCCCACCCCAGGTTTTAGAAATAGGACTTGTTCATATGAGAGAATAGGGAAATTTAAAAAAAAAAAGTTATTCTTAATCCTGCCACTCAGAAATTGCTGTAGCAATATCTCTGTGTATTTCTTGTAGCTGTGTTTACATCAACATGCATCATACATCTACATAGATAAATGCTGTTTTAGTAAACAAGCAAAATTGGGATGTTCTGAATATTCCATCTATTTTCTCTTACTCGCCCCTTATTGGTAACATGTCATGGGCATTTTTCCATCAAGGCGTAAGTCACTTCAGAATCATTCCTTTTAGAGTCTGCATGGTCCTCTATGTAAATGGAATAGCAGTGACAAATATCTCCTGATTCTGGGTACACTTAAGGTACCTTGTCTTCTGAGCTTATAAATTCAATTGGACCTGTGAATATGAGTAAAGCTTGATCCTAGAAGCATCCTCATATACGATGGCTGTGTGCATATGATTTCTCTTAGCATAAAGTGATAGAAATAGAATCACAGGGTCAAAGGACATTAACACATTTTTAAGTCCTTGGTAGAAGTTGCCAAATTGTCCTCCAGAAAAACTTCTACCACTCTACACCCCAGGGCAACCTGGAACCCTCCTGAAGGCATGAAGCTGGCTGGATCCGGGTATCTCAGCAGCATTTGGATGCCAGTTGTTCTCCAGCAGGGCCCTGGAGGGGCCTGGCAGTGACATGAGGGTGCAGGTTGGATTGGAGGTAGACAGGATGCTTCCCACAGATGCTCCGAAATCAAGTGTGGGGGAATGACATTAGCACTGCCTTAAGAGCCAGATAAAACAGCTGCTAGACCCAGATTGGTATAAAATTTGTTGGGTGATTTTGGACAACCTCTCCAGAGCTCAATTTAATCATCTAGAAAATAAAACATGTAGAGCTAGTTGACTTCTAAGGCTCTCATCAGCTCCCAAATTCTGTGATTTCTAATTATTTGGTATCCCTGGACTCGACTTAACATTGCATGTCTCAGAGAGGTCAAGACATTTACTCTGTGACAGTGGCATGTGAGAGAGCCTAGGAATAATCATTTCTGCTATATAGGCTTGTATTTTTCAGTTTTCAGCATTTTTCAGTTTCCCCTCAATTGAGAACCCCTGTATAGCTGGAGGATTGACGGTATAGAGATTGAGTGACTTCGATTCCTATTCTGGTGCTTCATGAAGTCTATTGCCAAGCCAGCAGCCAAGGGCTCACTCCATGTAATTTATCCCCCTCTTTGCACAATTCACACTTTGTCATTTATATATCAACGTGTTCACTGTTTTCCTTACTTTTTGATTTATTGTCTTTAAGTCAAGAATCTTGGTTACTGAATGTCCCCAGTCAGGGATAGGACCTGGTGCCCCTCCCAGGGAGGTCCTCACTCTCAGCGTTGGCACCCAGAGTGAGGACACCCTTGCTGCCTCCCTTCCCCCTCCCCACTCCCGGTCTTTTCCCTGATGTCTAGGAAATTGAAACAAACCTACCGGAGCCTATTTTTTTCAAAGTCTGAAGTGAATTGAGAAAGGCTTTGTTGAGACACCACTGAATTTCTCTCAATCAATTTGCCTTAAATTGTGATGAGCATCCAGAAGGCAGTGGTTACCTGAACCTGGCCACACACTGTCCCCTGGGCCAGCCACCACAGTCATGGACTATAGGACACATGAGAAGCACCAAACGTCAGCTCTAGGCCTCTCCTGCAGGGCTCTGGTTTAGTAGGCCTGTTGTAAGACCCAGGCATTTGCATTTTAGTGAATGCTGGGGGTGATCTTGATGCAGGAGGCTGACATCCAACCCCCTTTGAGAAACACTCACATAGACCAGGGAAGGGACTTAAAAGTCCCTGATCCAGTGATCTCTACCCCAGATGTACAACAGAGCCATCTGGAGAGTTGAATGGAACTGGGTTGGTTATGTTTCCCAGGATGGGGCCCAGGCATCAGTAATTTTTAAAGCTTCCAGGTCATTCTAAGGAGCTGACATGGAGAGCCACTGATCACATCCTACTATCTCATTTACCATGGGGAAGGAGGGGCCCTGAGCAGGGGAGGGCCTTGCTCCAGGCCATACAGACCAGAAATTAGGAGCCAGTCTCCAGGTGGAGCAGACGTTAAGATTTCCTAGTCAGAAAGATGCTGATTCTGAGGCCTGGGCTACAGGTGTTAGGGGCTTGTCTTCATGGGAGAGAGTTTGGTGCTGAATTCCTGCCCAGTAGCTTGGGATGGGGGAACCTGCACTCACCCAGAGAGGCCAGCACAGCCACGGCCACCAGGAGCAGAGCCAGGAAGAGGTACAGAATCCGCACCGACGTGTGTAAAGACAGGTTCTTCTGGCAGCGGCTGCAGCGGGGTCCTGGCCGACCTGAGGGGGACAGAAGGAGGACAGTGGCTTAGGCCAGGGGCCGAGGCTGGAATGGGAGGGTCAGTTCCACCTTCCTGCTCTGGCCTGCCTCATCACCTGTCAAATGAGGCCCACAGGGGAGTCCCCACTCTCATTCTCTACGGGCTTCACCATATTTCTCCAGGTCCTAGAACTTTCTGGAATAGAGGAGACAGAGTCAGGGTCTTCAAAGGACACCCTCCATCACCATGGACATTCTCTCTCTCTCTGGTGTCTTCATTCAGCTCTGGGATGGGGAAACACCTCTACCCTCTTCAGTGGCTCTGGTGGTAGTCCACAGTATCGTCAGTCTTGTTGTACTCCTGGGTGACCAGCTTGTCCCCTTCTGCCCTGGACCTTCTAGAACCCAAACTCTCCTGTCATGGTATCTCCTTGCAGAGTCTGTTTCCATTTTAAAACTAAAAGCCCCTCCCCTTGGGAAACCCCTGAGCCCCTGGCAAATAAGAACATTGGTCATCAGTCCCCAAACTGGGCAGGTACCAGCAGTTCCTCTGGAAACCAAACAAATACTGACAGTCTACCAGTTAGGTTGCTGGTGTGGAGGAAGGAAGGAGCCAGATCTTCCTGGAAACTCTGGCAGGTGCCCAATGCCCAACTGGAGGTGGGGATGGCCCTGACTGGAACTCCCAAGGTGAACTCCACTTTGTCTGCGCAGGATGAGTACCAGAAATGACTAAAAATCCTGGTGCCACCTGGTGCACACTCCAGACTAAAAGAAACCTGCATTTATGAGAAGCAGTGTCAGGCATTGCTGGCCGATCACAGAACACAGCCAAGGTGGAGAACGAGAGCTCTAATCCACACCGAAAGCCACCAAGGGTCCTACTCCAAACATCAACGCAAATAGCATGGGAGACAATGGAGGGGACAATCGGGGCACAAAGTCCCCTGACCTAGATAGAGTGTGAGGCCCGTGACAGGGCTCAGGAGCATAGGAGACAGATGGCACTTGTGTCAAATGCTGGCTTCGTCCATATTGCTCAGTCCGGGGCCACGCGGCTCTGCCCTCCACTCTCCAGTAAGTGGTAAGGCAACGAGAGCCAGGATTTTGAAGCCATCTAGTGAGACAAGCCACTCACCATCCTGGAGATGCGCAGGGACTCTCAGCCCAGAGAGGAGGAGGGGCAGCCCTCAGAGCTCTTACCCTCTTGGGTGCACGGGAAGGACGGCATGTCCTCGTCTTCACCAGCCAGTTCCTCTTCGGTAACACACAACGCATCCCCGTCACCACCAGCCGACCTCACTGCGGTGGAACCAGTGCCATCAGACCTAGGTTGCACCCTGAGCCACGTCCGTCCCTCTCCGACAGCCCACTCAGCACCTGTCCCTGCAGCCCATGCCCACTGTATGCCTGGGTCCGAGCAGCCCACCCCACCTGAACTCCAGGTGTCCTGAGTTAAGCCAAGAAAAGGGGCACAGAGTTAAGACTTAGGCAGCTGGGGAGCCGGTGTCCCACCCCTCTGGATGAGGGTTCTCCCTATCTCCCGTGGGCTGGGAAAGACCCCTGAGCCAGCTCCATGACTTATTCTATCTGCATCTTGCTCAGACCCCTGGGAGAGAAGGAAGAAGAAATAAGAGCTGGTTGATTGATAGGGCTCAGTGTCCTCTCGTGCCCTGACACGTGGTGAGGGAAACAGAATTCCTCTTCTCCAGGACAAGGCTGAATGTGGTCTCCACCATGAAGGCATTCATCCCAGGCAAGCCAAGGAGAGGAGGAGGCAGGAGGTGGGAGGATAGAGGTCGGGCACCACCCCCTGCCTCACATGCCTCCCAGGACCAGGGGGTGCCAAGGGATCAGGGGAAGAAGACCCCCTGTCTGGAGGCCAAGTCGGTGCTTCCTCCCTTGGAGTGTGCAGTCCTTAAATAAGACCCAAATGATGTGTTCCCTCATTCAGAAGGCTGCGCTTGTTTCCCAGACCCCCCAGACCCCTAAAGTAAGATCTGTTTTTTTTTTTTTTTAATGAACAACAGGAATGAAGATGCCTAAAATAAGGCAGAATAAGCCAAATCCCTGAGGGGATGTTGCAAAATGAGCAAGGGCCTCCTCCAAGCTGACTGGGGATTTTGTTCTGGGAAGCAGGGAGGAGAGCTGGGGATGAAATCTAGATTGTTCCAGAAAAGTCTAGAAAGGGGATTTTAAAACTGCCTCCAAATCCAGAGGCAAACATGACAATAAAACCAAACCACCTTTGCACGGCAAACAAAACAAAACAAAAACAAAAACAAAACACCATGGGCAGAATCAAAAGTCAAGTTCCCAACATGTATCACAGACAAGAGCGCATAAGCCAGATTCACAAAGAGCATTAACAATTAAGGAAATAAAGGACCAAACATCCTATAGAAAAATGGGTCACAGACTGGCACGATTTATGAAAAATGCATAAGATGATCCTTGAACAAATGAAAAGATGTTCCACTTTACTAATAAGATGAATGTAATTTAAAACCACACTGTGATGACATTTCTCACCCACCAGACTGGCAAAAATGCAGAGGCCTGACAATACACTCTGCTCGCCGTGCGGTGGGAAGTTGGGGTGGGGACACAAAACGGTCCACACTTTATGGAGGGGATCTGACATATGCTTTTACTCTCCAGCTCAGCAATCGCACGTCTATGAATTTATCCAGAATATACACCTCTGACATTGTGGAATGCACGCGACTGTTATTCATTGCACGGTTATTTGTAATTCCTAACACAGAAACTGTCTACGTACAATCGAAGGAGACTGGTTAATGAGCTGTGGTGTGTATTCACAGAAGCGAGCTCTGTGTGGCGGTAGAAACAAATAGGGAAATCGCTACTAACTGGTGTGGAATAATTTCCAGGAGATACTAAGTGAAAAAGGGAAGGTATGAAGGAATATATATAGAAAAACTGGAAAACTGAAACAAATGAGCCTCATTGTATTTGCAGGAGGACAAAGAAAGAAGGAAAGAACCATCCTTAAGTAACTTGTGACATAGTCCACATGGGTCACCTTGGGATGGGGTTGGTATGAGTGGGAAAATGCAAATGAACCTTGACCTTCTTATGCAGGTTTGCTTCTTGTTGTAGCATGGCTGGAGCAATTCTTAAATTATTTTAGATTAAAATGGGGTTGAGTGAGTGAGTCAATGTGCTGGTGTAGCTTGGACCCAGGGCTCTTGCTTGGGTAAAGGGACACTTGAATATGGAGTGGGAGAGGCAAGAAAGAGCCCCTCAAGAACAGACTGAATGGAAGCTATCAATATGAACTTCAAATTTCTAAAACCTTCATAATTACAGCTCATATGTATCTACATTTGCAGGCATGTGTATAGGTACAGCTTTGCCTGTGGAAAGGTCTAGACAAAAAAAACCTTGAGGTTCGAAGAAGTGAAGGAAACTGCTCAACAGCACACAGAACACAAGTGGCAAAGCCAAGACTTGAGTTCGGGCATCTTCCCACCAAACTCGAACCACCGAGGTAAGGCACAAAGGCTCTGCAAAATGCTAAGAAGTCTTGCTTCTGCATCTGAGGTCAGAAAGGAGGGGTGACAGGCACAAGTTGGAGCACACAGAGCCTCGGGGCCTCTGACAGAACGATTGACCGTCTTGAGTTTCACCTAAAACTCTTTGGAACCTATGACCTCATTTACCAAGGACTGCACAGTGACCACTGTGACCAACCAGAAGCTAAGATGCAGAGTCCCCAAGAAGACTTGCTGAGCAAAGGCAGCCCTGAGCAGATGAGCAGGGAAGTTGAGAGACTTAAGTTCTGCAGCAAAGCCTTCCTTGAGCTCCCAGAGTCGAGTAAATCCGTGTTGCACGTGCTTCTCATGCTCTGTGTTTTCCTTTGATAGAGACTCTCTTGCCCAGGACTTAAGTTCCTAGAACAGGGATTGATTCCATCTTCCCTGCTTTATCCAAAGCCCCTGACACAGTGACTGGCACACCAAAGGGCTCAACAAACACAATTTTAAATGAAGCTATGAATGATTTTGTATTGTGCTTTCTGCTAGGGGTTCTATGCTGCACTTTGACTCATTTGGGTATTGCTCAAAAGAACAGATCAGGGACCCATCCCCAGAGATTCTGAGTTGAGTAGGACTCGAGACCAGGGCTTAGGACTTGGGAATTCCACTGCCCCAGTGGATCCCTTCGACTGGCCTGAGAGAAAGATGGAGTGAGAAATTAATCTCCCAGCTTGACAGGTTAGGAAACTGAGTTGAGAGAGGGAGAGAGATACAGATAGAGAGAGATCAGGTCTTTACTGGCTGGCTTACATCACTGAGCAACTAGTGGCAAAACTTTCTGGTTCCTGGCTCTCCTCTCTACAATATTGGATTCCAGGTGCCTCTTGCCAATGGCACAATGGTGTATGTGTGTGAATCTGGGTGTGTGGGTGAGTGCTTTGGAGAGGGTTGTAAATTGGGAGGAGGAAGGAGGGATAAGAAGAGTGATGGGTGGGATACGACCAATCTCATAATTATCCTGCAAAATCAACCTTACAGCCCTGCTCTGTGACTCAAGGTGCCATTTCATCATCAATCTGCCAACAGTTTATAGGGACAGCTCCCTGGACGGTCACGAGGTTCTGATGTCTTTCCTGCACACCAGAGGGCTGGAATTCCCGAGAGTCTTCTGTGCTCCTCTGACCTGAACCTCACCCAGATCACAGGGGCCTCTTTGAGCTCTGCAGAAGCCCTGCCTGGGTCCCCTCAGGGAGGGATTCCTGCCATTCCTGGGATCAGAGAGGATGTCCAGCCCCTGCCCCTCATTCCTCCCCACCCCTTGGTGGTGCTCCTTTGCCCTCCCTCGTGACTGGGCCTCCTCCCTGTTCTGGCTCCAAGGCCAAGTTCATCACTTTGCTGTTTACCGCCTTTGCAGGAATCTGGGATGACTTAAATCAAGGGAGGCTGACACCAGCCTTCAGCAGACACTTCCTCCCCGAGCATAGCTTGGTCTTAACCTGGCTTTTTCAGTGAGAGCCCCTCCTATTGGCCGTTCCTAGCAAGTGGGAATCAGTCACGACCGCTTTCCGGTACGGTGAGGAGTGGCCCATGGGGAGGGAAGTGACGGCTGCCAGCCCAGTACTCACTAGACGGGGAGCTCATGAGTGTTTGGCCATCTTCCCCGTGCTGACATCTAGCTCCATAACTCACAGCTCTCCCTAGTCCCTAAGAATGGCGTCTCCTCTTCCTAATCCCTGGATTTCCTTTTTCCAGGACGGAGCCCCAGGCTCAGGGACTCCTGAGACACCCATGTCCGGAACATGGCAGCAACGGCCACTTTGGCCTCGTTTACTTTCATGAGAACATAATCCAAAGCATGCGTGAGACAGTCACGGGCCCAGCTTTCGCAAGCACAGGCTCATGGAAGTCACATTATATGGAGATTGTTCTGCCCGAGAACAGATGCACACATGAACACGAAGAACGAGAAAAGCCTGGCAGAAGACCGAGGTGTGATTGATTAGAGGATGATCAGCCAGGGCGGACCAAGTGGGGTGGACAGAGGTGGGAGAAGACCCTCCTCCCATTCCCGTGCTCTTCCCCTGCGGCCTTCTGGGCCATCGTAGGGTTGGGGGCACCAGCTTTCAGAAGTGTCTTCGGAATTAGCGAACCACAGGCAGGGGAATGGGAAGGGAACTCACGTCACAGAGTCACTCCTACTGCGTTACCAAGGCTAAGGTTAAGTGACCCACCAGCCAGTCAGTGGTTCCCAGATGTCCAGGATCTGGAGCAAGATCCAGAAATACGTAAAGTGTCTGCAGAGACCCGCTCGGGGAGGTCCCAGCTTGGAGGCCACTCGGTCCCAGCAACTTGTCACCTCTTTCAGTTCTGGAAACCTCCCTCCGCTCCTGATGCCGCAGCGGGCATTCAGCAGAGGGCCTGATGACCCTGCGAGGGCCTGTGTCCTGAGTTAATTCTTACCCTCTGCTGCTTTAATCATGAGCTTATTTTTAAGAAAAAAAAGAAGATGAATAACTTCAAATATGGTTTAAATCTGGTTTATTATTAGATCTCTCTGTGGCTAGGGAGTTTATGCCCCGAGTTTATAAAGGCTTCAGGCAGTGGAGACAAAATTAGCACACAGAGGCCTGAGGCTTGAGCTGCCCAGAAGGAACTGGTGGGGGTGAGCAGGGACAGTAAGATACGGCCCTGCTTCCCCCCCCCCCACTTCACAGCCTGAGAATAAGGGCTATGATGTTGTTCCCTTAAAATTAAAAGGGCTCTGGGTTGTGTGGATGGGAGGGGTTATTTTCCCTGCTGCAGCTAACTGTCTTCAAACGCTGCCTGAATCTCCATGGCCCGCTGCAATAAGGCTGTGGTCCTCATATGTGTCTTGCAGAAACACCCTTGAAATTAAAACTGCCACCATGCTGGAAGCTGAGGAGTGCCTCGGCATAACACCTCCAGGTTGCTGGGAATGGCAGGGGAAGCATGTGTTAGGAGAGGCCTCGGGAGTCCTCTAGGTTTCTAGAAGGCAGAAATGGCTTCTGTTGCAGGTGCACAGTTTTTCTCTTTTCCTTCCTCTTATTCTGTTGACTTCAAGATCAAAAACAAGAGGAGATGGACTTAGGAGAAGACACTGGAGAAGAAAATCTGTTTCTTTCTTTTTCTTTTTTTAATTGTTTATTTATTTATTATGTGGTGCTGAGGATCAAACCCAGGGTCTCATGCGTGTGAGGCAAGTGCTCTACCACTGAGCTACAACCCCAGTCCCAGGAAAAGCTGTTTCTTTGATGTGGAAACCTTAGTAAAGGCCCCCAGGGGACCCAACAGGGCTGATCTGGGAATCATAAAAAAGCAAACACCTAAACGCCCTCCCAGAGCATAGCTTTGATATAACCTTGCTCTTTGACTCAGTAGCTGCCTCCCTTGTCCGAGGCCTCAAGGACCCAAGCTGTGACAAAGGAAGGTCCCAGTCCCTGTCATAAAGAAGCCAGCCTCATGGATCATCTAGTGAAGGACAGCCAGCCTCCATGCTTCCCGTGGCCATTGTGCCCAAATCACAGGCAGTAGGCTTGGGGGGAAATCAAACTGCCCTTGAAGGCCAGTGATGCAAGAGGAGACTGATGCAGTGGGGGACCACTGGAGCTCTGGAGGGGCCTCTGTCCCTGTCGTGATCTCCTACCCAACCTTGGAAGGACGGCCCCAAGGAGGAAGGCCTTGTGTTTGAGCCTTTCTTCCCACAGAGCCACGTAGAAGGTTTGCTTGGAGGTGCCCGTCTTGGCACATCTCTGGGGGCTGATCTTGCCTCACCACCTCTGGGATGGAAACCCCGACCTGCTCACCAATGGCTAACCGTGGCTGCTCAAGCCGGCTTTCCTCTGGCTGGCCAAAAAATGCGCAGTTGATCCACTCTTCCGCCTTTCTGCGACTGCATTCTTCCATCCAAGCCGGCGAGGGTGGGTGGTGGTTCGAGGAATTGAATAAAAGGCCTTTCCTCGGGCACTTCAACGGCCATATTTTGATGATTATCTTCAGCAGAGTTCAGAGTGGGTTTTCAAAACAGCCATTTGGGTCAGGAAAAATAAGGCTTTCAGAGTCTTCTGGAGAGCCCATGCTATCTTTAAAGTTGCAGCACAGCTGTAGTTTAAGGTTGGAGAAGGCTGCAATTAAGGCTGCAGAGTGGTTTTCATTAGTACCCTGCGCCACCGCCTCCTTCCACAGGTTTCCTTTGCGGGTGATCTGTGTTCCCGTGGGAATCCTCGGCCCCTCTCAGCTTCAAACAAGCTGGGCCTCTCCTTCAGATTCCAGTGCTCCGCGCCTGGTCCTCCTCGGCCTCCGTGGTCCTGCCATCTCTTTCCTCTCGCTCACCTCCCTGTTGGTCCCCACCCTTAAGCTCCTCTGTTCCTGAACTCACGTCTGCTACCCTGGGGCAGGTGGCTCCTCTTCCAGTCCCTGTCACCTGCGTCTGAATGCTTCCTCTGCTGCCTTCCACTGTGGTTTTGGCCATCACAGAGCTTGGGGGTAAGTCCCCCCTTTATCGGACACCCTCCTCATCCACGATGACTGCCCCCTCTCTCTTGCCCTTGGTTTTTCTCACTGGGACGCTGCTGCAATTTGGGTTGCACAATTTTTCATCAGATGGAATTTATCTCCGCTGCAGGCGTTTCATATCCTGGTCACCATGACAACCCCCAATTCCCACCCCCATTTCTAAGTAACCCCTCGAGGGTGGCGTTGCCTCTACTGGAGAAGAGAACTGGGCTTTTCACTCATTCTGGAGTCACCCCATGACATCCACACTGGTGATCAGGGTGGGGACAGCCCCTTCTCCACTTCCTGGAGCCACAAATTCAGTGAGATGAGAGGCTGGAAGTCCCCAATTCGCCTGATCCCTGTCATCCCCTTTGGTACTTAAAATCCCACGTGCTACTTTTCACCATTTGAGGTCCACACTGTGTGTCCTGTGGCACTCAGTGTTCCCTTTCTGAGCTTCCTGTTCGTTCCTTGGGTCTAAGGCAGTGGGAGTACCCTCCACTTCCCAGAGCAGCTGTGAAAATTCAGTAAGACGCTGAATGAAGAGCAGCTGGCACACAGTGAATGCTTGATCAAGGATTATACAGATTATACAGGGTGCAGTGGTGCACACCTGTAATCCCAGCAGTTTTGGGAGGCTGAGGCATGAGGATTGCAAGTTCAAAGTCAGCCTCAGCAGCCTAGGAAGACCCTAAGCAACTTACCAAGACCCTGTCTCAAAATAAAAAAGGGCTAGGATGTGGCTCAGTGTTAAGCACCCCTGGCTTCAATTCCTCAGACCAAAAAAAAAAAAAAAGGATTGTGTGGCTTTTATTAGGGTTGTTTTTCTATCCTACTGAACTGTCATCCTGTCATCTACGGTCATATCCCAATCCCCATCACTCAGGATAAATTCCAGCTTCAAAGAAATACATTTTTTCAAGACATGTCCTATGGAAGAGTAATTCCAAAATATTCTTTGTGATAAAGGGGTTCTTTGGCCAAGGAAGTTGGGAAAATGCTGTGCACTGTATCACCATTAGAGAGTCACATGAGCATAGCAAACGTTTTGAAAAGTTCTGCCAAAAAAAAAAAGCCTATTTAAATCTGTATTTCAGTCCAATATTTCTCAGTCTTATTTAACCACAGCACTTCCTGCCCATCTTAAAAATATATAGTTATATATGTGTGTGTGTATATTTTATATATATAATGTTATATGTTATATATTATACATATTATATATAATATACATGCACATTATATATAATATATGTGCGTATTATATATAATATTCATACATATTATATATGTGCACATATATGTATGTATGTATAGAACACGCACACACACATATATACCTGTTAATTCTATGGGACTGTTATTCAGAGATACGCCTCCTTTGGAGAACACCATTCTAGAAAATGGCATCACTGGACCGGATGATTTCTTCATCCTTTTTTCTGCCATCAACTTGCTTGGAGGCAACATTTATGTTGGAACTCAAGCCTCCTTGACCTGGAACCTCTATGCTGGCCGCAGCTCAGCCTGCCCACTTTGGGGCACAAAGCTTATTGCTGTTCCCCTGTGTGGTCTTGGGCTCCTGTTCTGCACCCCTCAACTGTTTTTCCTCGTCCCACCTGCACTGAACTCTTACCCCCCTACCTTCACCCACCTTGAACCCCGAGAGCAGCCTTGCCACAAAGCCAGCCTTAGCCCTGGATCCTGCAGCCCTCTCTCCTGACCAGGGCATGAGTCAGTGCTCAGCCTATTTCCTCTGCACTGTGGTGGCTTTTCCCCACCCATCCCAGTGGAAGCATGTCAGAGAGTGGCATGGACTTGGCTCCAACCAAGTCCTGCCACCAAGAGCCTGACTTCCAACTCCTCAGTTCCTTCTCTCTGTCCACGTCATTCTCCAAAGATGAGCTCACCTCCTTCAGTTGCAAAATGATGAAGACCATTAGGTCCCAACCCTTTACCTTTCCCCAGCTGCCTCTAGATGCCTACCTCCCACACCCAGCATAGGGAGGGATGTGGAAAGACACCTCTCTGGATTGGGTCTCAGTAGCTCAAATAGCTGCCCTCTGGCTCAGCAACCCTCTTTAGGAGCTTTTCTTAAGAGAGTAATTAGAAGAGGAGGAAAAGGCAAGAAGTGTGTGGAGAAGATCGATACATGTTGTGATAAACCCGAGGAATGTGAATGGCCTCAGTGCTTCTCTGCAGGCGGTTAGAGCTGCACTACGGAATGTTATTCAGTGATCTACAGATGAATCTATGTTTATTGCCTGGAAAAGATATTTATGTGCTTTTGTTGATTTTTTGGTACTGGGTTATTGAACCCAGAAGTGCTTTACCTCTGAGCTACATCCCTGCCCTTTGTACGTTTTATTTTGAGACAGGGTCTCACTAAGTTGAGGAGGTTGGCCCTGAACTTGAGATCTTCCTGGCCTCAACCCCAGAGTTGATGGAATTACAGGTGTGCCCCACTGCACCTGGCATTTTACTGATTTTTAAAAAACGTGTTTTGATAGTAGGAAAGGAAAAGGGGGGTTTGGACATGTTAAGCACTGGCTCTGCCACTAAGCTACACCTCTGGCCCTTTCTGTTTATGTTATCTATTTATTTTTGGTACTGGGGATTGAACTCAGGGGCACTCGACCATTGAGCCACATCCCCAGCCCTATTTTGTATTTTATTTAGAGACAGGGTCTCACTGAATTGCTTAGTGCCTCACTGTGGCTGAACTTGCAATCCTCCTGCCTCAGCCTCAGTCCGAGCCACTGGGATTATAGGCATGTGCCACCATGCCCGGCTAATTTTTAAAGTTCATATGACAGAATAAGATGGATGGCATTATCCTTCCTATGTACATGGGGGGAGTCCACGTGTAAATGCACACGGAAAGATCTCTGGAAGAATGTTCATCCACGTCTTGTCATTTATTGTCTCTGAGGAGTGGGATTACATGTGAGGGCTATATTTTTCCCTTTTCTGAATTTTTTGATTTTTTTTTTTTTAAGTAACAAGTACCATACAGAGATTACATGCAGTCAGGAATGCAAACCTCTTGTTTTCTGTACCATTTCTCCCTTCCTTGTGTCCCCACATGGAGAACCTTTCCTCTTCCCTCCTCCCACGCCCCAGCTCTTTCCCCTTCTCTTCTGTCCCTCTGCTTTCAAAGGGGCACAGGCCATCCCCACCTTGAAAGTCCCTTTCTGCCTGGCCTGCTTTCCATTCTGCCCACTCCTTCTTTGTTCCTGAAACCTCTTCCCTCAGACCTTAGGTCCCCTTCCCGCCCCCTCCCCCTTGGCAGCTGCCTTTCTGCGGAGCAGCTAACTGGACCCGGGCTAACTCTGCTGCTCACCCTGGTGGACATTTCCTCCCCTGGAGCCGTCTCCTCTCACTTTCCATGGCATTGCCGTCCTACTTCTCTGCCTGTGTCCCTGACCACTCCTCTTGGCTCTGTCACAGGTACCTTTTCTTCCTCCCCCTCTCTAACAGAGCAGATTTACCAGCATGGGCTAAAGTCTTGAGAGGATGTCTCTAGGGATGAGCAAACAGACCTCCTCCTGACACACCCTTCCAGGGCTTTCCACCACCCACAGGATGCAATTACAAGCCTTGAGTTGGCACTCGAGGCCACTCTGACCTATGGGTCTCAGCTTCTCTTGGCAAACCTCAACTCCAGGCAAATCTCTTTACTGGCCACCACTAGACACACCTCCCTGGGGACCTAACGTCCAACTCTGGCCAACACAACTTCCTGCCTCTCCTGCCTGACCTGGTCCAAGGCTCCCTCACCCTTGGACTGAAGCCTTTTGGAAATGCTCACTTGCTCTCTGGGGCCTCCTGTTGAATCCTCTGTCCGTGTTGCTCATTCGTTCTTTTGTACCATCTACCTTGATTATTCAGCTCTAGTAGATGTGTGCATCCTGTCTCTGCCCACATCCCTGCCTCCCTTCCAGCTGGCCTGCCTCCTCCCCAAACGCAATTGCTTGGTACCTGTTGGCTGACTAAAAAGTGTGAGGTGGCATCCAGAATAACCAGGGGCTTAGCCAGGGTTCAGGTGGGGTGGGGGTATCTCATCTGAATGGTGAAGAATGTGTCTGCAGGTCTCCAGATGGAGAGGTTGAGGACACTGCTGGAAATGTGGGTCGTGAGCTAGAGAAGTATGTGTGGTGCCATCAGCCTATCCCCAGTGTCCAACGGATGAGCCCGGAGAGACTGCAGGGAAGGGGCTCAGCAAGAGCCTGGGAGTCTGTCTGGTGCCAGGGACACTGAGAAGCAGAGCAAGGAAGAGAGCCAGGAAGAGAACCGATAGCACCCTCCTCGGAGCCCTCTTATAACACTTAGCATTGAAAGTCTTGTTTGAATGCTTTGGGCACAAATCTGAAGTGTGTTAGTGAAGGGTAAGTGCCTTCAGAGAAAGGACAATGTCTGGACTCTTTGTACCTTTCCTGGCCATTAGACATCTGTAGACTTGCAAACCCTGGGGTCAGGCAGTTGATCTATAATCGTTAAACAGAGCATGTATCTTTATTGAAACCCATGTTAGGACCTGAGGGCACCATGGATGATTTTTGCTTCTAAGGACCTTGACCCAGTGGGGGGCTCAGATGTTATACTGAACAAATGTCACGATCACCCCAATTACCAGGGAAAAGGCAGAGATACCATGCTGATGAAACTCACACTGACACTGCCCTGTGAGGTCACCGAGTCTCCTTGGATGAGGGGGACTAAGGCCCAAGAAGTCCAGGGACTTTGTTGCAGTGATAAAGCTGGTCTGTAACAGGACTGGGCTGACCTCAGGGCTTCAGTCCTCCCAACATAAACACACACAAACACACACACACCCCATAGGTGGTGCACATATGAGTGGCACAGGCTGTCACGCCGGCCTGGCTGCCAATTCTAACACCTTTCCAGAACAGCTGCCTGTCCATGGAAACTGCCAAGCTATCTCCTAACGCCTGTGTTTTTTCCTCTTTCACAAATTAGCTCTGGGATGTGAGTCTTCTGTTATTAAAGTTACCCAACTAAATGGCAGGGTGACCATTTTTGTGGGGGGATGTTTGAGAGTTTGCAGCTGATCTCTAATATCTGAAATTTAAGGACTCTGCCCCCCCCCCCCCCACCGCAATCAGGCTGCTTGGCTGGCTTNAGGGCAGAACTTTTTCAGGGGTTTAGGACCCTCTCCAGTGCCTTTCAATAGTCTCTGGGTAGGAGCCCTTCGATGCTTGGATTCTAGCAGTGAGAACCTTGCCTTCTGACCCAGGTCCTTCCTGGTGACCAGAGGTCTAGGAATGAGGACCAGGGAGGCAGATTTCTCCCAGGACATAGGGCTGCTGTTTTTGCAGCCCCCCTTTCTCCCTTTTATGTGGTACCACTCTCTGGGGGAGGGCCTGTTCCTCTCAAGTTTGGAGCAGCAGGGGGTGGCTCTGCCCTGGGCGAGGCAGGCAGGCGGCTGAGCACAAGGATCTCCGAGGCCCAGCCCGCAGCAGGCCCGCTTCTCATCATCCTCCACTGAGTTGCTTCTAATTCCCCAAATGCGGCTGGAACCCAGAGCTCCTGGGCCTGGGGACCACCCAAGAGGAGAAAGGGGCCCAGAGGGGGAACATGACAGGACTTGGGAAGACAGTCTGTAGCCTACTCTCTAATCAAACATCTTCACGGCAAACCCGACTGCTTCTTGGAGTCTGGGAGAGCTTTCCCATCAAGACCCTGTCATGGCCGGTGTGAAATGGTCCCACAAGTGGCTGTTAATGGCTCAGAAAAGCTGTGGGAAGCTCAGAGGTGAGCTTGTCGTCAAGGGGCTGGTGGCAGCTGGGTATCCCTCAGGGTTATGTGTGAGAGGGGCCAGGTGCCAGCTTACATTAAAAGATGTGGCTGCCTGGGAGGCCTGGCTGGATGTCAGGCAAGAGGGGCCCGCTGGAGGGAACAGCCCGGCTGGCAGAGTGGGCCTTGGCGCTCAGCCACCGGTGGGCTGTGCTGCTCCACAGGCATGTTTTCTTGTTTGGGTAAGTCCCTGCCACGCCCCTTTCCCCCTGAAACACCACATCACCATGTTTGTTTTGAGCAAGGGACCATGTCTTTGCCAACAGATGTAACTGGCAGATTGGCGGGAGCTCCGGAGCAGCCTGTGGAGCCAGCCTCCCTCAGGGAGAGGCTCTCTGGAAGGGGCCACTGCCCAGCTCTGAGGGGCACTTTGCTTTTTCCACTTGGGTGAGAAAAATCCTGGTTCTTCACACTCCACAGACCCCAAAGGCCAAATATTTGCTGTTTGCCTTGATGTTTCCATCTCAGGTAGAGGCTGTGAGGGAGGGAGGCGAGCTGGAAGCCCACCCTGGCCTTCCCAAGCAGCAGTGCCCCGTGGGGCCCTGGGATGCCACAGATCACCAAGGATTTCCAAAGAGCTGTCTTAAGGCCTCAGTGGCCAGGAGTCCGTTGGCACCTGCAGAGGCTGCTGGTTCAGAGCAGGGGAAGGAGGCGAGAGGGCAGGGCTGGGGCTTCATTCTGGGAGTCACAGCCTCCCCGTCAGCAGAAAGAAGGCCCCAGGAATCTGGTGACACATGTCAGCAGCTCCCCCCAGGAACCTCTTCCTAGATATTCATCCACACCAGCTCTTTTCTCCTCCATTCCACAGGCTTTGGGCTGGCCTGTCCTTCCCGCACTCTATTTTCTCTTACAGTGTTTGTCTGGAATGTTGGTGCAGCCAAAACCGCTCTGAGAATGTGCAGCATCTTACCACCCTCCAAGGTTCAGGGCAGCCTGTGGCCTATAGGATGTGGTAAGATGTGGCTAAGAGCTTCCCGGACCCTTCTGGTAACGCCTGTCCCTGGCCTGCTCCTGGGGGAAGGGAGAACTCCAGAGATGTGCCCCAAGGAGCTCAGTGGGTGAGGCTCCCTCTGCCTGCCAAAGGAACTCCCCAGGGTTGATTATAACTGGCTTGGCTCATCTCAGACAGTCCAAGACATGGTGTGGCCATGAGGAAGCACAGGCAGAGGTGCCAGAGGCCAGATGGAAGGGAACAGCAGAGAAGCAGGGGTATGCTCAGGACTGGAAGCCAGGAGCCCTGGGTTCTGGTCCCCTGACTAGCTGGCAGGTTTAAGCAAGTCTCTTCTCCACGGGGCCAGCCACAGACTTTGGGAGGCCCAGAGCAAATAAAAGTGAGAAGTTGCTTGTTAGAAAATCATGATGAATTTCAAGGCAGCATGAGCAGAGCAACAAACCAAGTGCACAGCCCCGTGCGACTGCCGAGGTTACATATCCATGAAGCCAGCTCTCCCTGTTGAGGCCTCAGTTTCCTCAACCCTACAATGTAGAGGCTGCATCAGTCAGAGCTTTGTCTGTGGAGCCCTTTCTTCAAATGAACCCTCAGACTATTGCATCAAAGAGACAAATAGCTGCTCTGTTTGCAACAGACTTGTGCAGTCTGGGCCCCCCTCCACACCCCCATATCTTCCTTCACAACACGTGAAAGTATAGTTTAGAGCCCTGTGGTCTCTTGTGTCCTTGTGGGTGAGAAGGCAAGGTTCTCACTGCTAGAACCCAAGCATCGAAGGGCTCCTACCCAGAGACTATTGAAAGGCACTGGAGAGGGTCCTAAACCCCTGAAAAAGTTCTGCCCTGCAGCCTATCTCCAAAGACTGCTTCTTTCCCGGCCTCGAAATGAGTTTGAAGATCAGCATGCTCTTCCCAGGGCCTCAGAAAGGCCCAGAAAGGCCTCTTGGTTTCACCTCTGGTTCTTATTTCCATCCCACACTGGCCACAAGGACTGCCCTGAGGATGGCCCCTACCTGGGCTCAGTTCTGGCCCATGGGACTTCCCAGCTTCTTTGCACCAGGTCAGAGGGCGGGTCAGGCCAGACAGTGTTGAAGGCTGGCAGGAAGAGGGCCCAGCTGAAGGCTGTGTCTCTCTTGGGGTGGGGATCCTCGGCCTGGCAGCGGGCAGAAGGGTAGGTGGCGGCTGCAGGAGCCTCTGGGTGGGTACTCAGGATGGGAAGCTTCGTGCTAGAAGTTGGGCTGGTGACAGCCTTCTATGTTGACTGGCTAAAGGGATCGGAAACTTCTCTGGACTTTAAATTTGTTTTTGAGGGATAGGATAGGGCTTCAGATGGAGGAGGGGCGTGCGTGATCCCTCTTAAAACTTGACCCTTGCTCTTCAGGATTCGGTGCTGCCCCACCCCACCCCATCCCGCAGCACCCTGCACTACCTGTCGTGGGGTAACCAGAAAGGGAGGAGACCACCCCCGCTCTCAGCCCTGCCTGCAGGAAAGGCGCCCCGCTTTGTTCTGGCCTGGGTCTGGGCTCCGGGAGGTCGGCGGGGTCTCTCGTCTTACCTTTCATGGTCCCGTGGGCGGGGGCCTCACGAGGGCCCCGTTGCAGGCGCTCGAGCTGCGGTGGACCGAGCGGGAAGCGGCGGGTCCTCCCCAGGAGGCAGCGATCGCCGCCCCTACGCGCAGCCCGCGGGAGTCATGCCGCAATGTGCCCCTGCGGAGGCGGCGGGCCGAGGGGAGGGTCCCGCGGGGTCGCAGCCTGGGGACGCCCCGCCGGGCGCCTAGCGCCGCGCCCCGCCGCCGAGCTGCCCGCCGGAGCCGGCGAGGTCTGCCGCCGCCCCTCGCCCCGCCGCCTCCTCCGACCGCGCTCGCATCCCTCCCTCCGCCTCCTCCTGCTCGTCACTTCTTGGGCCCCGGCCCAGATCAACTTCCTTGGTATTTTCAAAACTGCCGCGGCCGGGCCTCTTTGTGCCGTCGCGGCTGCACTGGGGCGCACAGGGAGGGCTGTCGGTCGCAGTAGATTTCACCACTGGGACCGCCTGGTGGCTGAAGCGGGGACCCTGGGTTTCTTAGCGCTGCACGTTTTTCTTACCCATCTGCGAGGTCGAGGGGCCTGGAGAAGGAAGGCCTCCTGGGATCCAGCCCCAGCCCCTGCTGTTCCGGTTTGCCCCGCACTGTTCCCATTTGGAGCCCCTCAGTCCCCCGCAGGCCGTCTGTGGACGTCGCCCTAGTTCTGCCACTGCAGACCTGAGTGACTTTGGACATCCACTTCTTCTCCAGGCTTCGGTTTTCCTCCAGAGAGACCTGGACCAGGAGCGCTTCCAAATTCTGGGACTTCTTTTGCAGTGGGGCCTCTGGTGTAAGCAATGACTTTTGAGAAGTGACTTCAAACAAGGAACTGTGACCCGTGTCAAAAACACTCCTCGTGTGTCATTTTTCATTAATTGAGCAAACATTTATTGAGCACCTACCAGGTCCCAAGCTGTGCCCTAAGCTCTGGGGAATGTGCAGGGACATGTCACACAAAGGTCTGTCAACAATTAGAAAAGCAACAAAACAGAGGTGAACTGAACATTGTGATAGGAAAGGACAGGGACAAATGGGACCACAGAGTGGCATGACCCAGCCTGTTCTCTTGATTGCTACAGTCAGGCCCTGCTCTGCACTGCTGGGCCTCTGTACCAAAGGCATTAAGACTGGAGTATATCAGTGAGGCCAAGCGCGGGAGAGAATTTTCTCCTTGAGCTGAGGACAGCCACCTCTGTTTACAAACTCCAACAGATCCAGAAAAAAACATGATCACTTGTCTCCAATTGTTCCACCTTGCAGGGGCTAGTTTATAGTATGCAAAGAGCATCTTTCCATTATATTAGCAGAACCTCACAGTGACCTCAAGGGACAGAAACCAGGGATCCAGCTCCCTGTTTTACAAATGAGGAGATTAAGGGTCAGAAAGGACATTACCTGCCTGGGAATACGCATGAGGTACTCCTGGGACCTTGTATCAGAATTCGCAGTCTGAGTCTCCTGGGGTTGGATCAAGGATCAAACTTTCAGTTTGCAGTCAAAGGAAACTACTTCGTCTGATACCCCAACATGAACTTGTTTAACCCTTGTAATGGTTAAACTGAATTGTCAATTTGATTGGATTAAGAGATGCTGATGATTAAGAGGTTTCTAGGTGTGTCAGTGAAGGTGTCTAGGTGATTGGCATGAGGGATAGCGAACTGAAGTGGAGACCCTCCCTAAGAGTGGGCAGCACCACCCAATAGGATGGTGGCTTAGATGGAATAAAAGTTGGGAGAGCAAGGAAACAGCAGTAGATGCAAGCTTGATTTTTCTTGAAGGTTTCTTGATTGCTGCTGTGATCCACTGAGGATGTCAGATTCTCACTTCTTCACTCTTCCAAAGCCAGTGATTTTCCAGAAGCCTTTGGTCTCAGACTAGGGTGGCACTGTTGATCCCTCTTGTTCTGGGGCTTCAGCCTCTGGAACTGTGCAGCTACTGGTTCTTCCAGCTCTCCAGCTTGCAGATGGCCACTGTGGACTCTCCAGCTTCTGGTTGCATAAGCCAACCTGATAAATCCCCTTTTTATAATCCTAGTTCCTGTTGATTCTGTTCCTCAAGGAGAACCCTGACTAATACAGCCCTCACGACAGCCTATGAGATAGGCACATATTTTTTTCATCTATCAGAGGAGGACATGGTATGGAGGCTTTATCATACGCTTAGCATTCACTTGCTAGTAAGTGGAGATCTGGGGATTTGAACCCAGGCAGGCTAAATCCAGCTCCTGTGTGCTCAGAGACAGAAGATCACACACTGCCTTTCAAAAGATGCTCCCAAAATATTGTGGACAGAAAGAACAAAACATGACCTTTGCTTTTACCCTCGCTTCTTGGAGTTTGTGGTGAAAGGGCCTCACCCTGATGTGAAGATACCACTCACCTCTGCACTTTGGGCCTGGAGAATGGGGTTGTTGTATTCTGGGGTGTTGCCATGATGGGATCGTGCAGATGCACCATCAAAGAAACAAAGACAGCTGGACCCTGGCAGCAGACGAGCCCGGGGTGAGCAGAGTGGGACCCAGGCCTGAAGAGGTACAGGAGGGGCCCAGACCAAAATGAGCCAGTGAGGAGTTGGTAGAAGCAAGGGGTCAAAGAACCTGAGTGGTTCAGAGCAAAGAAGGCACAAAAAGGAGCGTGTGATAGAAACAGAGAATGTCAGAGAATGAGAAGGGAGGAGACAGGATTTCCTGAAGGGCACTACAGCCTTTGGGTGACCAATTTTGACTGATGTTTCAGGCACATTTTACCAACAGCTAGACCATGGACCTGGTTCAGGGCCATCAAGGTAGGGTGAAAACTTCCAAAGGGGTCCTCTGCCCTTTGGCCCTTTCCTTTGACTTTCAACATCTGTCCTAGTAACAGCTCACTAGAGAAACAGAACCAATAGGATGTATACAGTGCCCCCCATCCTCAGGGGATATGGTCTAGGACCCATAGGGGATACCTAAAACTGCAGATCTTACCAAACCCTTTGCACACTGGGTTTTTTTTTTTTTTCACCTATGATGAAGTTTCATAAACAAATTAAACACAGTAAGATATTCACAAAAAAGAATAATGAAATAGAACAACTACAACAACATACTATTAAAAAATTTATGTGAATATGGTCTCTCACAGTATCTTTCTAGGTAGGTAGCAGATACAGCTTGTATATACTGGACAAGGAGGGATTTGTGCTCTAAGATGGACAAAGCAAGATGCAGTGAGATTTCATCATGTTACTCAGAATGGCATACAATTAAAATGTGTGAATTATTCATTTCAAGAACTTTGCACAGACCACAGTCAACTGGGGGGTAAATGAAACCATGGAAAACAAGACTATGGATAAGTAGGAACTATGTGTGTATGTGGCATGTGTGTGTGTGCTGTGTATATGTGACTCTTCTCATGGATGTACAGGGCCATGTCTCTCGGTATCTGGGTCTAGATCTATATGGAGAGATTACAGAGGTATCATAGAGATAGAAAGGTTAAGGAATCAGCTCATGTAATCATGGGGACTAGAAAATAGAAAATTTGGAAGGCAGGCCATCAGGCTAGAGACCCAGAGAGGAACTTATGTTGCTGCTGGAGTCCAAAGGCCATGCAGAGGTAGAATTCCCTCTTCCTAAGGGGACCACAGTCATTTTTTTCATAAGACGTTCAGCTAATGGATAAGACCCATCATGTCCTGGAGGTTAATCTGCTTTACGCAAAGTCTGTTGATTTAAATGTTACTATCATCTAAAAAACTTCTTCACAAAAACATCTAGGATAGAGTTTGATAGATATCTCGGAAACTAGGTCCAGCCCAATTGACACATAACATTAGCCATCACAAACACCACCGACAGATCCATCTTGAATCTCTTTCTTCAGTTATCCTATTCCAAACACTTCTAGGTTTCCTTCTGAACTTTTTGACTTTTCTATGTCTTTTTGGCTCTGGATCAATCAATATATCTATGGTTTTTACTTTATTTTAAAAAAACAGTATGTCAGTTGCATACCATATCACACCACTACAAAACAGTATTTCTTTTAATATAAAAACAACAGTTTTCCTAGTTTGGGGATGGAAGGGGTGGCAGGGTGGGAAATGGGGGAGAATGTGGGGTGCACTGGTATTCATTGTACTATTTATTTTAAAATCGTATAAAATTTATTTAATCAGTACCCAAATAGTAAAAGACAGGAAATAATTAAAACCAGAGCTGAAATTAATGAAATTGAAATAAACAACAACAAAAAAAATTTAAAAAAATCAACAAAACAAAAAGTTGTTTCTTTCAAAAAACAAAAAAATTGATGATTTATTTAAAAATAAAAATAATAGTTTAAATTACTTGCAGATATATGCTATACTCCTAAACAGGAAAAGAAAATAGAAAAAAATCTGAGTTTCCCTGAAACCAATATGTTAATTTAATGCAATTATAATTACAGCGACATTTTTTTTCAATTGGGCAAAATTAATCTTAAATTCATACTGAAGAATTAAAGTCTGAGAATCACCAAAAAAATTTAAAAAGGAAGAATGATGTTGATTAACTTCTCAATATTAACTACTATTTTAAAACTATGTAATTAAAACAATATGTTACACATGAAAAAGAAGCAAATAAGAGGAATAGACCAGAAGGTCTTAATATAGATCCAAGTTTATTTGACAAGTATCACATATGAAAAAATGGCATTTCCACTTGGTGTGAATAGGGTGGTTTATTTGATAATCATGCTGACATGACTGGTTAGACATCTGGAAGAAAATGGTTAATCACTGCCTTATCCCTGTCTTACACATGCATCTATGTACACATTCACACACACACAAATTTCATTTTGATTAAATATCTAAATAAAAAAAATTAACACATTGGAAAGCTAGAAGAAAAATAACTATCTTCTAGTTAGAGGAAGACATTTAATTTTTTTCCTTATTTTTGCTTTAACACTGAGCTACACCCCAGTCCTCTTTTTTTTTTTATTTTGAGACAGGGTCTCATTAAGTCATTAAAGGGTCTCACTTGGTTACCCAGGCTGGCCTTGAACTTGGGATCCTCCTGCCTCAGCCTCCCAAGTTGCTGGGATGACAGTCATGTGTCACTGCACCTGGCCAGAGCAAGATGTTTTTAAGCAAGACACAGATTTAGAAACTACAAAGAAAAAGATAAACAAATTTCACTTGCATAAGAATTTTCCTCATGTGTGAGGGGAACCATTGGCCACCCGAAGGGTTGGTCTCTCTGTGTTCTTAGAGAGCTATTATAAATTCATAGGAAAAAGACAAACCAAGCCCACATAGGCAAGTCACTGGGAAGGAAATTAGTTGAAAACAGTAAGCATTCAAGAAGATTAGGGTAGCAAAATATCATCATTCACCCACCAGATTGCTGCAGATTCCAAAGGACAACAGGCAGCCTGAAGATCACGTGGGAGTGGGCATTGTCCAAGAGGCTGGAAGTCACCACAACCTTTGGGGAAGGTCCACAGAAGACAGCTGAACCTCAGGAACAGCCATGTCTTTTATGCAGTGCTCTGGATTTACCTTAAACAGAGCAATAAAGGCACCAACAAGACTGAGGACGCCTCCAGACAGCTGCTTAGAGAAACAGCAGGAAGTTAGACCAGGGAGACAGCTGGATAAAATACGTTTAGCCTCCCCGTGTAATATGACGCAGCTGTTGAAAGGCATGAGTTAGGTCTTTCTGTGCACTGATGTGGAGGGATGTCCATGATATTTTATTAAGTGGAAAAGAATAAGTTGCAGAATGATGTGTCGTGTGACTTATTGTTTATAAGTAGAAGAGAAAAAGGCAAAAATCCATTATTTATGTATATATTTGCTTGTTAATATACACATACACATATTCCAAGTATGCAGACATCCATTGCTCTAGAAACATGAGATTTAGAAAGGAATTGAAAATGAGGCAGGTAAAGAAAAGATTGATCATTTACTACCTATCCACCTTTCTCCCTAACTCTTGGAGGAAACCCAGAGCCAGCGTGTTCTGTGTCTTTGGGTGTTCTTAGCACCTCAACCTGATCCAGAGGTCAGCTTAAAACAATTTGAGAAGCACAGCATATTACAGGATTACACAAAAGTAAACAGAGATTACCGTGTGGACACAGAGAACCAGTCAGATCACCTGGCCAGCCAGAGTTGGTGTCTGAAACCACACAAGGGAGACAATGAACGACCAAACGAAGTATCTTTGGGGTGGAAATGAGAGAGAGAGACATCTGGCAACCTCACTCTATGAGAAGGGGTCCAGGATTTGCACAAAGACACACTTAAGGTAAAATATAATTTTGGTTTCCAAATGTTGGGAGGTCTGTCTTACAGAGGAGAGGATAACACAGATGCTGCCTTAGAAATAAGATAAAGGACAAAGAAAGTGTAAGGAGGCAGACTTCAGCTCAGGGCAGGCAAAACAGTCAAGGGTTCCTCTGGGCCTCCCTCCTGTGCTTCTGTAAAACGGGACTAACAGCATTTGCTCCAACAGTGACACTGAGGTGCAGTGAGGATGGGGTGGGAAAGCCTACACCAGCGATTTGTAAACTTGAGAGCAGTGCTCCTGAACTTTGGCTGCTTTTCTTGGAGAGTTTTAAAAACTCTGATGCTGCCTGCAGATTAATCAATCATAACCTCTGGAGGTGGGATTCAGGCAAGGCCCAGGGGATTCCATTGTGTAGCTATTATAAGGTTCCATAGACAACCACTCAACTGAAATAATAATTAGTTGGATTCTAGGTGGTTGTGGAAAGAGTATGTTTGACTCGAAGTAAATCTGGGGCCATTTTTTTTTTCAAGGCTCCTTAACCTAACAATTGGAGCTAAAGGAGTTGAGTAACTTTGAAGTGAAATACAGATCACATAACCAGTCTCTAATAGTAAAGAAGTACAGGAAGAACAACTCAGGATTGACCAGCCTCAAACCTTTTCCTCAAAAGATCCTAAAGTGGGGGCTGGGGTTGTGGCTCAGTGGTAGGGTGCTTGCCTAGCATGTGCGAGGCCCTGGGTTCGATCCTCAGCACCACATAAAAATAAATAAATAAAAATAAAGGTATTGTGTCCACCTACAACTAAAAACATTAAAAAAAAAAAAAGATCCTAAAGGGGGGGATGGAGATGACCAACTGATGAGTTTTAGGGAGAGCCAGAAAAAGCACTCAGGATGCCTCTGCATCAGTTGTGGTCTGGTTTTACTGCGTATGTTTTATTATCCATGATTTTATTGTGGGCCTTTAATTGACTGAAGGTACTCATTAAATAATTGCAGCTCAGACAGTGATTTTTTTAAAATAGTACTGGGAATTAGACTTAGGGCTTCTCATACTGAGCTACACCCCCAGCTCTTTTTATTTTTTATGTTGAGATAGCATCTTGCTAAGTTCTCCAGGCTGGCCTCAAACTTGTGGTCCTCCTGCTTCAGCCTCCCGAGTGGCTGGGATTACAGGTGGGCACCACTGTGCCTGGCTTAGAAAGTGATCCTTAATGCAGGCCATAGGAAACTGCTCTTGTTCATTTCTAGTTTGTTCTAGCTATATCCATGGTGGCTGAACTGCACGCTGGTGGTGCTGAGCTGGGTAATAGCCGGGATGTGGGGTGCATAACAAGGACACTGCACAGCAGATCTGGCTCAAAGACATCTGGGCAGCCAAAGATGGTGGGCAAAGAATAAAGAGATAAGAGCGCGTCCCTACCAAACCCCTTCCCATCATTCCCCTGCCAGTCCCAAACCAGCCATATAAGTTCCCCAGGGGACAGCAGTGCATAGCCAGCAGCACCTGCCAAAATAATGCATTCTACATGAATCAGCCAAGTGACTCAGCATCTAGATAAAAGCTTATTTGCAGTGTTTAGGGCAAGAGAAAGAGTGGCCTTTTTCTGCTCTGTGCCCAGGCCGCTTCTGGCATTGGTAGGCTCAGTGCTGGGTTCCGGTGTTTCAAGAGAAGCAAGGTCCAAAAAGCCCAAGGGCTAAGGAAGAGTCTGATGACTCTTGATGAGGAGCTCCCAGCCTGAGGTCACTGGGAGAGCCGACTAACCGTCTTCAAATATCAGGAGGCCACTGGAGGAGAGATGGGTTGGATTTTCCCAGTGTGGTTTCAGAGGACAGAGCTGGGCTCAGGATCGCTTTCACAGGAGGAAGGAGGCTGGGCCTCAACAAGAGATGTCCTAACCTATTAAAAGCTTTCCTAGAGAAATGCTTACATTGCAGGTAGTGAGCTCCCAGTTATTGGTGGCACTCAAACAGAAGCAGGATGACCATCTGGTGGGGATGTCCAGGTGGGTGTAGGGATGGACTAGGACTCTGCAGTCTCCTTAGAATGTTAAGAATCCGGTGATGCATTATGGTGCCTTCAAAATTTGCACTTTTTTTCTTAAAATTTAATCTTCCCAACCTTGTTTGTTTAGGAGCTGGAAAAATCAAGTAAGCATTCCCAGGGGACCCAGTCATGGCTGTGAATCATGCTGTCTTCTTCCAAATCCTTTCTTCCCCTCCTCCCTTTCTCTTAGTCAGCTGACTAAGCAGATCTCCCTGCCTGACCTCCAAAGTCCAGTTTTTAAAAATAAAACTATCGAAGATCTATGCTTCCTGTACAGGATGCTGGGGGAACTACAGAACAGAAAAGTTACAAGGAGTGAGCACAAAAATAGTTCTTGTGACCCCAGGTACTGATATGCCAAAGAGGAGGCAGTTTCCACAGAAAATGTAGCTGTTGCTGATAATTCAACTTGTTTGTAAAGGAAAACAAAGTGAAGCCTCTTCTTGGGGGCAAATACTGCTCCAGTTCTTGCTGCCTTTTTCCCTTCTGGGTGGGTGATCTTGCACTTGGCATTGTATCAGGTAGAGGGAGGATTAAGAGAGGATACATTCTAGATTTCTTGTCCAGATGGAAGACACTGGGCCCAAGGGCAAGGCTAAGGCGTCTAAGTCACCCTGGAGGCACAGCTATGACTGCAGCCCAGGATTTCCCCTCTGGGGGAACCAGAAACAACCTTAAGGCTGAGCCTCCACAGACATGAAGAGGAAACTCACTCAGCCCCTGACCACACAGCTCTTTAAGCTCTTTGCTTTCACCTGGTTTCAAAATCAACCACCCCAAACCAGGCTGCCTATACATGCTCCATCCGTCTTCCCACCAGCCTGAGAGCAAAGCCAGCCCTTGCCCTCTCTACTCAAACTCCAATGTCCCAGAGTCCAGAGTGGACAGCTCTGCTTCTTTCCTAAGAAGTATCAGCACCTTTGGGACTCCTGGACAGTTTCTTGCCTTCTGGGGGTGGTGGGGGTGCAGATTCCTGGGACAGGAGATGCACCTGCTCTCAGCAGAAGCCAGTTGAGGATGACTCTGTACATGGGTCCCAGTGCAAAACGAACATGCAAGGCCCTTGTTCAGAGAGCATGAGAATTTCAAGTCTGCAAACGTAGAACTTTAAACTGGGGCTGCACTAGTCCCGTGCCAGCACTGGAGCCCAGCCTGTTTGGCTGCGTTCCAAGTGAAAGGGGACAATAATTGCTTAAGCTGCAAGGATTTAGGAGTCCAGGGAGACTTTCTGTCTCCCCAAATAGATGCTCTGCTCATCCTTTAACCGATTTCAAACACTTAATGTATTCTCTTCCCAAGCACAACGCCTCTCTCCATCTTACCCTCATTATTTCTGACACTTTCGTATTTAAATAGAACAGGAGAAGTGGAGCGTGTTTAATGTGAAAGATTAACATTCAATGGGGCCGGGGGACTGTGAGATTGTATTTTGGACTGGGTACCGGCCAGCATAGAATGGACCCTTCTAACCCTGTGGATTGGGGCACCCCTCAAGCACTGCCCTACTGGGGTGCGTCCAGACTCTGAGCTTCTGAAACACCTGAGGCAGAGCGAGTCCCAGGGTGTCTCCTAGAACTGGCGCGGTCATTCGCTGAGCTGACGCGCCCTCCGGTGCCCCCAGCCGAGTGCTGCACAGCCCCCCCTCCCCGCTTCCAGAAAGCTCCCCGCGCATTCCATGGCATTCTTTGGGCGTGAGTCATGCAGGTTTGCAGCCAGCCCCAAAGGGGGTGTACGCGAGGCCGAGCGCTATAAATACGGCGTCTCGCGGTGCTCACCACCCGGCGTCGCTAGGAGGAGCGCACGGGAGCTGGCGCAGCTGACGGGTAAGCGTAAGCTGTCCCCATCTTTCCTACTCCAGCGCAGGGACGTAGGGGGTCGATGGGAGGGCGGGGGTAGCAGCCAGGTGGAGGTGGAGAGAGATGACAACTCCACAGCCCTGACCTTTAGACAGAGCTCCCAGGGGACCCCACCGGGAGGTGGCCAGAGCCCTGTCGCCAGGCAGTTGAACCGCAGGCCGGTTGGGTAGGCGGTGCACAGGCGAGACTCTGGAGTCCCTGTGCGCATGAGCTATAACCACAAATTTTGTAGCAGTAAATCGGTCACATGTAAAATCCTCCTTTTGCAAAATCGGGGAAACTGAGGCTTGGAGGCTGCTGCGCATTGTGGGAGGTACAGGGGCGTGGCGGCGCTGCCTGCGTGTGGGCGCTTCCCGCGGCGCAGTGAAGGTGTTCATCTCGGTTGCAGGCTGAGTCATCTTGTTTTCTCCTATTTTCTGGTTCTCCGGAGGGCGCTTTGTAAGTACGACGTTGTGGGTATAAGTATATGCTGCAGTCACCTAAATCCTAATTTTTCTGTTTCCTTATGCACCTAAGGTGCACTAGAGGAAATCTCCATCAGGCCTCAGACGTCTGATTCCACATCTCGGTTTATAGATGATAATCTGAGGTCTGGGGAGGCTTTGGGAGGTCTGTCTCCAGTGTTAAAGTGTCAGGTTGGGAAAAGAACTGAAGCCTCTTAGCCTTCCAGAATTCCTGCACCTAGTGGGGGTGGGGGGGAGAGAGGGAAGTTGTGGCTGCTGCTGATCTGATTTTTTTTTTTTTTAAGAAGGGAGAGATTAGGAATTTAAGAGTAAGTACATACAGTATTATAAAAGGATGCTCAAGAGGGTGCACCCACAAAAGTGTGCCTCTAAAGAAGACTTGAAGACAGGGATTGCAAAGAATCTTATGGTATAAAAATGCATACAAAAGGAAGGAGCCAGGCATGGTGGTGCACACCTGTAATCCCAGCAGCTTCAGAGACTGAGGCAGGAGAATCGCCAGTTCAAAGTCAGCCTCAGCAACTTAGTGAGACCCTGTCTTAAGGGGTGGGGATGTGGCTCAGTGGGTTCAATCCCTGGTACCAAAACAAACAAACAAACAAACATGGAGGGAAAATACCACAAGGGAAGAGGCTGTGGTGCAGTGCTGGGGAAAGGAGGTCTTTGACTTTGGCATGACTCCAGCCCTGAAGGGGATGAGGAAAGAGTTCATTTAGAGGGAGGGCATTGGGCTTTGGCCCTCATTCTCATGCTGTCCTTGGACCAGCAGTATCCAAGAGGTGCCTAGTTTTGGAGAAAAGCAGATGCTGACTCAAAAAAAGCATTATCACAAGACCCTGGAAAAGTAACCCATCATTTCCTTAAGGCTAAACCAGAGTCAGAGGACCATAGGTGGCCTGTAGGCCTGCTTCAGTCCTCTGCCCCTCTCCAGAAATGCCAGTTAGAGGTTGCCAATACCCAGGATAGACCCTCAGTCAGGTTTGAAAGCAGTCAGAATATACAATGATTATATCAGACCCTTGGGTTTATAGAAGGTATTTACATCAGTAAGCTCTTGTTAGGTCCAGAGGCTCAGAGATTGAAGTGACTTGGTATCAAGAAAAGATACTGGATCAATAGTTGGGAGGACTGGGTTCTTACCCTGGGTTGCCACCAGCTTGCTGTGGGACCCAGGGAGCCCCACCTGCCTCTGGGCTCTGGCCCGGCCCCTGAAGGTGGAGAGGCTGGGTTGGAGAGTGACCCCTTTCTTAGCTCTGAGCTTGATGGCTGCTGGGACAGACCCCATGCCAGCTGCTCATCTCCAGCACCTCCATCCTATTCTCTGCTTTGACTGCCCTCTCCCCTCTCTCTTCAGGTCCACCGCCCTGCCCTTGGGTGAGAACCTGTTTCTGACCATTGAGGATAGATTTCCCAGAAGTTGTTGCTCGGGCAGGGGTGGGGGTGGAGGGGTTGCCTTCTGGGAGAGGGGTTTCTGGCTAGCATTATCTCTCTTGTGTAACAAAGGCTCTGTACCTGCCGGAGGCATTCCAGGCCTCACTGAGCACAGCCTATGAGACCAGATCCTTCCTAGTGGGCCTGAAGTCCTGCCCAGCTCAGCCACCCACCCCATGGTTGGGGAAGGCGCTGACCCGCGCTCACTCCCACGCTGCTGCCTGCTCTGCATCTGATTGCGTCAGGAGAGACTTGTCTTATTAATGATCTACCCAGTGTCCAGATGGGCCTGCTGAGAGCAGGTTTTAGATGTGAACCCTAGTGGCATGGGAAATCGGTGAGCCCAGATAAGCCACAGAGCGGGGGATCGAGGGTGCAGGGGGAGTTGTCTTATGCAACAACTTTAGCTGCTAGGAAAGGGACCATTGTGTAAGACCCAGGTTGTGGCCCGTGTCCCCTGGCTCAGGGCAAGTGGCCCAATGGTGGCAGGGGTGCCTTGGCAGGGCACACTGGTGCCAGCTTGGAGGGAATGGGCTGGTTGAAAAGGACTTGGCAGAGCCAAGGAGCACGTCCTCCTGAAGGGACTTTTCTGGGGAACTTGCTCTTTGGGCTCATGGTTAACCCTTCACTTGGCCCTTCCCTTCCTTCACTCTGCCCTCGCTACCCCTTGGATGGCCCTCCCTTCTTTGCTGTGCTCATGATGGATACCTCGGAATCCACAGGCAGCCTGCCTGAAGTCTCACACTAAGGATGGCCAATGGCTTTAACTTCCTGTGCCAACCTAAGGGGGTGAATGCTCATGTCTCAGACTCTTATAAAGCACCTTCAGGTGGTGCTGGGGCTCTGAGGGGAACAGAGTGGTGATTGATTGGTAATGTCTGATGTGAATAAGTGAGGAGGAACAGGGAAGGGACAGATGAGTGATCCAAGGGACCTGTTTTCAGTGTTTGATACCTAGATGCCCTTTCTGGACAAGGAGACCCAATGCAGGAAGCCTGTGTGCCCTGCTTAGTGGGAGGAGGAAGTTTGGCGGGGAGCCCAGCCGCTCTGATTCCACGAGTCTGCACCCTCAGTGTATCTCCTGCCTTCGTTTTCTTTTGAAGGTGTCAGTGGCAGGTCTGGTCTGTCCTCCAAAGTTTCTCAGGGATAAAACTGCAGTAATGCCAGCTGAGGGGACGGCTGAGGGCCACATGTCCCCAAGTTCCTGGAAGCTGCAGCAGGCAGTGAGCTGGGCAGGAAGCCAACAGTGGCCCAGCTGTTCCCATGATGGCTTCCCCTTCTCTCTAAACAGAGCGTGCTAGGATTCCAGAATCAGAGAAGGTGGCACCATGAAGACTCTGCTGCTGTGTGTGGGGCTGCTGCTGACCTGGGGCGACGGACAGGTCCTGGGAGAACCACTGGTCTCCAACCAGGAGCTCCAGGGCAAGTAAACTGGGCTTTGAGTGCAACTTGGCGAGGCCCAGGGCAGGGCTGCTGCACAAGCTCACGTGCCGTCTCTGCAGTCCCAAGTGCTGAAGGCCATTTTCATCTTGTACCCAAGTCTGCATTTCTCTGTCTAACCCTCTCCGACCATCCGTGCCCTGCCCCCGGAGCTGAGGCTCTTTGTGGTCAGGTGTCTTTTGGGCACTGGTCTGCGTTTCCCAAGCCCTTGGCATTTCATTGGGCCATTCCCTTCCCTGTCCCCCTACTGGCTCCCACGGTTTTTCCCCAAACTGCGCCTGGCCATCTGAGGCATTGTGATGGGGCTGCTGCCCACGTGTCCTCACCTGTCCAAAAGAAACCAGGCTCCACATTCTCCACTCACAGGGCAGGGAAGGGACAGTGCTGTTCAGCGTGAGTGCTTGGCAGTTGCAGTCTTCTCTTCCCTGAGCCCCTTCCAGAAACCCCTTCTCCTGTCACCCACCCCCTCTTCCTAGCGGACCAGTTCTGCGGGGTCATGGCTAAAACCCCAGATTTGGAGAGGAGACCTGGGTGTGTGTTTGCCCTGCCACTCCCTGGCTGTAGATCCTGGGCTACTATCTTGATCTCATGACTCTGCTTCTTTCCCATCCTAGCTTGAGGTATAATTGACCAGAAAAATTATATATCACAGTACACACCGATGCTTTGAAATACATGTACACTCTACAAGCTAATTGGCATGTCCGTCACCTTCCCTAGTTACCTTTTACTTCTGTGGTGAGAACACACAGATCTACTTCCTAAAGAAAACCCCAAGTATGGTATCTAGTGTTGCCAACTGTGGGCACCATCTGTAAATGGACCTTCAGGACTTATTCATCCTACATGATGGACATGGTGTGCCCATGGGCCCTAAACCTCCCTGTCCCCATCTTTTCCCATCTGGTGGGCATGATCATGTGTTGGGAGTAAGTAGGTAAAGAGAATGTGGCACAGGATAAGCAGTCTCCTTGGTGACAGTGCCATTCATTCATATTCTTGTCCCTGTCACCTGCCACTCTGCATTGGAACAAAGAAGTACAAATATTTGGTTAAACAGAATTCCAGAAAATGTGTAGCCAAAATAACGGTATATTCTATCTTGAGGGCTGTGGGTTCCCCAAGGTGGTGTGGCAGTGGGAAGGCGTAGTGCTTCTCTGAGACGTGCTGCTCCTGAGGTTTGCATCTCTGAGCAGTCGGGTAGAACCACCCAGGACCCCTGTGATGGGGACCTGTGTCCTGCTAGGCAAGGCTGTGTGCTACCTCCCCAGGGTGAGGGCGGGGTCCCAGCTTTGACAGTCTCTGGGCCAAACAGACTTTTCTGACCATCCTATCTGGTTCTGGGATTGTCACCCCAACCTGATCTCATCTTGCCCGTCCTGCCTCCTGCCTTTCTCTTGTAGAGATGTCCACCCAGGGGAGTAAGTACATTAATAAGGAAATCCAAAATGCTGTCAAGGGGGTGAAGGAGATAAAGACTCTGATAGAAAAAACAAATGAGGAACGCAAGTCGCTGCTTGACACCTTAGAGGAGGCCAAGAAGAAGAAAGAGGTAAGGGTTTGCATGTCTCTGATTGCCAGAGAGGATGAGCATTTTCTCATATGTTTGTTGATTGATGGTATATCCTCTTCTGAGAAGTGTCTGTTCAGGTCCTTGGCCCATTTATTGATTGGGTTATTTGTTTTTTTAGTGTTAAGGTTTTTGAGTTCTTTGTATACCCTAGAGATTAGTGCTCTATCTGATGTGTGAGGGGTAAAAATTATTTCATCTCACTCCAGTCAGAATGGCAGCTAATGAATACAAACAACAATAAGTGTTGGTGAGGATGTGGGGGGAAAGGTACACTCATACATTGCTGGTGGGACTGCAAATTGGTGCAGCCAATATGGAAAGCAGTATGGAGATTCCTTGGAATCTGGGAATGGAATCACCATTTGACCCAGCTATTCCTCTCCTTGGACTATACCCAAAGGACTTAAAAACAGCATACTACAGGGACACAACCACATAATGTTTATAGCTGCACAATTCACAATAGCTAAACTGTGGAACCAACCTAGTTGCCCTTCAGTAAATGAATGGATAAAAAATGTGGCATATATACACAATGGAATTTTACTCAGCAATAAAAGAAAATAAAATCATGGCATTTGCAGGTAAATGGATGGAGTTGGAGAAGATAATGCTAAGTGAAGTAAGCCAATCCCCAAAAAACAAATGTTCTGGTATAAGGAGGCTGATTCATAGTGGGGTAGGGAGGGGGAGCATGGGAGGAATAGAACAACTCTAGATAGGGTAGAGGGGTGGGAGGGGAAGAGAGGGGGCATGGAGTTAGAAATGATGGTGGAATGTGATGGACATCATAATCCAAAGTACATGTAAGAAGATAGAAATTGGTGTAAATATACTGTGTATACAACCAGAGATAGGAAAAATTGTGCTCTTTGTGTGTAATATGAATTGTAATGCATTCTGCTGTCATATATAAAGAAATAATAAAAAAGAAAGAAAGAAAGAAAGAGGTAAGGGTGAGCTGACACCCGTGCCTGGGCCCTCCCTGCTGGCGGGGAGGGGAGGGACTCAGTGGGGTGCCTTGCTGGGTTGCCATGGTGACCCACAGTCCTTCCTGGGCTGTGTCACCTGATGCTGGGACTGTAGTGAAGAAATGGGGAAAGTTTATTTGCTTTTCAAAGACTCTTGGGGGTGAAATCTTGGATCTGGTTTTGTTCCATGCCTGGCTCAGGGCTTGATGCCCAGATTCATTTCAATAGGTTTTTCTAAACCCTGACCATGTGCAGGCTCCAAATAGGTTCTGAGTTGGGGGTTGGGAGCAGGGAGTCACTGTTAACATATGATCTATTTCTTCCTGCTTTTTTTCCTCTATATTTTCCCCCACAATGGCTGTATTCAAGATTATGAATTTTTAAAATAAAAATGCTTACTATAATACTTAAAACTTATAAATATCCCTTGTAATGAATGATGTATTTGTTACCTGTTGGTACATATGGTAAGTAGTCTCCCCACTTATCCACAGAGGATATGTTCCAAGACCACAGTGAATGTCTGAACTCAAGGACACCACCAAACCTGTAGATATTGTTTTTTTCTTGTGCATACATACCTCTGATAACATTTAATCCATAAATTAAGTGCCAAAAGAGGCTAACAACAACAATTATAACAACATATGGTAATGTAGAATAATTAGAACAACATATGGTAACAAAAAGTATGAATGCAATCTCTCAAAACATCTTAACTCTTCATGGTACTTTTGTAATATTTTTGGACTGTAGTAGGTTGACCTTGGATGTCTGAAACTGATGAGTGGATTACTGTTCTATAATTTGTTTAACTTGTACTCTGCTTTTGAGCATCTGGATTGTTTCTGATGTGTGTATATATTAGAAATAACAAGGTGCTGCAAGAAATCAAAATGCATTGTGGAAAGTGGGTAGGCAAGGCAGACCTTTACTCCCACCTAAGGGGGTGCTAGGGAAACCTTGCTAGCAAGAGTGCCCAGGTGGGCATTCGCTCTGTTTGTATCTCTAACCTAACACAGTGCCTCCCTGCACTCTTATTGGAGGGGTCTGGGGTTACCATCTATGTGATTGGCTGATTTTAGAATTAGTGCGGGCAAAAGGGAAGGACTACTATTGGATCCAATTAAGGCTGAATTCTAGATTCTGAAAATGGACCCCCAGACTATTTTTCACGTATATAAAATATATGCAATGACATATACCTATATAAAGTTTTTTTTTCTTTATTTTGAAAATTCCTTGGGATACACTCTTATGGGATTATATAGCAAATGAGGTATAAGTGAGAAGTAAATCGGGGTAGAAACTGCCACAGCAGTAAGTCAGAACTTTTGAGTTCTAGAGGTCAGCTGGGCCTCCAGGGAGGAGAGGCTATGGGAAGCCAAGTGGGAAGAGCATTCCAGGTGGGCAAATGTGGGATCAAGTGTTGGTGCAGGGGAGGAAATAAGCACATCTGGTGATCAGACCATGAGGAGTCCTGCAGGTGGGGAGGGCCAGGCACCTAGCGGGAGTGCAGGGGAGGGGTGAAGTGTGGTCTCTGTGGCAAACCTGGCCTCCTGTCTCCCTGTAGGATGCCCTGGATGAGACCAGGGACTCTGAAATGAAGCTGAAGGCAATCCCGGGAGTGTGCAACGAGACCATGATGGCCCTGTGGGAAGAGTGTAAGCCCTGCCTGAAGCAGACCTGCATGAAGTTCTACGCACGCGTGTGCAGAAGCGGCTCGGGCTTAGTTGGCCACCAGGTGAAAAGGGTGTGGTTTAGGCTTTGAGTGGGGAGTGAGGAGAACCTAGTAAAATACACTTCATTCCACATCCAGTGCTGTTGGTTAGTACTGGCCGGTTGCATCCCGACCCTATGCCATGATTGACTGTGATTGTCAGTCATGATTGTTCATGTGAGTGTGGACATGGCAGTTGTCACTAACGTGTGTCAGGTATGTGCCTCCCTCCAAAGACCTTTACCCAGCAAGGATTAGCTGGATAACAACAAACGGCTTCGTGGCGTGGCAGAGTCCTGCGCCCACTGAGGCGGAGGAAACTAAAACATTTTTTAGTGCATTAATATTGAATCCACGGGCCTTACCTATGGGCCTCACTTGGTTGGGACTCAAGTGAATCTGGTTGTTCCCTGAATGCTGAGCAGCCGAGCAGCTGGGCCAGTGTCCTTAAAGGCCACAAGTGACAGGGGGCCCCTCTGAACTGGACTTCATCAACTCTAGGGGATTTGTGCACCTCAGGGCCTGGTGGGGGTGGAGTGGGTGGTGGGGGCACTGGCCTCCCAGGTGGTACACCTGGGACCTGGTCCAGTGGGGGCCCTTCAGTCACCTGCTGTGTGCCTGTGCTGTGAGAGGCAGGGCTGGCCGGGCAGGCACCTCCTCACTGAGTCGTCTGGCCACCCAGCTGGAGGAGTTCCTGAACCAGAGCTCGCCCTTCTACTTCTGGATGAACGGCGATCGCATCGACTCCCTGCTGGAGAGCGACCGTAAGCAGAACCACATCCTGGATGCCATGCAGGACAGCTTCACCAGGGCCTCGGGGATCATGGACACACTGTTCCAGGACAGTTTCTTCACCCACGAGCCCCAGGACACCCGCTACATCTCGCCCTTCGGCTTCCCCCACCGGAGGCCTCACTTCCTCTATCACAAGTCCCGCCTCGCCCGCAGCATCTTGCCTCTCTCCCCCTACGGGCATCTGGGCTTCCAGGACCTGTTCCAGCCCTTCTTCGAAATGATACACCAGGCTCAACAGGCCATGGACGTCCCGTTCCACGGCCTAGGCTCCCAGTCCCCGAACATGGACTTCATAAGAGGTCAGAAAGAGGTCCCTTTCTTCCAAGGAGGGATGGGAGCCCACTAGATGTGTTCATCCCCATGTTTCCCAGCAACCCCGGGAGGGTGGCATTAACCCATTTAAAGAGGAAGAGGACTGCGACAGAGGTAAAGGAATGCATGAGGTTTCAGGGCCGACAAAGTGGGGTTCCCCCATGTAGTTCTGCAGGGGTTGGAGTCGGTGTTATTTCCAGCCAACCAGCTGCTGCTCTGCATGACACTGCCTGCCCTTCCTATGGGATTGGAGCCTCTTTCCCTGGTGAATTTAGGGGGCTTGGTGTGGGGCCACACCTTCTTGGCAGGGAAGTACGTCACAGCCACATCACCCTTAAGGAAGGGGTTCATGGCTGTGACCATGGGGCCTGGTTCAGAATGAGGGCGCAATGCATAGTTTAAGAGTGAGGTGTGATGTGGACAGGAGAAGCCCAGACCCTCAGGAGTAGATTTCCTTCATCAAGGCTCTGTTGGCCACGCTGCGCCCTCTTCTGTATGGTTCGGCTCTGGGGTTTGGCCCGAAAAGCATGAAAGTGCCGGAGGGCCTCGTGCTGAATAAGCGTCTCCTGCAGCTCCATCAGGGGTGGAAGTTGTGGTGTCAGGAGTCTCTGAGGAGGATGCACCCCTTCCTTCCAGAGCCTTGCTGACCAGCCAGCAGGAGAGCAGGAGCCAGGGAGAGTGCAGAGCAAGTTGCGTTACGCAGAGGAGTGTGGGGACAAGAGGGGTCTCTTCAGATGGAGGGGAGGCAGTTGCCTGGACAGGGGCCCACAGGTGCCTCTGCAGGAACCCCAAGCATGACAGACCCCAAGCCATGTGTGGAGGCGGATAACCAAGTCTCAACCTGCTCTGACCACAGGATCTCAAAGGGCCAAACAGTTTGTAGAAGGGGGCTGAGAAATCAGTGGGGCCTGCCCTGTGTTGCCGAGCGCCTCAGCCTCTTTCTTCCCTCACGTGTCCGCAGAAGGTGACGATGACCAGAAGGCCGTGTGCAAGGAGATCCGCCACAACTCCACAGGATGCCTGAAGATGAAGGACCGGTGTGACAAGTGCCAGGAGATCTTGTCTGTGGGTGAGTTATGGGTCAGAGTGCCAGCTTTCCCTGTCATCGGCTGTGTCCTAGTTCCTTGTTGCCTCGTGGGGTGGCCTTTTTACAGATTCCAGCTTTGTACCTCTGAGCTGTGACCCCAGGGCAGGTCCTCAGCCTTGAGTATCCTGGTGCCCTCAAAGGTTGAAGATTCAGATTATTCTGAGACAAACGTAAGGTGCCCCTCACTGGGCAGGCCTGTGGTAAAGAGGCAGCCTGCCGTGGGTGCCACCAAGGTTTGTGAAAGAAAGCCCTCCCCCTCTGACCTCCCCAGCTGTGCCCCCAGGTTCCAGACGTGCTGGCCATATTCGTTTTCCACGGCACGTTATGAAATTGTAGGCAGCGTGTGTTTTGTTTGACCAACGCTCCCACGTGGCAGGTACTGTTCTAAACTCTACGGCTGTTTACTCATGTCCTCAGGACGACCTGATAAGTTGGGTACAGTTCTTGTCCCCACCTTGCAGAGGAGCAAGCGCAGGTCACAGGAAGGCTGAGTCACTCATCTCAGACTGTGTGACCCCCACCACAGGCCAGCTGGGGGTTGGGCTGTGTTGGCAATCAGCACCCTGGGTTTTCTCCCTGGGGGCCCTAGGGACCTCGTCCACCTCCATGCTGGGACTCTTCATTTCCTTTTGTCCATCACTTCCCCAGGCAAAGGAAAGATCTCCCTTCAACTGTTTCTCTCCATTTAATCAGGTCTGGCTATTAATGAAATTCTCCCTACTTTGAGATAACAGCTAGGAAAGTCCTTAGTAAGCAGTTTCCCTGCTCAGAATGAGCTAACTTTCTCCTGGTAGGTAGCTCATCCTACTGTGGCTTTGCTCTTACTTAATATGATTTGGTTGGCCAGGCCAGGCCTTTACAGTCTGGTTAGATATTCCCAGCCTTGCTCCTGTGAGTTTAGAAGCAAAATAAATAATAGTGCTTTCAGGGGCTAGAGTGCAAAGAAGCTGTAGATACATACATGACCATGCTTCTGAGCTTTTCCCATAAAAATATCATAGAATGGCAGAAAGCTGTCACCTTAGGGCCTAGACTCAGATCGGACCTCACCTCGTGCACCTATCAACTGAATTCAATAGACCCCCTTTTTTGGCTTGGGGAAGACTTACTGCTTTTTATTCAAGGCACTTTGAAGTATCTAAGCTGTACTGCCTGGGGACACTGGCCCAGGATTTCTCAGTTTCAGCCTGCTGACCTTTTGGACTGGACCGTTCTCTGTCCTGGAGGCTGACCTGTGTGTTGCAGGGAGTTCAGCATCATCCCTGGCTTTCGCCGACTAGATGTCGGTAGCAACCTCCCCCTACCAGTTGTGATAGCCAGCAGCATCTTCAGAACTTGCCAAGTGTCCCCTGGGAGGCTGCATCTTCCCTAGTAGAGAATTACTGTTCCAGGCAGAGTCTCGGCTCTGGAGAACTTTTCTTATTTTTAATTATTTCCTGGTAAGAGACTGAAAGTCACTCATCACACATTCCCTTCCAACCACCTTCTTGACATTAATGCTATTTCTTGTCCCACCTGACATTCTTTTTTATTGTTATTATCAATGATTGCAAGGTGCCACCAGACGAAGACAGAGATCTCCTTTCCCCTGATTCACTTAGGTTTGAGGTACCCTCTTCTGGATATTTTTGAAATAATTTAGGGAGAGAAAAACAGTAGTTAAAAAGATAATGGGTAGCATTTAGATCTGAAAACCTGCAGTGACACTTCACCAAAAGGAATGGGTTATGTCTTCCCTGTTCTCTTGAGCTTGGTGACCAGCCTTAGTGGGCAGGGGGCAGGCAAGGATTCCCAGCCACCAGCCTGCTCTGCTTGGTGGCCTAAGGTCCTGGACAGCCCTGTGCTGCATGGGCTTTTGAGAACCAGAATTGCCAACTCTGAAGATAGGCCCAAAAGAGAAGCTTGGAGATGTTCCAGAACCCCAGACACCAAGTATAAAGAGCCCAAGATGAAGATTTAAAGACTCGAGGTCGACTCTGACCCTGAAGATATTTCTTCGATGGCTTTAAGCAAATGTCTTACTCCTGTGGGCCTCAATTTCATTATTGGTAAAGTAGGATGTTAATACTTAAGTCAGAATGCATAGACCATGAGAAAAGAGCACCTTATGTGGTATCTGGTACATAGCAGGAGCCATGTGAGTGAGTAAAATCCCCTTTCTCCTGAAATGACTTCTGCGAGGACCTGGGTCTGAGGACATGGAGCACTTGAGATCCATTTTCGTCAAGTGTGCTCGACACTGTTACCAGTTGCCAAGGAGATAAATCAGTCACATCACTAAGCACCCTGTTTAGTTCAGCTGACATTTTTTTTTTCCTGGAGCAAGCCTTTCTTCATGAAGGAGCAAGTGTCTTGATTCCCGTTAGGGGGAGAACTCTATTTTGGGGGGACCCTCACAAACATCCTGTGCGCTGCCATTCCCGCCTGTGTGGGCTGGTTTCCCTTCGCATCTTTGCCCCTTTTGATCTTTCCCTTCACGTTTCTGCCTTGTGCTCTTCCCCCTCTGGACAGACTGCTCCACCAACAACCCCGCCCAGGCTCAGCTGCGGCAGGAGCTCAACGACTCCCTCCAGATCGCTGAGAGGTTGACCCAGAGGTACAACGAGCTGCTCCGTTCCTACCAGCGGAAGATGTTCAACACCTCCTCCCTGTTGGAGCAGCTCAACGACCAGTTCAGCTGGCTGTCCCAACTGGCCAATCTCACCCAGAGCGAAGACCAGGCCTATCTCCGGGTCTCCACAGTGAGTTGTGTCCTGGCCACACGCTGATGCGGGGGGACCTGAGACATGGTCTGGAGGTGATGTGAGCCCAAAAATGGGACACAGATTTACAGAGGGCACTTAGGTTTTTCATTGGGCATTTACCACATAGCAGGAAATAGGAAACCCATCTGTACCGTGCTGCACTAAAGACCCAGCCAGGGAGGCAGAATAACATGACCGTCCCCAGATGAGGAGAGCGAGCCAGGTCCCAGAGCTAGCCCCAGCCTGGAGGACTATGGGCAACTCCCCTGGCAAGTTAGCCCTGGCTGCAAAGGCTGGACTCTTTCTCAAAGCTGCTTGGTGTCCTGGGCCATGGGGAGTGGATCATGGTTGCTGATTGTCCTCTGCCAGTGCCAGTTTCTCTCTAGTGTTGAAGATTCTTTTTGTGACCACAGACTGGCCAGTAGCTGCACTAAGATAAGTTCTTAGAAAACACTTTTACCCTCTGGGTGCCCATTGGGCTGGTCGTTTGCAGATGGCCTTTGTCCTTTCAAAGGCGTGTGTGAAGCAGGGCATTTCTGATCAGATGAGTTGCACAGATGTTTGTATTAGTAACAAGCAACCTGTCAGATGTCCAGGTGTTCTTGAAGGTGTGATGGAGCTTCTGCATCATAGGCCTTATTATAAAATGTGGGCATTGTGGCCGTGACATGCGGCTCTTCTCTTTCTTTTATTCTGTCTAGGTGACCTCCCACATTTCCGACTCAGAAGCCCCCTCCCGTGTCACTGAGGTGGTTGTGAAGCTCTTCGACTCAGACCCCATCACTGTGGTAATCCCAGAGGTCCCCAAAGACAGCCCTAAATTTATGGACACTGTGGCAGAGAAAGCGTTGCAGGAATACCGCAAGAAGAGCCGGTAGGTGGACAGGCCTTTCTTTTGGCTCTGCAGAGCCCTAGATGTCCCTGGGGGCTGAGATAAGGGACAGGGTATAAAGTCTGGGCAGAATGCCCACGCCTGTGGCCAGAGCCCAAGAACAAAGTCAGGAAACCACCGGGAATTTTATTTTTCCTCTGAGGAATGTTCTTTGCTAACAGATAAGAATGTGGGTGTTGGTGGCTGCTTCTTGGTGAAAATCCACCCTTTCCCGTACTCCCCTTTTATTTTTCAGAGAGGAGTGAGTGTGAGTGTTGCTTTTCCATAAACAGAGGCATCTGAGTGCAGCTCCCCTGAGACGAACCACAGCCCCCCAGAGAGCTCTGCATGTCTCTCCGTGACTAGGCCCCAGTCCCGCCGGCCTCTCCAGGATTTTATGCTCTAATGCCTGCATTTGCTGCTTGTGGGAAGAGCTGCTTCCGCATGCAACTAATTCAATAAAGCTACCTTGTGACCTGAGTGCCCCAAGTTCTCTTCGTGCTGTTCCCCGTCCTCTACCCCCCAACTCCTTCATTTTGGTGTGGGGCTGCGAGGGTGGGGGGGGGTAAGAAAAAAGGAAGAGATGGGAACAGTTAGTAGTGGCTGATGGCTCAGGATGATCACACAGTGGAGAGTTAAAAGGGATATGTACGATGACAAAGTTGAGCCAGTTCAAGACGTTCCTGCTTTGAGAAAAACCGGTATATGCCACAAGCCAACTAAAAGAAATCCCTGAAACATGAATCTTTTCCATTGTTATAAAACTGTCAGCGCATTCTAACTGGGGCACGGGTGATCTCCCAAAGGAATACACTAAGAACCAGATCAGGCGAAGAGGGGGTAACGATAAGGCTTGCTGGGTATTCAATACATGATTGATATTTTCCTTATGAAAACTATAGTCTGTGAAGATCAAATGAGGCGATTTTCTTATTTTGTGAACTTGGAATACATGGGCACCTTCTTGACTGTGGACTCCCCTGCCACTGTCCCTCTGTCTTACTCTGGGCCACAGGCACTTCTCTGCCCAGGTCTAGAAGACTCATTTGCAGCTCAGTCTGAAATTTAACTGAGCTGCAGTTTATGATATTGCCAAAAGGGGGCGCTAACTAACCGTGATACAAACCTAAATCCATAAGTATCAAGCTGTGCATTCATTAATGTTCTCTAATTGCAGACTTCTATCCATCAAATATGCTGCACATGGAAAAAAAAACCATCTGGTTGCATGCCAGGCTTGTGGCAAAGTCCACATGCACATTCATGGCTTAGAATATCCTTAGGACACTGCCAAGTACCTTGGCCACATGGGCATCAAAGTGGTAAGGCTTAGTGGTAACCTTAGTCTCAGGTTAATATTTAGGATTATTCTCAAGGAAAATCAGAGGAAGATCAGTGCAGTTAACTTAATGGTATACGGTAGCCAGGGTTATGAGGTCAGAGAGGATTTGCTGAAATGACCATAATTATAAATTACATATCATGCTAATGTCACAGAGCATGTTTGAACAATTTCTTCATCTTTTCCATTGTTGGGTTGCTAGATTGTGGCAGTTACTATATTCAGTGTTCAGGATTTTTCTTCATGCACTTACTTTCAACTCTCACACTGGAACCCTAAAAGGCAGGCCCCGCAGCTGATTTAGCTTCATGGGGACCCCGTGCCTCCACTCTTTCCCCCTTTGCACGGTGGCCTGGTTTTAAGGATCCCTGGATGACCCTCTATCCCCGACAGAGTTCCAACCTGAGACACTAGGAAGACTGAGGTAGAACATGAGACCACCAAGGCTTGGGGATAAGATGCAGCTAAATCTGGGGAGGGGGCTGTGGATAATGAGCCCTTGGTTTGGGGTCCAGGAACTCTTGTGCCAAAGTGGGAACAGGGCTTGGTGATCTGAGAGAGATGGCTTTGATGTCTACCTGGATCGGCAATCTGCTGTTAGCCTGAGCTGACACTTGACGATCATCTGCCAGAAAGCTGTGAGGAGATACAGTCTGGGATGACTGTAAGTGACATTAGCGCTCAGCAGTGCCCAGCACCCGGCAACTATGAACTGTCCAGCCAGAGCGCTCTGACTCCTGGGTCAACTGCTTTGTGTTGTCCCATTAGGTCCCAGAAATTACCCTGGAGGAGGGGTTATTTCCCACAAGTTACAAAAGAGTGTGGCCCTCATCAGAGAAGTGTCATGTGGGCAGGATGTGGGAACACCCCCACCCCAATTCCTCACAGCCCCAAGAGCTGGTGAAGGGACCTCAGAGTTGCCCATCCCTCACTGTGAGGGAGCAGGGAGCAGGCAAGGGTGGGAGCTGGCAGGTGCCCAGGGGTGAGCAAAGCAGAGCTCTGGAGAGAGGGCTGGGGTCAACACAAGGGCCAGCCTGATGGGGGAGGGGGAGGGCTTTGGCTTTGGAAGTGAGATTGATTCAAGCAAACCGAGTGTTCCAGTAACTGGAGTTAACAGGAAGTAAAAGGATGTGCTGGAGATGGTATCGAGTGAGAAGGCACTGGCTACGGTGGGCAGGTTTTCCTACGGGTGGCCTCACGTGAGTTGGCACCAGGGCAGACTGGTTCCAGAAGTTGCTATTCAGAATTAAGCATGAGGTGGAAATAAGGGGAGGCCTGCAGAAGCCGTTGTGAGTGAAGCTGTAGAAATGGCAGGGGCCACTGGTTTGCAAGCTTTTAGCCCCAAGGGCCAGAGCTGGGACCCAACGCAGGTGTGATCTGAACGCAGGCCAATGGGTCCCACTGGCACCTGTTAGCTGCCCAGGGATTCCCACTCCAGTGTCCTGCACGGACCTGGCATTGCCAGGTGTATTTTAGCTGGAAGGAGGAGCCTGGCAAACCCAGGACGTATGAAATAGCTCTAGACAAGATGCAAAAATGCTCAGGTCTTTAGAGATTGTTAATGGAAAGGGCGATCACTATAATGAGCTCTCTGCCGCTGTTCCCACATACTGATCTGGTGATCACTGATCCTAACCCTCGGTCAATGTCCTCCTGGATTATACATTGCCATGTCAAGTGGTCAGTGTCAGAGTTGTACAGCCCTCCTGCCCCTGTCCCCAGTCTGAGGCCAGTTCTGGTCCGCCTTGAGGTCGGGTGGGGGCTCAGTCAGGAAAGGGCGTGTGGAGGAACAGCACCATGAGCTGCCTGCTCTCACTCTGCCACCATCGCCCAGCGGAACAAAGGCTGTGACCTTCAACTGACACCAGACAACTCCCACAACCTCACCTTGGCCTCCAGTGCCCCATCCCACATGGGCTAGCACCCAGCCCTCAGGCACAGCACGGGGATGGGGACAGGGCACCTCTCACTCCAGCCTCACGCTCACGAGGACACGTACATCTTCGCCATTGACTTCATGGGTGCCAAGCCATAGTCATGCAGCCACACCAAAGCCAAGGCTCCTCTTAGGATCTAACCTGGGTCCCACCACCAGCCACTTGCCCGTTGGGGACACAGGGAATCGGCTGGTAAGCTGTGTCTGCAATCGCCTTTGGCGCCGCGCAGGCTCCCACTGGGTGGGTCAGTGCATCCCGTGGGTGGGAAGCTCTGCCAAAATTCAAAACCACCCCAAATTTAGGGGATTGTGCTTTGGAATTTTTTGGAAATGCCTGGTCCTCTCTTGACCTCTGAAATGTTCCAGGGAAAACCCACAGTCACGGCTGAAGGAGCAAGGCTCAGGGACTTGCTGTGTCTCCTCCTGTAGTTCATAGTCCCCCTTAATGACACTCTGGCCTGGGGTGTGAGGTGCTCAGAGTGGTTTATCTGGTTTCTTCTTCCTATTATTGGGATAGCACCTGCCTGTGTTTTTATTCTAGCAACTGGAGGCCTCAGAGTCACACCTTCCTTCCAGGTGGCTCTGGGACATCCCTTCTAAATTTAAAACCAGCGGTGGCTTAGGGAACTCTCCCTTTTCAGCAAGCCCCCAATGCCACCCCTAGGGTTTCCTCCCCCTCTGTGTCTTTCCTGGGGCTGGGTCTGGCAGGCTGAGCCAGTTCAGGTCAGAGTCCGGCAGCTTGATTTTCTCCTGGGCACAGATAGCCACCACCAGGGACAACTTTGAATCCCTTCCAGGGTCTGCCACTGAATGATCAGAGAGGGATTCCTTCCTTCCTTCCACTGAGCTGTGGCTCCCACTGAAGGTGGGCTTCAGCTGGTTTTTGCTGACCACAAGGTCATAAGACCTTATATAAGGCTCAGAATTTTCCTAGCTTCTCTGTCCTGGATCCAGGCCCTCCCATGCAGGTGGCCTGGTCAACTCTGCTAACTTTGTGCTACCCCTCTCCAGAGTCACCTGGTGAAGTGAAGGGCATCTGTCCTGGGTCTTTAAATATTATCCTATGTCTTTGCAGGTGGGGAGACCTCTGAGCGGTGGTCAAGTGGCTGCATCCCCTGGACCCCTCTTTTTCTCAGGAGAGTGTAGGGATGAGAGGGCCACCTGGAGAGGAGAAGCTGCCACAAATGGCAGGATTTGCTGTTTCCTTTTGCCCTTTGGGGTGCGACCTCCCACCCCAAATTCAACCTCGAGAGCAGCTCCTCCTGGCTGGGTGCGCAGTTCCTCATCCTCCGCTCCATTTCCAATTCTTGGATGCTGCTGGCATTTCCAGCTTCTTGTGTTTCCAGTCCAGTCTTAGAGATGAGGAGAGGGTTTGCCAGCAGGGGGCAGCACCTCAAACTCAGCCAGTTAGGGAGGGAGCCGGGCAAGGCAAGAAGAAGGGGAGCTGCAGGAGGAAGCAGGGAAAGGGGAGAAAGAGAACCCAGATAGATCAGCAGCACCCTCCGGAGCCCGGCTCATGGGCTCAGGGCACACAGCTTATTGTCAAGAGGACTCTGGAAGGAGAATTTTCTGGAAAGATGGCCTCAGACATCAAGAGATCCCAAATCAACAAAAGAATGAATCACATCTATCGAAAGGCTGAACTAAAAAGGGCAGCCAGTTTCCCTGGTAATTGGAAGGACTTTTTCCAGAACATTGAATTGTGTAAGATTTCACTGAACCTCAAGGTTTAGCCTCTCCAGCCTTTGGGCCAGCTACACTTCTTCCACTGGGAGGGGCGTGGGCGGCCAGAAGTCCACAGGACAGGCATGGCCCTCCTTGCAGAAACGTCATTTCAAGATTTGGGAAAATGGAACATTACTCAGAATTTTAAAACACAACAATATTATGGGATAGAATGTAAAATTCATAGAGTTTAAAGCGTAAGCTCTCTAAAATACAGGGCTACGGGGCTGAAAAGTCTGGAGACACTGTCTTTCTCAGCTTCTTATGTGATGTTGGGCAAGTTTTCTCACCTCTCGGAACCTCGGTTTCCTCATCTGTAGAGTGAGTGGGGGTGACTTGGACTTAATGATTTCTGAAGCAGTGTTCAACCTGCTTTTCTTTCCGTTCTATAAGTTTCATCAACCCATTTTTTTAGCCTATGGATCAGGGAGTGTTCTCCAGATAAAAATAACCACTGTATATATTTATGTCAAGAGATTCCTTTCCAGGCAGGGGCTCATGTTCTTTCACAGGACCCAAGTCAGCAGAGAAGTCTGGAGGCTGGTGTTTGTGCATAGTCTTGAGGCCAAATTCCTCTTTCTCTCAAAAATCTCAATTTTTGTTTTGAAGGCCTTTCAACTGATTGTGTGAGGCCCACCCATAACATGAAGGGTCGGGGCTTTTACTGAAGGTCAACTGATCATAAAAGATCAGCCACCACTGCAAAATACCTTCACAGCAATAGGTAGATGAGTAGTTGGTTAAATAATTTGATTCTAAAGTCTTATAAGTCAATACACAAAAGTAACCATTACACCTTGCTGCATGCACTTCTGGGCAGGGCTGGCCCTTGCCAGGTGAGGCCCTGAGTTGGCTCAGAAGGGCCTCATGCTTTGCCTAATGTTCTCCTGTCATCTCTTTGAGATTTTGACCAGTGTTGAACAAGGAGCTCTGCGTCTTCATTGTGCAGTGAACCCCCAAGTCCCCCAGCTGGTTTTGCTGCAGACAGAGCTTGCTGTCCAGGCCATGGACTCAGGTCCTGTGGCTGAGCCCCCCTGTTGTGCAGCACAGGAAGGTTTGCTGGGCCACTTCCCTGACACGGCATCATAGTCCCCTTTCCCGTTGTTGAACATTCTTGGCACATTGTATTTTCCAACTCAAATATTAATCTTTGAAGTAAAAAAATACAGAATATAAAATTTACCATTTTAAGCACTTTTTTTAAAGAAAAACTTTTGCACAGTCATGCAGATGTCACCACCATCCATGCCCAGCACTGTTTTCAACTTCCCAAACTATTTGAACTCTGTGCACATTCAACTCCACGTCTCTGTGGCCCCCACTCGGAGTCCATGGGAACCACTGTTCTATTTGTCTATGAATTTGCCTTCTCTAGACACCTCATTTAAATGGAATCACACCCGTGCTGTGCTGCCTTTTGTGACTGGCTTATTTCAGTGCCATGCCCTCGAGGTCCATCCATGTCATGGAAGGTACCAGAATTTCCTTGCTGAGGCTGAATGACATTCCCTTGTCGATACAGACCCCATTTTGCACATCCATTCATGTACTCAGCAACACTCGGGCTGCTTCCACGTTTGGGCTCTTGTGAAGAGGGGTGCACACGTGTCCCTGTAACATCCTGCTTCCGTTCCTCTGGGAATACACCTCTTCCCACAGCAGCTGTGCTGTTCTGCATCCCATGAGCAGAGCACAGGATTCCAAACACAAGATCCAGGTTCTCACCAACACTTTGTTATTTTCTGCTCTTTAAAAACCTTATAGTTGTTAATATTGATCCTCCTGGGGGTGAAGTGGTATCTCATTGTGGCTTTATTTGCACTTCCCTAAGTAAGTGATGCTAAGCATCTTTCATGTGCTCATTGGCCATTTGCGTATCTTCTTTAGAGAAATGTCTGAGGTTGAAGTCCTTTGCCTATTGTTGGTGGGATTGCCTTTTTGTTGGCAAAGTAAAGGAGTTCTCTGTGTATTCTAGATGTTAACTCCTTGAGAGAGATGGTTAGTGTATGTTTCTCGAGGGCAGAAAGCTATCTTAAGTTTCTTTTAATTCCCCCAAAGCACTTGGTGCATAGTAGGTCCGTGAGAACACCAAGGCACGCTCCAGGAGCTGCCCAGAGGTAGGGAGAGGCAAACTCACTCCAGAGGGAATATGAAACCTTTCCGAGGCAGGCCCCAGAAGGGAGGCCAGTGGAGCAAGCCTTGCTCCCAGAGTCACCCTGGGGGCGAAGAGGAGGGAACGCAGTGAATCAACTGCTAGTTTTTATTAAGAAGAGAATGAGGAGGGTCCCCCCTAAACTCCCCCTGAAAGAGACAGACTGACGGTCAGACCCAGGCTGTCCGAGGCTTCCGGCAGAGAGCAGTTGTAGGCAGGCAGTCAGCTGAGCATTTGAAAGAGCCTCATGTGGGAGAGAAGGCAGAGGTCCACACCACCTCTGTGCCCACACACCTGCTAAGGGGGCTGGGGAGGGACCCCTGCAGCTGCAGACCTGGGGACTTCACTCCCACCTAGCCAGCAGGTGGACCTTGCCAATGAGCGAATCTCTGACCTCTGGACAAACACACTAGGTTGGGGTGCCCCTTTCTCCCAGGTGTGTTGATTACAGGGGTAGGAAAAGGAGGTCACGGAGATGTAAACAGGGATTGGGGTGCTGGGCCACCTCCTTCTGGGTGCGCTGTGAGGATAAGGGAGGGAAGGAGGGGAGACTGCGGGAGCCCAGCTCTGGCTGTGGGGTCTGGAGGGGAGGTCTGCCCTCCGTTGGGGGACGCTGGGCCTCCACCCTCATCAAGGCGGGCTAGGACAGGCGGGGGGTTCTACGGCTTCAGTAGAACACCTTCTCCAGATACGAATTCAGGAACATCCCAGTGGGGTCCAGCTTTTCCCGGATGGCGCAGAACTTTGGAAAGGCAGGATACATTTTCTCAAAGTCCTTCCTGGTGCAGTTGTGGGCCTGTGGAAACAACCAGAAGCAGCGGGCCTTGTCCCTGGTGCCTGCAGCTCAGCAGGGCTGCAAAGCAGCCACCCCAGAGTCCCCAAGCCTGTGTGCGAAACACCCCTCCCCTAGACGCACACGCAGGTGCACTACGTAGAGACCAAACAGAAGGGAGAGGGTCCTGGAAGGCACAGCAGGAAGGGGCTAGAATGCAGCCCTGGATTGCTATTCCCATTGCCAAGGGCAGCGTGCCACAGTGGAGGGGCTGTGGTTTCAGTGCCATGGAGCGACCTCACTTTCCTGTCTGTTAAATGGGTTCACTGATGCCTGGGCCTAATCCTGCTCATAAGCTTCCTATGAGAATCAAAGTGAAAGACTGCATTTCTCTGAAGACCGGAGAGCACAGCAGTCCTGGTGTGCTGGAACAGAGCGCAGGGAGAGGAGCTGAGTGTGGGGGAGGATCAGCCGCAGCGTTTCTGATGGTTGTCCTGGAGCGCTCTGGGGGAACAGGGGGAGAGGCGCCCCCTGGTAGAAGCCACAGCTCACAGCTCTGCCCTGCTGCTCTGCCCAGGAGTCCTACCTTGGCCCAGTGGGGCCTGCCCCCGAACTTCTTCATGATGGTCTCGTAGGCTAGCCAATAGTCCAGCCGCGGCACATCCTTGCCATAGGGCCTGGGGTGGGGGACGACAAAAGGAGGTGAGCCCTGCCCTTGCCCTGCATCCAACCCAGTCATCAGGTACCTACCTACCCAGTCTTGGCATGTGGGGTGAGGATTAAGGCTGACTCTACCCCCAGGACATGGACAGCGGCTATCCAGCGTCTCCAGAGCATTGCTTATCCCCAAAGAATTCTGAAGAGTGTATGTCCCCTTGTGTATTATTAACTGGTATCTGAAAGTCATTGTGCCACATATACAAGGGTGGTGCCATAAGATGATGCAGCTGAAATATTCCTGTCACCTAGTACCTAGACAGTGCCTTTTCTGTTCAGCTCCCTTTACATGCACAAATACCATCGTGTTACAATTGCCTCCTTAGCCACGTGCTGCACAGGTCTGTAACCCAGGAGCAACAGGCTGAACTATAGCCTAGGGGAGCAGTAGGCGGTACGACCTAGAATTATCTAAGTGTACCCAGTGATGCTCAAAATGACAAAAGCACCCACTGACAGTTCTTAGAACATGTCCCCATTGTTGAGTGTCGCATGATTGTATGTGTGTGTCTCCATACACATGCTCAGTGCTTTAGCTATCTTTTAACAGAACCTTGGAAGCTCAGGATACCCTGGTTCAGGTCTGGAGAACGTGGTCATATGACCTAATGGACAACCCAGTTCTCACCGCCTGGTCAACTGGCCAAGTCAGACTGACTGCCTGACAGAAAAGTCTGACTTCATTTTTAAAGATGCAGATGAACATGTTGAGATGCATTCCCCCGCCGACCTCCTCACCTCTGAATGGGAATTCACAGGTAGGGAGAAGATATAGACTAGCCACAGATGGATGGGGTGCGGGGCTCACCAGGAGTTTGCTCCTCTCTGGTGTGAGCCACTGCCCCTTTAATCAGTCATCCAGAAACTCTCTGTCCTGGCTCTTTGGGATGCCCTCAGCAGCAGTGCTCTCTTGAATCATCCCCTGGACACCCCCACCCCACCCACCCCCCGCCACCGAGGCTGGGTCTTACACTGAAGAAATACACTCAGGGAGGGTGAGGGGGTAGTGTTCTCATGCAGTCAGAAGGGCAGTGATGGACGGAGGTGGAATGGGGAGGCAGAAATTTTATAATGTTTGAACTTCTGCTCCCCAGGGACAGGAGCCTCTTCCTGGAGCCTGATGCCCCGCCCAGAAGGATGAAGACAATGCAGCCCTGGGAATGTGCCTTGCAGAGCCATCAAGAGGGCACGTGCATGCACACAGGCACCTGGTGTCAAGCAGGATCCTCTCTCCTGCCAAACTGATACCCAGCCTCGGAATCTTTTTTAACCCGGCATTCTAGGCTGTCAGGATCCCTGACCAGAGTGGGCTCATGAGGTGGACTATAGCTGTCATTCCATAATATCTGCATCAGAGTTATTCCTAATTGATATTAATTCATAAGCAATATGAACATTACATTAACATAATATAGACTAGCCACATCTATGTCATCAGAGCCTACAGAGAGGAAGTGTCATAAGGAATTCAGAGAGAGAGACCGTCTCCAGCTGTCAGAATAAGCAGAGTCCCCCTAGAGAAGGTGGCGTCCAAGCCAGCACTGAAACACTGAGGAAGGGCACTTTCAAATCCAGGGGGACCTCCTCCCACCTGGCCCAGCCTCTCCGTGAGCCCATCACCTGTACATGATGATGTTCATGTAGCAGCTGTCCCTCTGGAAGCAGGGGCTCAGCAGGATGTCATCCCCCCGTGTGAAGCGCACCTCCACGGGGTAGTGGGCCACCACCTTGGGGTGGGCTTCCAGCATGGCCTTCAGCTCCAGGAGGGCCTCCTTGGTCTTCTCTCTGCGCTCAGTTCAGGGGGACAGAAGCCAGACCTCAGAGAGGAAGGGGCGAACCCCAGGCTCTGCATGGTGGTGACAGGGCTCTGCTCTGGGGTGGCCCACTGGGTACAGCTGCCCCAGGACAGGCCTACCTGGGAATGGCCCAGTCCTGGACGTGCTGCTTGAAGCGACACTCGTAGGTGAAGATCTTGTGGCTGAGGTTGCTGCTCTCCTTCTTTCGGGTGAACAGCAGCCAGAAGAAGAAGCGATTGATCCAGCCCACGAGGCAAGGCAGGAAGGTGCTGGAGGGGACGGGGAGGGCACATTGGGTTCTGCTGAGGGGGCATAATAATTGTAATACCTGCATGTGTTGTGTGCCAGCTGTATGCAAGGTACTCATTCAACACTCGGGTGCCTTTGTGGCTTATTTACAGCTTGGAAATCCCTCCTGCAGCTTGTGGCTCTAAACCATTTTCAGTGGCCACATGGCCAACCAGGTGAGGGGACTGTAACTTCATGAGGGAGGGCCTCATCACATCACCTTGGACTCCAGGAGCAAGAGGCCTGATGGTTTAAGCTCTTGAGACAAGAATCAAAACTATGTCTCAGGCAAGAAAAGCTTGCTTTGGTACCAGGGATCGAATCGAATCCCTAGCCCTTTTTTAAATTTTGAGACAGGGTCTCACTAAGTTGCTGAGACTGACTTTGAACTTGTGATCCACCTCAGCCTCCCGGGCAGCTGTGATTCCAGGTGTGCCCCACCATGCCTGGCTACGAGGAGCTTTCTTATGGTGACCGGGAGGCTCCTGTCCTGGGGTGGGGCCCCGCCCCACCTGGCCTAGATCACCTGCTCTAGCAGCTGTGCCCTCCGGCTCTGTGGATCCCCCACCCTTGTCTCCATTCCCTTTTCTAAAACAGTCACTGTCAGCCCCTGGAAGACAGGGCTGAGGACACGGGTCCCTTGTCTTCCTGGGTAACTATGGTGATGAAAGTTCCTTGCATGCTTTCCACCAGTGCCCTCTCAGTTTGGCTTGGGGCGATGGTAGGACCTGACTTGTTGGATCCCAGAGACAGGCCTTGGTCTAGGACTCCAGTGGCAACCCTGTACCCTTCATCCATGGTTCGCCTATTAATGGCTATTCAGATTGTTCTCAGCCTCTTGCCACCTCAGACCACACGGCAATAAATGTCTTTGTCTCAAACCTCACCAGCTGGTCGGGGCAAAGGGCAGGAGGGGTTTTAATTTCAGCAGGTCATTGCTGGACTGTGGTATTCACCCTCCTTCCACACCTTGGGAAGCCTGGATTGCTGTAGAGTTAAGTGGTCAGTGGGGACCAGTTCCTTGGATGGGGTCTCCAGTCCCAAGTTCTTGTCCCTGGAAATGGAGCTAGAACTGTCCAGGTAATTACCAAGGGAGGGCTCTGCTCTGCACTTCCTGGGCCAGGAAGGAGCTGCCACCTGGCCTTCTACTCCAGGAAACTCACTCGCCAAAAATCTGTGTGTACACACACAGGCAGGCCCCCACACACCAGGTCCTTTTTCCTCTTTGTAAACGAGTTAAATGCTCACCATGGCTAGACTGGAAAGGCAAGAACACAAAGGAAATTCCCCAGGCTGGAGCAGCATCTCACCCAGGGCCTGTGCATCTGACCAGGTGGAGGGGAGGGAGGGGAAGCTCTCGGGTGGGCTGTGTCCTGGCTAATATTTATGTTTGCCTTTGGTGGTGGGACCGCCAGGACATGCATTCCAGCCTGGTCATCCTGACACCCTGAAGCCCTGGCTCTCCTACATCATGATGTGCTCTCAGGGCTCAGGGACGTGGGAAGGTGGGGACGGTCCCATCCTGGGACAGCGCTAGGTTGTGTCCTTGAAGCTGTATAGTCTTGTGTATGTTCAGGGCTGTGAGCAGAGAGGCGAAGACAGGAAGGAAGATGGAGGAAGCAGACCTCAGGTTGGCAGCTGACAGCTGGGGCAGGGGGTGCCAGAGGGGGACAGGTCCTGGCATGGGGCCAAGGGGCAAGGTCCAGAGGTTCTTTGTGGGGACAGCCAGTGCTGGGCCTGGGGGAGCCACCAACCATGACCCTATGGGCACCGGCCAGCTCAGGGTCCTGCTGAGCTGAGCTGGCTCTAATCACCGTCTGGAGCCACTAATGATTCACTGCAGTAGGTGCTGGTGATACAGGATGAAGGAGGCCGTCTGCATGGTCATGAGGAGCTGGACAGAAAGACCAAGAACTTTCAAGGAGGCAACTTTGTGATCACTAAAAAGGTGAGGAGCATGGAGGGGGACTAACTCACTGGAGTGCATAGTGAAGGTGGGAGGTTTGAGCTGTGGGTGGAGGGGTAACTGGGAACCCACCAGGTGGACAAGAGAAAGATCTCGGAGGAAGAAGAAACCCCAGGCCCAGCACTGTGGTGCACACCTGTAATCATAGCGGCTCAGGAGGCCGAGCCAGGAGGATTGCAAGTTCAAAGCCAGCCTCGGCAATTTAGTGAGGCGCTAGGTAACTCAGTGAGACCCTGTCTCTAAATAAAATATTTTTTAAAAAAAGGCTGGGGATATGGCTCAGTGGATAAGTGTCCCTCAGTTTAATTCCTGGTACCAAAAAGAAGAAGGAAGAAGGAGAAGAAAGGAGGAGGAGGAGGAGGAGGAGGAGGAGGAG
>NW_025999944.1:3197220-3269165 GCF_001458135.2 Marmota marmota marmota
AGAAAAAAGAGGAGGAGGAGGAGGAGGAGGAGGAGAAACAACCCCAGGAGCAAAGTGTGATTTCATCCCAAGGCTAACAAGGCAAGAGGGGAAACCGGTGAAGGGTGTGGACTCAGATCCGTTCCCACTTCCTGAATCAAATAAAAATTTACTACAAAGCTGCAGGAATCGAGATGGTGAAGGCTAAGGACTGACCTATAGATCAAGGGAGTAGAATTGAGAGTCTAGAAAATCACCTTGACATATCTGGTCAATTGATTTTTAACAAAAGTAGAAAGATAATTTGATGGGAAAAGAACAGCCTTTCAACAAATGGTGCTGGGACAACGAGGTATCCACAAGGAAAGAGTGAAGTTGAATCCCTACCTCAAACCATAGAGAATTATCAGAGCAACAGAAGAGCTGAAAGTCTAAACTATGAAACTCTTAGAAGAAAATCCTTATAATCTTGGGTTAGGACTTTTTTTTTTAGAGACAATAACACAAAACAACAACAATAAAATAATAAATTGGACTTAACGAGAATTAAAATTATTTGTGCTTCACAAAACACTATTAAAAAAGTAGAAAGACTAATCATAGAATGAGAAAAAATATTTGCAAATCATATATCTGATAAGGGACTGGATCCAGAATATATTTAAAAAACTCTTAGACTCATCAGTAACAAGTCAAATAATCCATTTTTTAAAATGGGCAAAAAAATCTGAATTAGACATTTCTCCTCCAAATGTGGTATACAAATGGCCAATAAGCACATGAAAAGATGCTGAATGCCATTATCATCAGAGAGATTGTAATGAAAACCACGATGAGATACCACCTTAAACAGGATGTCTTTGTTAGGATATGGAGAAATTGGAATCTTCATAAATTGCTAGTGAGCTTATAAATTGGTAAGTTCCTTTGGAAATCTGGCAATTTCTTAAAAAGCTAAGCATGGAATTGCCATCTGAGGCAGCAATTCCTCTACTAGGCATGTACCCAAAGAACTGAAAATGAGTCCACACACAAACTTATACATGAAAATCCCAGCAGCATTATCCAGGGGCACCCAAAAGTGGGAACAATCCAAATGCCCATCCACTGAAGAATCAGTAAACAAGATGTGGTCTAGCCCTACAGTGGAATATTATTTGTCCATAGAAGGAAAGAAATAGTGACATATACTGCAGCACAAAGAACCTTGGAAACAATGCACAAAACAAAAGAAGCCAGTTACAAAGGTCACATACCATCTAATTTCATTACATGAAATGTGCACAATAGACAAATTGATAGGGACAGGGAACAGTGTTTTCCAGGGTTGGGGTTGGGATGTTGGGGAATGCTGAAGGGGAGTGATAGTAATGTTCAATTAGACGGAGGGCCTGGTTGTACAACACTGTGAACATACAAAGAACTGTTAAACTGCCCAGTTAGAAGGCTACACTGCATGGCTTGAGAATTTTAGTTTAATGAGGCTCCCATTTGCCTTGAGGCAGGAGGTGATATCATCTGATTTGTCTTTTGGAATGGTCAGCCTGGCTACTGGGTGGAGGGTGCAGGGTGAGGTGGGAGGAAGAAAGGAGCCGTTGTGGGGCTGTAAGGACAGTGCCCGGGTGCAGCACCAGAGAGGAGTGGATGCATTTGAGGGAGATCCAGCAGAGGGGCTAGGATGACCTGAGGACCAATAGATGACAAATGTGCTCATCCTAGATGTGCTAATCATCTGGTTCTACAGGCCCCTAAGCAGTGTCCTCTGGAGGGGAGAGTTGGGCAGACAGGAGCCAGAAGTAGGGTAAAAGTGAATGGCACCTCTCAGAGCAAAGGATAACAGCCAACACTTGGTACATCCTCCATGGGCCAAGGGTTGCTTAAGAGTTTTACCTGATCTCACTGGGGCCTTGCAACTCTGTCATGAATACTATTACCATTTCTGTTTTATGGGTGAGGAAACTGAGGCATGGAAACATTTTGCAACTTGCCCAGTCCTGCTATGTAGAACAGCAGGAATCTGAAGACAGGAAGTTGGACTCTAGATGGAGACTAATTCCTACTGGATTTTTTCATGGTCAAACCCAGGGAATGAGTCTTATGCATCAGATGCCAGACACTTCATTGCAAAGATGGACTGTACTCAGGCACCTATCACAGGGTGACACCACCCCTGGGGAATGCACACAAGACTCTGGGAGGATGAGAGGAAACTCTTCATTTGGCCTGGGAACAAGTGGAATTGCCTCCAGGAGGAGAGGAGATGTCAACATCAGAGAAGGGACAAAATGAAATTCTCCATTTTCTTATCTCCTGTCACTGGAAGGTTGACCCAGGATGAAGTATCTCCACATGGTGCCCATTATGTGTCAGTATTATGTCTCCTACTCTTAGCCATGCACCGTTAGGAAATAAATCTGCAGTCCTGGTGCCACTGGGATACTCGCTTTGTTAAAGTGACTGACAGAGGGTCAGTCCCAGGTAGACCCTGATTAAGGAGCCTGGAGATGATTTCATCAATGCCTGGGCACATCTGTTATTTATTTATTCTTAGGTTTAGACATTTCAACTTTTTAAATACACCATGTGTTTTTTGTTTTTGTTTTAATATACTTTGGATCTATCCATCATCCATCCATCCATTCATCCATCATCCATCCATTCATTCATCCATCATCCATCATCCATCCATCATTCATCCTTCCATCATCCATCCATCCATCCATCATCCATCATCCATAATCCATCCATCATCCATCATCCATCATCCATCCATCCATCCATCATCCATCATCCATCCATCCATCTATCTATCCACTTGGCCCCTTTTCTCCTTCCCTCCACCCTCTGGCCTTCCTGCTTGCTTCCTTACACTCAGCCATACTCCCAGTTCCCTGATTGTCAGGATGGCATGAAGTATCATCCATCTATAATCCATCCTTTCATCATCCATCCATCATCCATCCATCATTAATCCTTCCATCATCCATCCATCCATCCACCATCCATTCATTCATGCATTTCTCTCCATCTCCACAGTCACCACCTCATCATAGGCATTATTTACGTGGGCTTGCAGCTTCTTCTCACATTCCCTCTTTCTCCTTCCCAGCCATCCCTCCTGGCAGCTGGATGGCTCATTTTAAAATACTTCCTCCTTCAAACTCTTCTAATGACTTCCATTGCCCTTAAGGTGAGCCTAGGGCTCCCCAGGTGATTCAAATGTGCATCCAGGGATGCAAACTTCTGCCAAGACCCAGGAGACAGACACAACTTGCATGCATAAAGGTAGGGGCATTATTCTTCTGATGAGCTACATCTTTAGCAGCATATGGCAGTTGCAGAAAAAGGTTCCTTTGCATTCCTACCTGGTCCAGAGCAGGAACTCCAGTAAATAGAATCCAACAGCATAGTCCCAAAACCAGCTGGCTGAAGAAGAGGGGGGCTGGGAAGGAGAATGTGTCATCAGTTCAGTGCCAGGACTGAGCTGCCTCCTGACTTTTGGTGTCTGGGATGTGGCTGTGCAGGAAGGCAGCAGGGGTGGAGAGTGGGGGGTGCAGCTGAAAGCCTTCCCTCCTGGAGGCACAGCCAGGTGCTATGCTCTAACCTTTGGTTTCATGCTTTTTTCTACAAGTGTTTATTCATTTACTTTGCACAAGGCAAAGATGTTCATCCATCTGTCCTTCCTCTGGAAAGCCCACAAGCCAGAGGTCCAGCAATCACCCTTTATGAACCTGTGCTGCCCCCAACAGGAGGGGTTGTGGCCCCCTCAAGGTTAATCTGGGTGATGGCTTTGTTTTCTGTGAAGCAGCCATTGGCCAAAGACATGGATGAGATCAAACTAGTGGTTTCTTCAACTCTATGATTGGAGGTGGGGGCAATAGATATAAGAATAGATATAAGAAAGGTTTCTGAGGTCCAGCCCAGCTGTCTAGGACTCTCACCTGTCCTACCCTGTCCTCTGCTTCATTCTCCCTACATCTAGGCTGACTCTGAACACACCCTAAGGGTCCCCCTCTGGATACACTGGGTCCCACTTGGCCCCCTTTCTCCTTCCCTCCACCCTCTGGCCCTGATGCTCGCTTCCTTACACTCAGCCATACTCCCAGCTCCCTGACCGTCAGGAAGGCATGAAGTGTCAGTCATTCTGGGGCTGGGTAGAACCCTTTCCAAGACGCTGGGCAGGGCCAGGGGCACTGCCATACCTACCTTGTTGGTGTGGTCCTGGTAGATGATGCTGACGTTCTCACTGTGTGGGAACCAGAGGAAGCGAAAGTACTCGGACTTCTTCAGATGGCTGTCCAGGTTGTCCAGGACCTAGAACAGCACGAGGAAAGGGAAGAGACTGGTGGTCACAGAAGGTGAACACTGGAAATCAGGGGCCAGATGTTGTCTCTCTCTGGCAAAAGGAAATACTTAAGATTGCCCACACATTGCCAAATGGCACAGAATGAGTCTTCAAATATGCTGGGTATTAAGATGGTCCACTTACGTGATGACTTCCCTGATAGCTTAGGGGACACAAGTGACTTCTTGTGTGTCCTACTTTAAGCAATTACTAGTTTGGGAGAGTTACTTATCACTCTGCTTCAAGTTCTTCATCTGTAGAACCAGGACTGTCACAAAGATTAAATGAGCTAATGGCTAGGAAGTGCCTAATGTGATACCAGGCACATGTTAAGCATTAGGTAGGCATACACTACAGTTTCTAGAACAGTTACTCTTATATTGTCATTGTCATCATTGCTATCACCATTATCATTATTTCTTATCCCCTGATGCATAGTAGTTCTTTAATGAACGGCTCTGAAGTGGCTCATCATTGACACATTGAAATAATGTCACAGGTGAATCATCTCCCTGAAACCCATCAAGCAGGTATGGGTCGAGTTGTGACCAAGTATAGCTTTGGGGGTTGATCTCCAGTTGTGGGGTTGGGGGAAGAGCTCTGGTCTTGGAACAAGTTCTGGATTCAAGTCTCAAATCCCAGCGGGGAATGTAATGGTCCCCTTTTCTCAGCTCTGGTTCCTGAAACACACCTATGCAGCTTCCCACCTGGGATGGTTTCATGATGGAAGGGCGACTTAGCACTAAACTAGGCACAGTGACTCTGTGGTGCTCATCCAGCACTAAGTGGTTGTTGACTGGTGGCACCATCCCAACTCTTCCACCAGGACTTGCAAACTGTCCTGTCTGGAGAACGAGGGTCCCTGGGATCAAGGATTTCCTAGGAGCACCATCAAAGGACTTTAGTCTTGCTGTTTTGCTAGCTGTTGGCATGAAGGTGTCTAGTGGGTTCTGTCCCTCAAATCTAGAGTAATAATGCTATGGAATTGTTTTTTGGGAATGAGTCGCTATGATTTCACGTGAGCCAGGCTACAATGAGTGGACAATGCTGAGAATTTATTGTAAAAAGGCACAAGGACAGCTCCTTCTCAGCAGCACGTTCACAGAACTGGGCCAACATCTGACCTCACCCTACTGTCCTGTATCATGAAACAGCTGACTCTGACCCTTTCCGGGCTTGAGAATGACTGCTTCCTTTCATAGGACTCTGATCGGCACCCAACAACCTTATTGAGGTGCCTTTAGGAGAACCAGTATAGGGGGGCACAGAACTGGATCAGAGATGAGCCCCATCCAGCCAGGGTGGGAGGAGATGGAGAAAATCTTGGAAAGGGATGATCAATGGTCTTGATCAACTGACCACCCCCCACTGAGTTACTTGAGCACTTCCATGTACTTCATGGATCCTGGGGGAGCAACGATGCCTCTGAGGAGATCTCTGCACTGCAGAAGGATCACCCAGCAGCAAGAAGAAGGGGGTAAATGTCAAGAGGAGGGGATAACATTTGTGAGCCAATCAGGTGTGACCAGGATATCCAGCCCGGAGAGTCCAGGATTGGCCCAGACCCTGGACTCGGCATGCACCTGTCAGCAGGGTAGGTGTTGGGGACAGGAGGAGTTGGGGACTGTTTCTGCGAGGTGGAAGGGCAGTGAGGAAGGAGAAGCCACCAAAGACACTGGCTGACCCGAGTGGGAGGAGAGAAATCCCGCTCCCCACACCCTGAGAGGATGAGCTGGGTGGGCTCCTGTCCTCCTCGGGGACAAGGCCCAAGTGCTCTCAGCAGATGCTCCAAAGGAGGGACATAGTATTGCAGTACACAGCCCTCTGTCCCAGCAGAGGGGGACAACAGGGGACAGTTTGGCATCCAAGCGCTTCACTGGCTCACAGGATGTCAGACCTGAAAGACCTCGGGAACATCAAGTCCAACCTCACCTGTAAAACACTATGAAACTGAGGCCCCAGATGTTTGAGGCACAGGATCAAGGTCACCCAGAGAAAGCAGCCCAGCCAGGCTCAGGGGCCTGGCCTCTCCCCAGAGCCCATTTCCTTTCCCTTGAGAGTTTTTGTTGTGTAATTATATGTGTGTGCACTTGTGGGTTCTGTTTTAGCAGAGGGGATTGCAGTTGTTTTTTCTTAGAAGTCATCATAGTCTTTTAAAATCAAAGCCACTGGGAACTTGGAAACAATTGAAACTTATCAAATTGGGAACTTTGAAACATTGCTTAAAAGTTTCACTTCGAGTTTTCAAGAGTGTCCTAAGTTACAAGTCTCCATGTGGAGGTGAGCTGCAGGCTCATGGACAGCTGTCAGCTGACGAGTGAGCATGTATACACACGTGTGCATGTGCACGTGTGTGCTGGTGTGCATGTTGGGGTGGGGAAGCAGCCCAAGGTGAGGCTCTAATGGAAAAGGGACTTGGCGGGAATCTCAACCCATCTCAGTAAGGCCAAAGGGGAGCATAGAGGGTGGCCTGGTGTCAAAGGACTCAGCAGCTCTGCTATCTGAAAAGGAACATGGGGTGCTCAGGCAAAAAGAAGCAATCCCTTTATCTCTGGGTCAAAATATTCAGCTTCAAAATGATTAAGTTCCGACCCAAGCCAGAGGCAGAAAATCAAATTCAACAGCCAGGTGGGGCTGAGCCCCTTTCTGACCGGGAGAGGTCACTACTGCCCATATCTTCCTCACATGCGATTTTCATTCACCCCTTAACCTGCCGGTGCTCTACTAAAGCTGTTCTCATGGAGGTCAGCAATGGCCTCCTGAGGATCACCCAGATCTGGGTATTGATCCTTGAGGCCCTGCAGCACTGGCTGTGAGGCCCCTCCAACATGGAGGCCAGCCCCTGTGGCCTTGGGAACCCGGCCCTCTCCTTCCTATCTTCCTTCCTGTCTGATTGGGCCTAGTTTCCTTCACAATCCCTCTTCACCCTCTCATTCCCTGAGTGCTCCTGTGTCCAAGGACCTTCCCCTCTCACCCACACCCCTCTCTTGGGGTGGTCCACACTCTCACTGTCAATTGCCCAGGAGACTCCTGACCTCTGCTGCGGGTTGAGAATTGCTCCATTTCTACCCCAAATTCTTGTGTTGAAGTCCTAACCTCCAGTTCCTCAGAATGGGACTGTATTTGGGGACAGTCTAAACAGGCTATTCTTGGGTGCCCGGTTCCATGATGGCGGAGACTTCCACTGCACAGGGAATCCTGGACGTGTCCTCTTCTGGCTCTCGTCTGGCCCTTGTCCCCTGGGGCAGGCCCCTTCTTGCCCGCCTGTCTGCCACCCGCTGCAGTTCCTCTGGGGTTTACTGCCCACAGGACTCAGGCCACAGTCTCCCCAGGGCTAAAGAAAGGGGTGATGAGGTCAGACCTCGTAATTCATGGGGACCATGGGGACTGTCAGTAGGATGTGGCTGACTTGCTGAAGTGTCCTCCATTTCTCTCCTGAGGCTGAGCAGTGGTGAGCAAGGGACAGTACCTCCTTCAAGGTTGAGGGGAAGGACGTCTCCTGCAGGTGGAACTGGGGCACGCACTGCAGGGTGATGGTGAGGATGACTCCCAGGCAGCCCAGGTGCACCCGCGCGGCCTGGAACACCTCTGCGTTGCTGGACTCGGAACATTCCAGAATCGCCCCATCAGCTGTCATCAGAGTCAGTGCCACCACCTGGCAGTAGGAGAAGAGTCACACTTCAGAACCCTGCTAGGCCACTGACCCCACTTTCCTGTTTGCCTCACCCAAAGGACCACATGGGACTTCCGCACCCTGTCTCCTGTCAGACCAAGGCCTCTCAGTCTCAGAGCAGAAGGGGAGCAGGGAAAGGCAGGCTGGGTCCAGGTGGGCACAGCCCTCAGCAGCTCTCATCCCATATGTTCTGAGAATGGCTGCCTCACCCTCTGTGCCTCGCAGCCAGGAGGCAGGGAGGCTCCCTGCCCAGAGGTGCTCTGGGGGTGGACCGGGCTGCCATTGCCCAGAGCTCCGGGGAAGCTGCTTGGTTATGGTTTGGATCTTGAATGTCCTCCCAAGGTCCAGTGTTAAAGACCTGGTCACCAGAGCAGCACCGTCCAGAGGTGGGCTTTGTGGAAGGGATTGGATCATGTGTGGGTTGATCTATTTAATCCATTCAGCTTGGTAGCTGAATTCACATCGGGGAGGCGGGACCTAGTGGGAGGAAGGAGGTCCCTGGGGGGGTTGACCTTGTCCCTGGCCCCTTCTCTCTCTGCTTTCTGCTGCCGGGAGCTGAGTAGCTTCCCCTGCCACACCCACCTGCTGTTCTGTGTCGGCTGTGGAGCTGGCCCACATGCACGGAATCCTCTGAAACCCAGTCAAACTAGGTCTTTCCTCCTCTAGTTATTCTTGGCAGGTATTTTGGTCACAGTGACAAAAAGCTGGCTAACACAGAAGGCAAAGTAAGAGCACGTGTGCCCCTGGGTCAGGCCAGCCCTGCTGTCCCAACTCAGCCAGGTCCCAGCTACTCCTGGTCTACATGTTGGCCACGCTGGGCCTTCCCCTGCCTCAGGGACCCCTTTTCCTGAGGAACTCCACCCTCCTTCTTGGCCACACCAACCAGACACTTGGGGTTTCTGCTAGTACTTCGAACTTTGGTTAGAAATGGGTGACAGCATCTCTACCCTTGACCCCCATTTCCAGAGGGACGCTCTTTCACCACTGTTGAAGGCCTTCTCCACGCTCTGCTACCTGCTAATTTGGATGGAAATTGCTTCTGACATGTAGTTGGTGGCTCGGTGGCTCAGCATGAGAGAAAAGATACAGCCGAACTAATTCTGATTAACAGTGACCAAGGACCAGAGAGGAGAAACTGGCAGAAATGGGGCATGGTGGCATCTGTGGGAGTGAGGACATCGTGTTAATTTTTACAAAAACCAGATTCTGTCTCAGATCCAGAGCAGCAGATGAGAGCTGGCCTGTGCAATGCTTCAATGGGACTTAAACACCATGAAGGGTGGACACCGTGTTTATAGATGGACTTTCATGTTCTTTCATCTCTGTTTCCTTAACTGTGAAATGGGTATAATAGCAACAACCATCTCAGAAAGTGGGGCGAGGACTCAAAGAGAGAATGTGCCATGCCTGAGGATATCTGCCTAGTGTAGAGTGGACACTAAAGTTGTCAGCTGCCATAGGCCTGAGATGCAAAATCCAATAGTAAGCAACTCCCCATAGTTTCCAGATATGGCTTCCAGGGCTTCCGAAGAGAGGTGGCCAGGGAATCCTGCATGCTTTCTCAGGATGTATGCTCTCTCAGGATTGCTTTTGTTTTCTGCTCATCATTTTGTAGAAACTTGCTTGACATCAGTCCTGGACAATGGGCTGGGACTACCGCCAAATATGTGTGTGTGTGGGGTGGCTCTCATGCTGTCCTCAGCCCCTGATACCACTGGGCTCTCCTGGGTAGTAAACCAGATTTGAGCAGGAAAAGGCAGAGTCCATGGAGGACTCTACCCACCTGCAGATCAGCCCCTTTTAAGACAGATTGTTAAGTTAAAGCTATTTACTCGGGAAGGTTGGCTCTGGACACAGCATCCTCTGAACTGCCATTTGGTGGCTGTCCATTTCTTGTGTGCTACCTAAGGGTCATTTCCCATACACCATCTCTCACTCTTCATTTTAGCTGACGATTTTCACAGCAACTTCTAGAAAAGCTGAGCAATCTACCTATGTGCACCGGCCCAGGGAGTGGTGGAGTAAGGTTTTGACTGCAGGTTTGAGCCCCAGACCTTCCCCAAGCTGGACCCTCATGAAGTTCAAGAAGTGTATTTATGGAAAGGCCAGACATCCCTGGCCACCTGGATGGGCTCTATTATGGGTCATCAGGCTGCTGTCCTGATCTCTGACCCCATTTGCTAAACTGAACAGTCCCATCCCTGGAGGGCCCCTGTCTCCCTCCATCAAAGAGGAGATGGGCTGAGCTCGAGGTGCGCAGACACTGTGCCTGCCCTGCCTATGGCAGCAAGGTACCCACCTGAGTGGCCAGGATGCCATGCTTGATCCCTGTGTTGTGGGTTCCGGATCCAATGACGCCACCTGCTGTTACATCTGACACAGCTCCCAGGCTGGACTCAGCAGGAGGGAGTAAGAGGGACACCAGAGACCAGTTAGGCTTCTCAGGACAACAGGCCCCCTGGATTGAGTGGAGGCCTTACCCACATCTACCCTTGGCCTAGGCAGCACGGCTGGCCCTGCTTCTCTCTGTGCCTCGGTTGCCTCATCTCAGTGGACTGGTGGAGGAGCCGGGGGGCCTGGTGTAGTCTGAGGGGAGGCTGCCTGCTTGGGGTCTGGGGTGTCTCCAATCTACAAGACCATTTTCCTCCATCCACCCACATCTTTCCACTGGCGATGGCACATGCTTTCACAGACTCCTCTGCAGCCAGCCTGGGAAGTCTTGTGGTTCCAAGCACACACATAGCCCAGGAGGGTGGGAGCTGGTGAGGAGAGAGGACGAGTGGGCCCCACCACTCTCTGCTGGGAAACCTGCGGGGGTTCCTTGGGGACTCCAGGATAAAGCTTGTATCCCTCGGCCTGGGGCTCCGGGCCCCAGAATGGGTAAGAGGAGCTCTGTGGGCACAGGGGACAGACCCATAGGGGAGCAGCACCCTTCGGGAGGCGTGTGCTATGGGGGTGGGAATTAGAAACTCTTGCCTGGATCTCAGGGTCAAGGAAGAGGAGTGGAACAGGAGTTTTAAAAAAAAAAAAAATCCAAAAACTAACTTCTTGGGAATTTTTTGAGATATTCGGCACGAGCTTAAGGGAGAAGGAAACAAATATTTACTGATGGTCCAAGGACAGCCAGGGCCATGGGGCTACACTGTGGCTACCCAGCAACCCAGGTAGCCTATGGTCCCATACAGAAATGGGCTGGGCCTGGGTCTCACCAGTAGAAAATGGGGGGTGGCATTTGGCCTGGCCCTGCCCCAGTTGCAAGAGGACAAAGGCCTACTTATCCTACTTTCAAGGCCATTTAACAAAGACTGGAAAACCTCCCTTCATATCTTCCTGGGGAGAGGAGATGAGCCCTGGGGGCTGCCCTGGAAGAACAGGAAGAGGATGAGAGAAACGTAAGCACTATTTAGCCTTCCCCTACCCACGCCCTACCCCCTCACTGTCCTGTCTACCCGTGTCCACGATGGCTGGGTTAGCTGGTGATATGGCTCCTTCTGAATATACCAAGGTGGGTAAATGGAGGCCCTCACAGAGGGACCCAGGGGAAGAAAGTCTCAACTTTGGCCTGGAGAGGGTGGAGATAACAGGGCTTGCCTTCCCTTGGCCTGGGATCCCTTCCTCCTTTCTTTTTCCTGATTAATATCTAGTTTATCTTTGAATCCTCCTGCAGGGACCCTGCTCTGATTCCCACCCTCTCGCACATTCCCCTCCTGCCAAGGCCTGACCTTGGGGCCAACTGGAGGTCTACAGTGCGCTGGCCACCTGGGTGTCATGGAGGCTGCCGTCTTGCACTGGGCTGGACAGTTTCTGCACCTGTCTGCCCCTGGCTGGGAGTCCTTATGTGTGGGGCTGGGCTTTGCTAGGCTTTGAGTCTCCAGGGCCTGAATGAGGTCCACACAGGGCAGACACTCCAGGACAGTTGGCACTGCTGTGACCCTGAGAGGGGCAGGAGCAGATGGTTTCCAGAGTGCAAAGGAGTGCGATGCCCAGGCCCTATGATAAGACTGGGGCACCAAGGCCAAGTTCAGGCTTCTGTGGTGGAGTTCCAGCTGCAGTAAGATTGCTACACTAATGTACCAAACAGCCGTCTCCTAATGGTTGAAATGCAGAGATTTACTCCCCTGACTGCATTTGACTTTTTTCGATGGAAACACCACATTTGGATGGAGGGACAAGCGAGGCCGTGGATGGGCATGCCAGGAAGCCCTGTGGCTTGGTCCCCATGCTCCTCTGTTCCTCTGAGTGCTCATTTTGCATATCCTTGTGTTTTGATCCCTAGAGTTGCTTACTGAATATTTTCAGGCACTCTTAGTGCACCACTGTGACACCCTTGGTCAAGACTCTTTTGTAAGGTTCAACTCAACTCCTGCTGCTTTCTGTTCCCACAGAAGAGCCCCTGGACCCATAGGGGATGAAGAGACAGACATCCTGAGGGGGAAGAACGGAGATCCAGAGAAAGAAGGGCACCCTGAGAAACACTCTTCTCGAATCCCCCAGATCCTTCAATGTCTGGCCCAGGCCAGTGCAGGGGGTGGCGGGCAGCCCTGGCCCACCTGGGAATGAGGAGGGGCTCTTACTTGGACAGAGCCAGGCCGTGCTTGTCCAGCTGTGGGTGCAGGTCTGTCAGGAGGATGCCAGCCTCCACGGTTACCTGCTTCTTCTCCTTGTCCACCTGCAAGAGACCAGCAGAGCTGGGAGGCACCAGGCCCCTACCCAGCCTCATCTCAGCAGCCAGGCTCCTTGGGAACATGAATGTGTGTCCCAGCTGGTGATCAGCCTGAGCCAGCTCCTGCTGCAGGCAGCCTAAAGGGGCATGGGGCCTGAGGGTGCTGGAGCTTGGGTGGAGGAGAAGAGGCACACCCGGGGTGGCGAGTATTTTGCCCAGGCTCACACCGCAGAGCCAGAACGAGGATCCTGCCCACCTGCACAGACTGGGACAGTGGGACTTGTTTGTGTTCCTGTGCAAAGTAAACAACTAAAGAGGTCCTGCTCCCCTAGGTCCTGACTTTCCTAAATGGAGTTCTGATTCTCCATTTATCTCACCCTGGGAAGACCTAGGCAAAGGCCGAGACTGGAAGGGCAGAGATGTAGCATCTGTTCGATGCCCAACCAAGCAACAAAGGTGCTGTCGTGAGATCCCCACAGTGGCCCTGAGCAGTAGGAGCGTCTCTGCATTTTACAGGTGTGAGACTGAGATTCAGGGATTCGAAGTCACTTGCCCAAGGTCACACAAACCCTGGTGGCGGAACCGAGATGAGAGTCCACATCTGTTGGACTCCAAAGCTCATGCTCCTTCCATTGACCCAGAGCACACAGCTCAGTAAAAATAAATTGCTAGAGCTCAGTCCTCACTAATTAGCAATCAGAGTTAATTACTGCCATGGCTGATATCTTAGCCCAGATGTTTTCTAAGAGTTATAGACTGTCAGCCTGAGCAAATGGGGAAACAGTAAGAGAAACTCAGATCCTTCTAGGGGGCTTGGATTATTTGGATTATTTGCCAAAAATTATAGGTTAGGGGTGCTGACCGAAGCAGGTGAGAAAAGAAGTTCTAACAAGGGGCAGGAGCCTGAGTTGCTGGCAGGTGCCAAGTACAGGCTCTGAACTGCATGGACAGCATCCCAGCTCAGAGCTTGTGTCAGTCTTGGGTCTGTGCCCAGCTTTGCTGCTGTTTGGCTGGCAAGTCACTGACCCTCTCTGATCTTTAATTTCTCCACTTCGAAAGCTAGGTAAGTGCCACTTCAGGTCTCTCTGAATTTGTCGTTGCAAGTCTGCCTTTTGGGAATCTGATTCCCTGCTCCAGTTCTAGCAAAGTGGAGAGGAGGCTCTGGCAGGGGAGGGGAGTAGACATCTTCTCCATGGCCGAAGGGACTAGGACGACCTGACCTGAGGCGTCCTCAAATCCAGGGAGGGTTCAAGTGAGGAGTGCGCGAGAAAAGGCCAGGGATCAGGGTGTTACTCTGGGGGCTCAGGGGTGGCAAGGTGTTGAAAACTGATGGGAAAGGCTGAGGAGCATATGCCCTGGGGTCTGGGTGAAGGCTGAGGCTGTCAAGCTTGGGGCCAGCAGAGGGGGAGCCCAGGGCCCCCATACCTGGAGAACCCGGTTCATTTTGCCCATGTGGATCATGAAGCCATCAGTGCAGGCAATGTCCGAGGGTGAGTGGCCACCACCCACCACTTTCACCTTCTTGTTCTGCTGCCTGGCCAGGGCCAGTACCTGCAGGGACAATACAAGAGTCAGAGAGGCAGCGGGAGAACCTGCAGGATCCTGGCCTAACCTGCAGGGGGCGCAGGCAGCCGGGAGATGCACCAGGCCTGAGGGACTGCGCCTGACTCCAGACTGCTGTGCAGGTCACACAAGAAAGAGAGTATGGGCCTGGAAGCGGTCCTGGATAGACATCCAAGGGACCGTCCCAATCTGCCACTCCGACATTCTCTCTGCTGCAGCTCAGGGCTCTCTAGAGGCAAACCCCATCATATCCTTACCAACACAAAACCTTCCAAGGGCGCCCCAGGGTCTTAAGGATAAGACACAAGCTCTTAGCTTGACTACAAGGACCTATGGTCTGCCTCCATGCTCCAATTAGGGCTCCTCAGGGACAATATCAGTGACTGAATTTGGCTTTGAACCTGCAAAGCTTACTCCAGGCCTGGCAAAAATAGGTGGCATCTGAAGATTGTTGAGTGAAGAAATAAATGGATGAATGATGTCATTTAAATGAGTCTGTTCACTGTCTTCTCCCTGCTCCAACAGCCTCCTATCTGTGCTACAGAACACTGGCCTTATGATTTATTCCACAAAGCGCTCACAGTCTTATGAGATCAGGAAGCACAGGCTATGCTGTGCAGGGGCTGGTCTTCTCCAGCTCCTCCCCCTCCCCCACTGTGCTCTACAATAAAGATACCTGTTTAACTGTGTCACACCATTTTCTGGCAGGGATACCTCCTGCTTTTTGTGATTCACAGGGCAGGGGTCTGCTTAGGAACCACCACACATCCCCAGCTCCCTCTCTCTCCCTCAAATAGAGTCTTTTGCCCCTCTGATCAGTCCAAAGCCACTCTGCCTTGCCAGCATCCCTGTCCCCACCTGCAGCCACCACCCAGGACTCTCCAGATGCTCTTCCCTTCATACACTCAGTGCTCTTCCCTACTACCTGCTGATTCTTCTCAGAAATCCATGCAAGTGTGAGTGTGGATGAGACAGTGTGCATACATGTCTGTGCACCTGTGTGTGTGCACGTGTGCAGATCACAGAAGAGCACTGAGCAGCGAGTGCAGATCTGAGGTCCTTGGGACATGGCTATGCAGATTAGAGGTGGGCAGGGGCCACTGGCCAGCAGTTCTGGGTTGGGGCTGGGGTGGCATCTTAGCGAGTCCCATTTCTAGCCTCCTCTCCATTGCCAGGGAAGCAGAGCAGAGATGGATACTCACCTCTCTAACCTCTTCCACAGATGTGGGCTGATAGTACATCTCTGGGCAACAGCCATAGGTCCTTGCCCAGTTTTGGAACCGGACCCCTTTATGCCCATGAACCTGTACAAGGAAAAATGTCGTGCGTGTCTCACCAAGTAAGCAGGCTTTTGAAATTCAAGCCCTATTGTGTCTCCCTTACTCCCCACCATTGTGGAGAGGGAAGCCGAGTCGCAGTGGTGGGCCCAGGCTCCTCTCTGCCCTAATCAGCTCTCAGGTCAGGGGCTGACCTAAGACCAAACATGCACTGGGAACTCTAAAATTGTGGGTCTCCATGCAGGGCCCCCTGATATTGTCTCCTTGATATCTTCTGATCTGATGGACAGCTGCATGGAAAATTCTGCCCATTCTTAGGTTTAGGGGGCTAAATGAGTTCAAGGGCAGAGCCCGAGAAGGCAGGACCCAAGGTGGTCCCTGCTCTGGGCACTTTTCTGAGGGATCCAGCAGGTGCTGCAGTTGAGCAAGGCCCAGAGAGGGGACTGCAGGAGCCCTGGTGGCCAGGAGGAATGGCGGCTCCTGGCTCTCAGCTTCCCCACCAGGCTTCTCCAGCAGGGAAGGGGCACATCTGGGAGGCTCAATGGCAGAGTCTTTCTGGCCCCTAACCCACAGCACCAAGTCCTGGAGATAAGACTCTCTTTGTTGGACACCACTGTTATAGGGCAGTGTGCTGGGATCCTTAGATCTTATTTAGATCTTTTTTTTTTTTTGCGGGGGGGGGTACTGTGGATTGAACTCAGGGACACTTGACCACTGAGTCACATCCCCAGCCCTATTTTTTGTATTGTATTTAGAGACAGGGCCCCACTGAGTTGCGTAGAGTCACACTGTTGCTGAGGCTGGCTTTCAACTGTCAATCCTTCTGCCCCAGCCTCCTGAGCTGCTGGGATTACAGGTGTGCACCACAGCTCCTGACTTATTTAGATCTTACATTAGTGACATGGACTAGGTGATCTTACTCCTGTTTTCAGCAGCCAAAATTGAGGCCCTGGAGGTGAGGTGACTTTCCCAGCAACCTAGTGAAGGTGCTGAGTCCAGCCCAGCCTTCCTCCCCTGCACCTCTCCCTGCACCCCAACGCCTCCCCAAGAGCCTCAAGTTTATGTCAGGAGGGTCCATAGGGCCTCCCCTGGCCCCAAATGTGGCATAATTTTGCCCTCCCACACTTGGGTCATAGTTCTAGTCTGGACACAGCACAGATGGGCTGACTGTCCACACCATGAGCACCTACCATGGCTGCGGTGGTCAGGGGCCTCAGCTGTCTCCGACCTTCTTCAGGAACAAAGCCCTGGGCAGGAGGTGCAGCAGCCTTGGTGCTGGGGCAGCTCAGGCTGGGTCCCTGCTGCTGCACACCAAGGGGCTTTGGTGAAGGCAGGGAGTGTGTGGGACGGGCTCCACCTCCAGCAGGAGTTAGGTCACCAGTACAAACAGCAGCTGGGCCCTGCCCCCTCCTGGGAGCCCCTCTCAGGCAGAAAGGAGGCAGGGCAGGGTTTAGGTAGAGGCTCTGGAAGCAGGCCAAGCTCCGACCCCAACACTAACACTAGGGATTCTGAATCCAGTCTCAAAACTGGGTCACTGGGTTGGGGGTGTAGCTCAGAACACTTACCTAGCTGCCCTGGGTTTGACCCAGCACTGAAAAATAAGCAAACAAATCCCAAACAAAAACTGGGTCCTTTACACCACAGATCAGGGAGGCCGTGATGTGGGGGGCTTGTGGGGGCTTTATGGGGGGCTGCCTTGGTGCCCTGGCCTGGAGGAGGGCCCATGGGCTCAGGCAGTGGTGGGTGAGTTCATTCCTCAGACCTGGGGGATGAGTAAACCTGGACGCTGGTCATCCACAGCTATTAAGGAGACAGAACAAGATCCTGGGGCTGTCAGAGGCACACCTGTGTCCCCAAGCCAGTGTTTCCTTTGAGTTGCGTGCATGTTTGCATGTGCATGTGCAAACAAAGCATGTGTGAACTGTGCGGTGAGGTGGGAGGGGAGCTGCATGCTCCCACGGGTGACCTACGGGGAGAAGTGTTGTTCATGAGCTTTTAGAGCAGTTTGGTCACAGAAAGGGGGCCCAGAGACAGGTGAGGAGCTGTGGAGGCAATGCAGAGGGAAGAGCCGGAACCAAAATTCATGTGTTTGGAAGCCCAACCCCCCAAGACCTCAGGATGCAACTGTATTTGGACATGGCACCTTTCAAGAGGTGATAAGGTAAGAAAATTCATTAGGATGATCCTAACCAGGTAGAACTGGTGTCCTCCTAAGGAGAGATTGGGACACAGACAGCAGGACTTTGCTATGGCGGCCCTCGCAGGCTACAGCACGGTGTCTGCCAGTCCAGGACTCCCAACTCCATTGCTGGAGGGGAGAGAGCCCCAGAGGACACAGACTCCCTGTTGGGAAAGGCAGGTCTTGGGGACAGGGAGTGGGGCTCTGGGGCTGGGGAGTGGGGAAAGCACCTAACAGACTGGCCACTGTCCCTTCACCTTCACTGTCCTAAACCCCTGGCAGGGCCCAGAGGCTGTGACTCACACATGACAGAGCTTTGGGAACCTCGGGCATGGACCAGACCTGGGCGGTTCCATAGCCTGGGCAGGCACACAGGTCCCCCGACCTCCTGCTGAGGTTGCCAGAGCCAAGAGGGTTTCTGACTATTCTAGAATGGAAGGCTTCCACCTCACCCTGGGCCAAGCACATCAATTATATAAATTGCCTTTATTGGGAAAAAAAAATCATATGAAAAGAAATGAAAATCAGCAAAAATGGTGGGTATCCGTTAATTCAATTTGCGTTGTCATCACCCGTGATTGAGGTCGAGGATTTGTTTATTTCTTCTGGTCTGAAGGACTCAGCCTGTTCAATATTGCTGAGTCTTAATTATTTCAGAGTCATTGATAAGGAAATTGATGTTGCCATTTCCGTGGTCGCAGAAGAGCAATTTTAAAAATTCCTTTTCTCTACCAGACTTGTTAGTCAATGAGAATGATGACTTGTGCCCCATAACTCAGCACGTTTCTTTTGGGACCCCGTGATCTTGCTGTGAACATTTTGTAGACCATTTAACGATTTCTCCTATGTAGCTATCACTTTCTCATCTCCTGCCGTCAGCTCATTCTCTAAAATACGATGAAGGGCTTCAGGTCATTCAGCGTTCATGACAAGCAGGATGAAGTGCCCTGTGGTTACCATCTGGGGGTGTTGGGTTCCTTGTCTCCACTCAGCGAAGAATTGAACAGGGTGCAGAGATTGCAAGCAGCAGGCTGTTTGCAAGAGTGACAGAGACAGTCTTCTCTGAAGGAGCTGGGAGTTGGGTGGGGGAGTTTTGGCCTGTTTTTTTTTTTTTTTTTATGGTCCTTGGAATTTCCTCCTCCCCTTGTCTCCTCCTCTGTCCATGAGCTCTCACTATTATTTGTTGGCACCCCTGTGTCCATGCATATATTTTAGTTTTTCTATTTAATCTCTGCTTAGGGGCAAGTTTTTGGAAGTGTCTGTTTGATTGGGTCCCCTGCTTGTGTTCATGAGCACTTTTGTCAGCTGGGAAGTTGACCTCTTTGGAAGACCCTCTTCATGCTCCTTTGGTCTGGCTGTGCCCCTGACCTCCTCCCTTGCCACCTTGCCCTGGCTGCCTAGGTCCAGCTCTCTACGACCACATCCCGTGCCATTCAGAGTTGGCTTCTGCCCACCTCCAGGACAGTTGGTGGAGATGATGAACAGACATACATACCCCCAAAGTGTTCAACAATAATGTTTGGGCTTTTTTCTCAGAAGTTCTTTCTTCAGGTTGCAAATGAAGAATCGCTTCTGTCCTTGAAATTTGGACACAAGCTCCGAGAGTCACAGCCTCTGCAGTGTGGATGTGCCTGTCTTTCCATTTAGGCATTAACATGGTGAAAAGTGGTGGGAGGTGGACTCCTTCAGAACAAGAAGTTAGGTCCTCACCTAGGAACTTTGTTGAGTGTTTGATTAGAAGGTGGGTTTGTAACTGTGGGGCCTCAGAACACAATACACCAAAATACGGCACCTTGGTGGGCTGAGAATTTGAATTCAGGGTTGTTGGAAGGATCAGAAGCAAGATCTCTCCTTGCCTTTCTCCTGCCCTCTGTGTCCAGCCCTTTCTTCCCCAACTGTGGAAACCAGAATTCCTTTCCCCAAGCCAGTCACAGAAGCTAGAACCCTTCTCCATTTCCAAAGGGCTTCTGTGTCACATAGAACTCCCTAAATCTGTTATTCTTTTCTCTTCTTAATCTGTCCTACAGGGTTTTGTCCAATGCTGATGGTGGGTGAGAAAAAGAATCATCAACCGTGGTCCTGGGGTAGAGCAGGGCCTGGACCCATGTTCCCAGAGAGGAGGACCCCAAAGTCACGTCTTGCTCTGCTCCTGTCACTGTGACATATATCTGAGGTAATCAAAACTAGAAAGGGGAGGGGTTTGTTTGGGCTCGCAGTTTTGGAGGTTCCAGTGCCTGACCAATTGGTCCCATTGCTTTGGGGACTAGGGTGAGGCAGCACATCTTGGGGAAATGAACGAGTCACTTTAAGGCAGGAAACTAAAGAGAGGCAGAGGAAGGGGCTGGGGCCCCACTCTCCCTTTGGGGAGCTCACCTCCAACGACCAGAGCAACTCCCGCTGGGCCCCACTCTTAAATCCCCCCCCAACAGTGCTGACCACCAAGCCCTTAATGCGTGGGACCTGGGGGGACATTTAAGTACAAACTATGGCAAATGCCTACAAAGTGGTCCAGTGACCCTTGTCCTTGCACACTCTGAGGGGTCACCTTTTGTTCTGTACTGGCTGCCCTCCAGAGCTGCGGATCTGTGCCTTGGGAGCAGGGCAGGAGAGCGGCCATTCATCACGAGGCAGCGCTGCTCTGCCCTTGGAGATTTCTGATGAAGCCCCGTGGGCCCCTTAATTACGCCGCCGCCCATTTGTGAGATTCAATTACGGTGGAGATCAGTCGCGGCCTTCTGCAGCGTGCTGAATGCCAGGGAGACGGGCAGCTGACCAGGACTGGTTAGAGGTGATCGATGCAGCCCTGGCCAGCCTGTGTCAGCCTCGGCCACGACTCTTATTTATTGAGGGCCGTCCCCATCCCAGAGCAGCTGCTCTTCCTGAGCTGGGGGACGCATTTCAGTGCTTGGAGGGACCCACAGGGCATGGGCAGGGCTTTGTCCTCACAGGGGCCTGGGTAGCTCCAAAGGGCCAGGAAGGAATCAAAGAGCTCAGAGGCAAATAAACCTGTGCTCGTCAAAGTCCACCAGGCCAACAGGGAGAGTGGGGTAGAGGTGAAGGCCGGAAAGAGGAGCAGATAAGAGCGTTTGTTCTCTGGATGCCGCCCAGCTGATACTGACACTCATTTACAAAAGCCAAGGCTGATGTTTAAGTCCCACAGACCAATGACAATTGTCTTGTCTGCCCAATTGGACAGGGGCTCCTCCTCCTGTGCTCCTGAGACTGGAGTTAAGGGATGGACTTTAGTCTTCCACACATGTAGTTTCAAGCCCCAGTACTGGCTCTGATGAGCTGGGAAGCTCCTCCCCAGAGCCTCGGTTTCCTCATCTGTAAGATGGGGGTCTTTAATTTTTTTTCTCTTGTGGTTGTAGATAGACAGAATGCCTTTATTTTACTTGTTTATTTTTGGTGGTGCTGAAAATTGAACCCCGAGCCTCATGCATGCTAGGCAAGTGCCCTGTCACTGAGCTACAGCCCCGAAGATGGGGGTCTTGTGAGAAGTAAATGAGATAGTGTGGTTTCTTACTACACCTGACACACAGGAGACAGGCCAGTACGTGGTAATTACCATTATCATCCTTATCTCGGATTGTACCGTGATGGTCTGGTCCCCTCGCCATCCTGAGATGTTCTCATGGACTCACGCTGCACCACATTCATATTTTTATCCTGACTGCCAAAGCAAGGCAAGACTAGGGACCTGACAAAGGTGGATGGGAAGGAAAGAAAGAGGAAGGAATGGGAGACAAGGCTATGCCTTCCGAATGGCCACGTGGCCTGGGCTCTCACCTCTCTGTCCACCACTGAGCGCTCATATTCACTGGGTGTGCCACCTCCGGGAGCCGAGCAGCCCTCAGCACAGGGCCAAATGAACACACCTGCAAGAGCTGGGGTGGCCGCTAGAAGATAGCTCTAGGTTCTCAAATAAGCTGCTCAGACCAAGCTGCTCGGACCGCTGGAGCCTTGTGCTCTGTGAGGTGCTCACGACAAGACCTCTGAGGAGCCATGTGAGGGATGGCTTGAAGAAGACTGCCTGAGAGCTAGGGTGCTGGGTGGCCTCCCAACCACCTCTTCTCCTTCCTGGAACCTGGGCACTGTACCATGGAGCTACATTCCCAGCTCCCTTTATATATATGTATTTATTTATTTCGAGACAGAACTCCCTAAGTTTCCCAGGCTGGTCTTCGAATCATGGCCTCCCAAGTCACTGGGATTACAGGTGTGCACCATCATGCCCACTTGCCCCTTCTTTAAATCTGAAATCATAGAAACTCAAAGAAAAAACTTCTAGTTCTCATGTCCTTTGGTTTCAGTGGCTTCTGGACCAGGGATCTCCAGCTTCACCCCAACCGTCAGATAAACACATCCATGTAGTTCCTTGTCTCAGTCAATGTGAGGATTAAAACTGACTTTAAAAAACAATAAGGGTAAATACAATTTTTAATGAAATATGGTTTTTAGCTTCTTCACACCCCATTGTAGTGGGTTGAATGAATATGTGCCCTTCCAAGAGATATGTCCGAGTCCTCACCTCCAGTTTCTGGGAATGTGACCTATTTGGAAATAAGATCTTGCAGATGTAATTAAGGGTCTTTATATGAGATCATCCTTGACTTAGGGTGGACCCCAAATACAATGATTGATGTTCTTTTCAGAGAAAAGAGGAGATTTGGTGCAGGCAGACAGAGATGGTCACGTGAGGACAGACTCAGAGACAGGAGTGAGGCGGCTTCACACCCAGGAATGCCCAGGATTGCGGGCTGGGAGAGGCGTGGGACACTCTTTCCCTTAGAGCCCCGCAGCGCAGGACTGCCCCCCGTCTGGATCCTCACAGGGATGTCCTCCCTCTTCTCCATCCCAGCACCGTTGGACGTTTTATGTCTCCTCTTTTTCTTTCCAAGATGTGGCACAAGCCTGCCTGACTGGAGGCACTTAATTGCATGTATTGTCTTTTGTTAAGACAATGGAGACAGCTGTTTAAATCCAGCCGTACCCTCCCACAAAGCATGAGTCTGTCCAGCCCAGTCCCCGCTTCACAATGAATCCTGGAGGAAGATGGGAGGCTTCTGCTCACAGTGGCAGTGGGGCCAGCGACCCTGCCTCCTGTTCTCTCTCCACCTGGACAATTATGCAAAGTCCTCTGCAATTCCGGGGTAGAGTTCTCTGAAACAGGCCAGAAGACACAATTGGGGCTGGTTGCTTCTGAGGTCAAAGATGCCAGTGGACAGAGGCATCTAAAATCTGGATGAAAAAAAAATCAAACTGTTTTCTTGACTCTATTTTTCTGCCACTCACATAAGAGAAAGCTAGAGAGTCAAGACTCTCAGACTTTCAGAAAGGCTCTGAAAGGACCCGGAGCACTCTGGTGCCACCTGCTACCTTCTGAGGGTGCTAGGTCTTGCTCTTCAGGGCTGCACTGAAGTGGGCAGGCCATTCAAGAGATGAAGGCTCTCAAGTTCAAGGTCGGGTGGGTTATAAATGGCGAGGCTGGATGTGAGACTGCCAGATTCCAAACCCTGCAGCTTTTGGTTCTTTTCACTACAACACAACACTACCAATTTAGGAAAAGGGTTTCTTACACGAAGGTGCAAAAAAAAAGAAAAAATTATGATAGTTAAAGTCTAGTGAGGGGAGGGAGGCAATACACAGTGGCACTTTCTTTTTAAATGTGTTCTTCAGCTGTGAAACACAACCAAAAGGGTTCAATAGAAGGTTGGCTGAATAAATTGTGGTCCATCTCTATTATGAAAAACTGGGAAGCCATTAAAAAGAAAAAGCTAAATCTAGGTGTCCTGATAGGAGGATCTGCCCAAAATGTATCCCATGGAAAAGCAGCATGATTTCACTTATATCAGAAATAAACACATTGGCTAAGGGTTCAAAAAGATCTGCGACTGGTTTTCAACCTGGATTTTACCTCAGCCTCGCTCTGTTAGTGCCTAGCAGATACCAGTGCGAGGTAGGAGTGGTGGGCGCACCCCAGGCAGAGGGAACCTTCCTTTGGAGGATGAGTTTGGAACAGCCTCAGGTCTCCTAGGGAAAAGCAGGAGGTACCCACAGACAGCTCTCCAGGGGGACCTGGCTGGGAGGAGGGAGACAGGAAGGAGGGGGTCTCAGCATGCACCCCCGAATCAGAGCTGCTCTACATATTACCAGTTTTTCTTAGTGACCGGATTGCTTGCGATTGCAGCTATCACCTATTTGAAAACCATCCAAGGAGAGTGATCTTTTTGCAGAAGAGGAAATGGAGGGCCAGAGATAAGAAGTGATCTAGGTGTGGTGGCTCATGCCTATGTTGGGGAGGCTGAAGCAAGAGGATCACAAGTTCAAGGCTAGTGTGGGCAACTTAGTGAGACCACGTCTCCAAGTAAAATAAAAAGGGCTGAGGGTGTAGCTTGCCTGGCATGTGTGAGGTCCTGGGTTCGGTCCCCTGTATCCCCTGCCACATACAAACAACAGCGACTTTAACTGTTGGTTCTTTAGGGAGTAGGTGTCAGTCACATGGGCAGCACACCCTGTCACGATGCCCTCAGCCCAGCTCTGTGCCTAGCATAAGTGGCCCCAGCTCCTGGATGTATAGCAATCTGGGTGCCTTTCTGTGACTAGGTCATTTGAATATCTAACATTTCCCTGCCAAGGGGCTTTGTGCTAGGAACAAAACTGTCCCCCAAACTCTTGCTGCAGATATAACCCAGCTGCTGCAGTAGAACACTAGAGGAACTGATCTTTCTACCAAGTCTATAATGACCTTTGAAACAAACCCTTGGTCCTTCCTAGGGCTGTAATGGGTAAGCATCTCTCCCCAAGGTCATTTTTTCAAGTGGACTTGAGCTTATCCTGCTGTCGTCCCCACAATGCCCAGAATAAAGTCCATGCTCGCTCACATCATGGCTTGGTGGGAGGCAGGTGGGCTTTGGAGTCAAAGAAGCCCACGTTGACGTCCTGCCTCGATTGTGTGGTTTGGTCTTGGTCACATACCACTGAGAGCCTTTTCACTTAGCTGAAGAGAAAATCCTAGAGGGGTGTTGTGAAGAAGATGAGAACTATTGGCATAAAGCATCCCCCACCCCCCAAGTAAAAAATTGCAACCCAAGTGTTCATCAGTGGATGGATGGAAAACAAAATCTGCTCTACACAAAGAAAGGAGCATTGCTCAGTTGTCACGTTCCACGTTCCAGATGACCTTGGAGACATTCCGTGACACTCTATGATTCAGTTTATGTGAGGTACCTAGAACAGCCAAATTCATAAAGACAGAATGTGGACTGGTGGTTATGAAAAGCAGGGGCAGGGAGGACAGGAAAGTAGTGTTTCATGGGTGCACTTTGGGAAGATGAAAGCATTCTTCGGCCAGGTGATGGTTGCACAATAATGCACTCAGAGCTACAGAACCGCTCACTTAAAAATGGTTAATATGGTGCTGTGGTTTGGGTATGTTTTGTCCCTCAAAGATGCACATTCTTGAAGCTCCATTTTGACCCGTGGGGGACCTTTCAGAGGTGGGGGACTAGTGGGAAGTGATTGTGAAGCTGATTGAAGTTGGGGGCCCTTGTAAAATCCTGAGCAGTTTCCTCAAGCTGACAGTAAAGGCTGAGGCCTGCCCCTCTCCCCCCAAGGACACTGAAAAAGGACATGTTCCCCCCCCCCCCCTCTGGCCCAAACCAGCTGACTTCAAGTGTCTATTTCCAGTCTTTTGTCTCAATCTGCCACCTGCCTCTTCCCTTTTAAAGCTTTTCTTGTCCTCAGAGCCTCTGAGGATGGAATTTTTAAAACAAAAAGTCTTTCTCTTCCTTCCAAGCTGGCTTTGAAGAAAACCTTTTTTTCCTACCAATTTGACCCAGAATGTCTGTGGAGTAGCCAGCAGGGCCCCAGCCTCTCCACACCCCTCCCTGAGGGGCACCAGTGCTGGGTGTCTGCCCTTGTGAGAGGATCAACCCTGGCCTCCCACAGGATGGATCAGATCCCGTGAGGGCAGGAGGCTGGGAAAAGAGCCCGGCTCCTCCACTCTTTGCTGCCCTTCCACCCTGTGCACAGGGGACCCACAGTGGTGGGAACAGGAGGTTGAGGGTGATTCTATGAAATGGGCCTACTGTGTCGACCCCCAGATGCTTTCATTTTTAAAAAGCAACTTACTTGCATCCCTGCCTGGCTTATGTGGAAAGGATAGATTGCATTCCTCAGCCAACTGTTAGCTGTTAGTCAGCAGTCAGGGGTGGACCTGGGCAGAACTCTCCGGAAACATCCCTGGGACCGCAATGAGACTGAAGGCAGGAGGCACACCACCCTTCTCCTCTCTGAGAAGACCCACTCTCCCCCCTGAGAGAGTCCCTTTCCCTTTCCCTATCCCTTCTAACTCCTGCCTGTTACTTTGAGTGACCTGTCTGGAATCTTTCTGACCTGATTGCAAGAATTGGGGTTTGCAGGGGGGCAGTCTTCATGCTGCCTCAGTTTCCCAGGAAGCCCCTGTAACACCGTGACACCTCCGCCCTTCTGTCTTCCTCATCCACCACGTCATGGTGCGGCACAAACCCAGCACCAGATGTGACGACCTGACGAGCCTCCGGAGGTGGGAGCTAAACAAACCTCTTTTTGTTATAAAGTATGCAGTTTCAGGAATACTTTAATAGTTACATCAAACAAACTAAGACAGATGATAAATTTTATGTTATGTACATTTTACCATAATTTTAAACATTTGTAAATGAGTTAAATATTGTTGATAAATATTCTAAATGTGGTTGGGGGACACTTAGGGAGCCCTGGGACACTTTCAGGGGATCTAGAACAAATCCATTTTTCGCATTTATGTTTTCCACTCTCCAGGTACAGGAGAGTTTTCCAAAGTCTACATAACCCAGGATAGCACAATAGCTTGAACACAGAAGCAGATTTCAGAACGCAGCATCTTTATTATTAGATAGGTGTGAAAGGGGCTTGCAAAATGTAAAATAAAGACACTCTTCCAATTTTTTTTAAAAGAAAAGCATATTTTTAAAAAAGTATGTTATTTATGTTAACATGGGCACATTATTATTGCTTTTAAATGAATTAATAAATATATTTAACAATTTCAGTCTCTAGTAAACATCGACAGACATACAACATATTAATTTGAGTTCTCTGAGGACCTCAATAAATTTTTAAGACTGTCAAGAATACCTGGGGCCACAAAGCTTGAGAATCGCTTCAATAAAGAAAACCTGTCAACTCAGGAGACAGTCAATGCCTTTAAATGTTCAGGCATCAATGTAAAGATACAAGAATTAAGAAAATATTACAACAAAGGAAGCCAACAAAGTTCCACTTGTGGACCAAGAAGAAACAAGATCTATGAAATGACTAATGAAGAATTCAGAATAATACTTTAAGACAAGTTCCTGGTATTATAGGAAAATATGTAGGAACATTTAAATAAAATTTGGAAAGCAATCCATGAATAAAATGAGAATTCTGACAAAGAACTAGAAGAAAAAAAATGAATAGAAATCCCATAAATAAAAATCATAATAACCCAATAGAAAAACTCAGAACTAACTTCAACAACATATTTGATCAACAGAGGAAACAATCAGTGAGCTTGAAGACAGGACACAGGAAAGAAATGATCCAAACAGAGCAGCAAAGAGAAAAAAAGACTGCAAACTGGGGCAGCCAATCTGGAAAGCAGTATGGAGCTTCCTTGGAAAGCTGGGAATGGAACCACCATTTGACCCAGCTATTCCTCTTCTCGGACTATACTCAAAGGACCTAAAAACGGCATACTACAGGGACACAGCCACATCAATGTTTATAGCAGCACAATTCATAATAGTTAGACTGTGGAACCAACCTAGATGCCCTTCAATGGATGAAAGGATAAAAAAAAATGTGGCATATACACAATGGAATATTATTACTCACTAAAAAATAACAAGATCATGGCATTTGCAGGGAAATGGATGGCATTAGAACAGATTATGCTAAGTGAAGTTAGCCATCCCTAAAAAACAAATCCCGAATATCTTCTCTGATATAAGGGAGGTGACTTAAAATGGGGAAGGGAGGAAGAACATGGGAAGAAGATTACCTCTACATAGGGAAGAGGGGTGGGAGGGAAAGGGAGGGAGAAAAGGAATTGCATGGATAGTGGAAGGAGACCCTCATTGTTTTACAAAACATTTGTATGAAGATGTGAGAAAAGAAAAAAAAAAGAATAGCGTTACCCTAGATTAGGTAGAGAGAAGTGATGGGAGGGGCGGGGAGGGGTTGGAGACATAGGAAGGATAGTAGAATGAAACAGACATTATTATTACTGTGGGTATGCACGTGACTGTATGACCAGTGTGACTCTGCAATCTGAATACTCAGAAAAATGAGAAATTATATCCCATCTGATTCAAATGTATGATATGTCAAGGACATTGTACTGTCATGTGTGACTAAGTAAAACAAATTACAAAAAAAGAAAGTAACCAATTATGGTTAAAAGTGTGATTATAGATGATCACCATAAAAAAAAAGAAAAGAAAAAATAATAAAGAAGGTCTACAGTAATTATGGGACACCACCAAGCAAACTACCTATGCACATTAGAAGTATCTGAAAGAGATGAGAAAGAAAGTCTAGAAAACACGTTTAAGACAACAGTAGCTGAAAATTCCCCAAATCTATGAAAACACTGGGGTCAGAGTTAGGAAGCTCAGAGGTTACCAAGCAAATTCAAACCAAAGAGGTATTTCCCAAGGCACATTATGATCAAATCACTAAAGATAAAAGATAAAGAAAGATCACTAAAAGCAGCAAGAGACAAGAGACCTCAATTCAAAAGCCTCAGTGTAACTAGCAGTAGATTTTTTAGTAGAAATATTTCAGGCTAGGAAAGAGTGGGATGATATATTCAAAGTGTTGAAGACAGAAACCACCCACTAAGTATCCTGTTGATCCAGTAAAGCAATTAATCAAACTTCGAATCCTCTAACCATGCTTTGTAAATTGCACTGTATCTTCAGTGTGAAGGGTAAATGACAAAACATTGGGGTCAGAGTTAGGATCTACGAAATTTAAAAGGGATAACTGTGATAATTTTTAAAGAATAATCAACACAGAAAAGTAAGTGTAACACCAAAAATTCAAATTGTGTGTACAATGTGGGGTTCAAGTGTAGTGGGTCTTCTTGTTACTTTCTGTAAATTAAAGTTGGATTGGCATCACCCTGAAAATTATCCATTTTTACTACAAGATGTTTTCTGTAAGACTCATGGTAATCATAAAGCAAAAACCTATAACAGATAAACCCAAAGTAAAATAAAAGTCATCCAAGCATACTATTAGAGAAAATCACTTCATCACAATGGCAGATAGCAGTAGAGAAAGAAAGGAAAAGAAAAGAAAAATAATTAACAAAATGGGGCAGTAGGAAGTTTTGACTTATCAATAATCACCTTGAATGTAAATGGATTATATTTGCCAATTAAAAGACATAGAATGGCTGAATGGATTAAGGGGGGGGGGGAAAGACACAATAGTCCACTCCACCTGTTAGAGCACAGTGAAGGGATGGAGGAAGAGATTCCACATAATGGAAACTGAGGAGATCCGGAGGAGCTAGACTCACATTGGATAAAATAGACTTCAGTAAAAAAAAAAAATGGTAAAAAGATACAATGAAGGTCATGATATAATCAAAGGAGTCAGCAAGAATAACATTATAAAGATATATGCACCCAACATTGGAATACCTAAGTATTTAAAGCAAATGATCTAAAGGGAGAAATAGGCTCCAACATGATGATAGAAGAGAATTTCAAAACCCTGCTGACAGCAACAGACAGGTCATCTAGACATAAAACCAGCAAAGATACAGTGGCATTAAAATGCATTCTAGACCAAATAGACTTGACATACGTTACAAAACATTTCAATGAACACATTCTTTTCAACTGCTTGTGGAACATTCTCTGGGACAGATCAGATGTGAAACCACAAAGCAAATCTTAACACATTTAGAAAGTCTGAAACCATACCTTTTCTAACCAAGTGGTATAAAAGAAGAAATTAACAAAAGGAGGAAAATCTGGCAATTTTACGAAGACATGAAGGTTAAATGACGAGCTTCTAAATAACAAATGACTCAATGAAAAAATTAAAAAGGAAGTTAAAAAATTATTCAAGACAGGGCTGGGGGTTGTAGCTCAGTGGCAGAGCGCTTACCTCGCACACATGAGGCCCTGGATTTGATCCTCAGTACCACATAAAAATAAATAAAATAAAAATAAAGACATATGTGCATTTACAACTAAAAAAATTACTCAAGACAAATGAAAATGAAAACACATTATACCATAAAGTCTATGGGACATACCCAAATCATAGCTATCCCAAGAGGGAACTTTATAGAAATAAATACCTATATTGAAAAAAGAAGAAATATCTCAAATAAATAACCTAACACCACTTCCCCTTGAGGGAATAGAATAACAAAACTAACAATTCAAAATTGGTAAAGTAAGAAAGTAAGAAAGATCAGTGTGGAAAGAATTAGAGGGGAAAAACATACAAAAGATGAATGAAAAGGAGGGTTGATTTTTTTTTTTTTGAAAAAAAGATAAAATTCACCAATCGTTAGGTAGAATAACTAAGAAAGAAGAATCAAATAAGTAAAATCAGAGATTAAAAAAGGAGACATGACAACTGTCACCACAGAAACAGAAAGGATCATGAGACCTTAATTACCCAAGAATTATACACAAACAAACCAGATAACCTAGAAGAAATGGATAAGTTTCTAGAAAAATGCAATCAACCACAACTGCCTTGTAAAGAAATAGAAAATCCAAATAAGTCAATAACAAACAAAAACATCTAATCAGTAATAAAAAGTGCCCCACCAAAGATTTGATGGCTTCACTGCTGAACTCTACCAAACATTTAAGGAATTAATACCACTTCTTCTCAATTTATCCCAGAAAGTGAGACTGACCATTACCTTGCTATGAAAACCAGACCAAAGATGCAGGGGAAAAAAAATCTACAGACCCACATCCCTGATGAACATAGATTCAAAAATCCTGAAAATACTGTAAAACCAAATTCAATACCATGGCAAAAAGACATCAACCCACCATGACCAATCAATACAAATCAATAAATATGATGTATCACGTTAACAGAATGAAGGACAAAACCCTTATGAGCACTTCTATAGATTAGAAAAAGTATTCTACAAAATTCAACATCCCTTCACGATAAAAACTCTCAACAAATCATGGATAGAAGGAATGTATCTCCACATCATAAAGGTCATTTTTGATAAACCCTAACATCATATGGAAAAGAGGAAGTGGAAAGCTTCCCCCTAAGATCTGGAACAAGGCAAGGATGTCCACTCCCAGCACTTCTACTCAACATTATACTGATATACTCTGTTTCATTGCACATCACAGATAGTGCATCCTTTACAAATTAAAGCTTTGTGACAATCCTGCCTCAAGCAAGTCTATTGACACCATTTTCTCAACAGCTGAGATACTAATTAACAATTCTTTTAGCAATAGAATATTTTTATTTTTTGTTCATTTTAGATATACAGGATAGTAGAATATATTTTGACATATTATACATACATGGTAGAATATTTTAAAATAAGGTGTGCACATTGTTTTAGGCATCATGTTATTATTGTACCATAATAGCTGCAAACATCATTTTTATATGTACTAGGAAACCAAAAGACTCATGTGACTTGCTTTATTGTGATGTTTATTTTATTGCTGTGGTTTGGAATCAAACCTGTAATATTTTTGAAGTGTGTTTGTTCTAGATATCTTAGTTAAATAAACTAAGCCAGAGAAAAAAATCTGAGTTGGAAAGAAAAAACTTAAATTGTCCCTGTTTGAAGATGTCATGATCTTACATATAGAAAATCCTAAAGACTTCACTGGAAAACTGTTAGACATAATTAGTTAAGCAAACAGCAGGATACAAAGTTAGTACACAAAATCCTGTGTCATTTCTGTACACCAATTTTGAAATATCTGAAAAAGAAGTCAAGAAAACAATTCCACTTACAGTAGATACAAAAAATAAATGTTTAAGGAGGTAAAAGATCTGTATGCTGAGAACTGCAAAATGTTAATAACTTGAAAAAAGACAAAAATAATGAAAAGCTAGCCCATGTTCATGAATTGGAAGGATAATATTGTTTAAAAAAATCCAATACTAACTGAAGAAATCTACAGATTAAATGCAATATCATGTCAAAATGCCAAAACACACTAAGGAAGGAGGATTGCGAGTTCAAAGCCAGGCTCAGCAAAAGTAAGGCACTAAGCAACTCAGTGAGACCCTGTCTCTAAATAAAATACCACAAAAAGGCTAGGGATGTGGCTCAATGGTAGAGTGCCTCCTGAGTTCAATTCCTGGTACCCACTCTTGCCCCACAAAAGGCCAAAATACATTCTTTACAGAAACATAAAAGTTCTAAAATTTTCAAAATCCACAAAAACCCTGAATAGCAAAAGCAATTTTGAGCAAAAAGAACAAAGTTATTCTTTGTAGGCATTATATGACCTAACTTCAAAATATATTAAAAAGCTACAACAACTGAACAGCATGGTACTGGCATAAAAATGGATACATAGATCAATGAAGAGAATAGAAATTCCAAAAATATATCTGCACATTTACGATCACCTTGTTTTCTAGAAAGATGCCAAGAACACTAAATGGAGAAAGGACCCACTCTTTGATAAAGGCTCATGGGAATACTGAATAACAACATGCAGAAGTATGAATTAGACGCTTATCTTCTACTATATACTAAAATATATTAAAATTTAGATATCAGACCTGAAACTTTGAAACTACTATTATTAGAAAACTTATGGGAACCTTCCCATGGCATTGATCTGGGGAAGGATATTTTGGATAAGACCTCAAAAGTGCAAGCAACAAAAGCAAAAATGGACAAATGGGGTTAGGTCAAACTAAAATGCTTTTAATAGCAAAGGAAACAATCAAAAGAGGGAAGAAACCTACTGAATGGGAGAGTATGTTTTAAAACTTTATATCTGGTAAGAGGTTAATATCCAAAATAATAAGACAATCAACTCAATAGCAAGGAAACAAATAACCCAAATTTAAAATGGTCCAATCACCTCGACAGACATTTCTCAAAAGAAGCCATACAAATGCTCAACATTACTAGTCATTGGGGAAATGCAATCCAAGTGGTAAATGTGATACTACCCCATTCCAAATAGAATGGTTATTATCCAAAAGTCATAAGATAAAAAACATGTTGAGAAAAAGGAACAATAATACACTGTTGTTAGGAATGTAAATCAGTATAACCATTACAGAATGCAGTATGAAGGTACCTCAATGATCCAGCAATGTCCCTAACAGGTATATATATCCAAAAGAAATGAAATCAATGTGAAGGAGATACCTGCCAAGCCAACATGGGAATCAACCTACGTGTCCATCAGTGAATGAGTGGATAAAGAAAATGTGGTAATTATGCACAATGGAATACTAAGCAGTCTTTAAAAGAATGTTATCCTGTCATTGTGACAGCATGGATGGAAATGAAGATCAGTATGTTTAGTGACAGAATTTAAAAGATGTCTTGAGAATATTCTTTTGCAGATAAGGGATGGAGGCCTACTGCATACAATAAAGTCATCTTCAGTTAAAGATCTTTCCTAAAGTTTATTTTCTGTATTTCCATTACCATATTTAACACAAAAACATTTAAAAATGTTAATAGCAAGTATTATGGTTTAGATATAAGGTGTACTCTGTCTAAACCATGTGTGAGACAATGCAAGAAATGATTATGAGGGTTGTGCTCTACTCAGTGGATTAATCCATTGATATGGGTTAACAGGGTGGTAACTGTAGTATGTAGGGTGTGGCTGGAGGAAGTAGGTCACTGGGGTATGCCTTTGGGGTTTATATTTTGCTCCTGTTGAGCAGAGCTCTCTCTCTTCCTGTTTGCCCTGTTCTGAGCTGCTTTCCTCCACCACGCCTTTACGCCATGGTGTTCCGCCTCATCTCAGGCCCGGAGCAGTGGAGTTGGCCAACCAGGGACAGAACCTCGAAAGCCATGAGCCCAAATTAACTTTTCCTCCTGCCTGGATCCTGCCCCAGCAAGATCCAGGGAGTCCTGAAGGAAGAGTGGTGTCGGCAAAAGCAGCAAGACAAAGTCCCGTGGTGGTTGCAACTTCAGGCAGTCTTCAGAAAGATCTGCGGCTCCCTGCAGAGCCTTTTATTCTTAAATACACTTTGTCAGATGGTTACAAGTGGCCTTATGGCCTGATTTTCCTGACTTACATATTTTACATACATAAAAGGAGTTACACAACCTTTTAGCATGCCTTCTACTTTTACATGGAACATAGACCACACTTCTACTTTTGCTTTTCCTTTTGATCTTTTACTAAGCTATGATTAACCTTTTGAGCTGTTTCTTTGTTCCTTGGTCAAGGTACACCAATTCTTGAACCTTTCTAACCTCTGACTAAAGGGCAGATTGCACGTCAGTCGGTTCTCCATTTATATTAACTACGTGTCTTCCATTTTCTTCATAGATCCCCAGTCAATGGCGAGGGAGGGTCTGTCGGTGAGGAGAATGTATTCTTATTAGCTTCCCTGCCCCTAGGAGGATACCGTAGTCTTCCTTTAATTAAATAAGCTATAAATGGCGGGCCTTGCACTGTGGGCACAACAATTCTTTTCCTGTGATTAGGCTTATGCACAGGTTGCACTTTTGGATGAGGAGACCTAGCAGAAAATGTCAACTGTGAAGCAAAGAGTTCTGTAATCTAAGCCTTCCCCAGAAATCCTGGTCTGGAACTATGTATTTGTGTTTACTTATATTCTTGGTAATGTTAGTCTTAAAACGAATCTCAGGACATTTTTTTGTCATGTTCTTAGTCTCATTCTGGGAAAGTTCCCGTACATTATAACAACGTATGTTTTTAGTTTGGATTGACGTGCTTCCTGTTAACCACATTAATATTCCCAGGACCAGGGCAGCCATGGCACCCCATAATTTTGGTTTCCAGATGTGTCAGCCCTGCCACAACACCCCCCATGGTGACCTGGTCAGACAGCAGGGGCAGGAACACCTCACATCCTCCTCTATGTCAGGGTTTTTTGGTCACAGTGGCTCGAAGCTGACTAAAACACCAAGTATCTTTAGCATGTTCACAATATCAGAGGGCAGACCATAGTAATTCAGTATTAATTATGGTGAATGTTGGACATGTTTTCTTTTCATTAGCTTAAGAAATTTCAAATCGATTCCTGTTCTGTTTGTGTTTTCTGTATGTATGTTTGTAAATCAGACTCCTGTGTTGAATTTAATCAGAGAGTGTGATCCAGACTGCAGACACCTCGGACACAGTATCTGTCCTCTTGTATCCGGCCTATTTCATCAGCCTAGCGTCTTCAGTTTGCCTGTGCTGCAGCATCTGGAAGGATTTCTTTCCTTTTTCAGGCAGAACGATCCTTATCATGCATGTTTTGCCATCAGTGTTTGCTGGCCTCATGCAACATGAGGATTGATGTTACATCTTCTTCAGCGTTTGCTAGATTTTATTGAGGAAGCTATTCAAGACCTGGAACTCTTTTTTTTTTTAAACAAAGTTACTTTTAATTATGATTATGATTTCTTTTTAAGAAGCTGCAGTTCTATGTAGATATTAAGTCAGTAAGTTCTTCTTAAGTCAATTTTGAAAAAGGGTCTTTCTACAAAAACATTTCTATTTCATCTAAAAATTTAACATTCTTATTTGTAGTGACTCTGTGTGTCATTTCATTCCAGATACTGCTATAATCTGTCTTCAAAATTTTTCTCCATCTTGAACATGTTTTTGAATTTGATTGGTTTTCCCAAATAAATAAGATTGAACTTCTTTATTCTCAATATTGTAGATATCTACTAACTTTTTGTTTTTCAATTATTTTCTAATTTCAATCACTTTCTAAAATCTAATATGCTTTTCCATTAACAACTTCAAGTGGCTTAGATTTCCTCTAAGCAAGACCTAGCTAGCTAGCTACACAGCGAAAATTTTTTTCTATAACATTTTTATAGAATACAGTTCAAAGTATGTTTAAAGTTACATTGAATGTACTTATTGACATATGGATTATTTAGAAATGTATTGCTTATTTCAAATACTTGAAGATTATTGCATTTTATAATATGCTTATCTTACATTTAGAGAACATAATCTGAGATATTTCAGTCCTGAAAAATTAAGACTTGTTTTATTTTCAAGCACACCAATAAATGATTCATACGTGTATTGTATATATTTTGCAGTTGTGGCCAAGCCCGGTCTTCTATATATCAAGTAGACCATTTCTGTTTAATTATATTTAAATCCCTTACTAAATTGGATAATTTCTTTTCTTTCGGTCTTGTCAATCCTTGTTTCATATATGTTGAAGTTATATGAAAAGTCATAGAGGCTGGAGATGTAGTTCAGGGTGGAGTTAGGCCCTGGTCTCAAACCTGGCACTGCTTTTTAAAAAGTATTAAATTATCATGATTTTTATTATTACACCTTCTTCTCAGATTGACCTTTTGCATTAGGATACATTCTCCTTATATCACTGTGAATGCTTTTGGTGTTAAACTTTCTTTTGTATAAAGTTCCTATGGTATACACTCTTCCATCCTTTACTTTGAACCTTTATATATCTGAAAATGTGTCTTTTGTAAGCAGTATAAAGATGACAATTTTTTCCAAATCTTAAGATCATTGTCTTTTTGTATTGGTTATAAATTGGCAGAGTATAATGTAACAACACACTCAGTGCGATTTATAACATAGAAGTGGTCTTTAATAATGGCATCACATTTATTATGTTATAACCTTTCCTATAACATACCTTTTGGCTAACAGAAGTAGTGTGAGATAACTTATAATTAGAAAAATAATATAAAATCCATAATCATTCATTTCTTGCAAATGAATTGTCTGTGGAATTGTACATATTTACAGTCAATGTGAAAACGCTTCTGTTCAGATGAAAATCATAATATGCAGGTTTTGAGTTTGAAGAAATCAGGTGATGCCTGTTTTTTTCTTTTTCATTTTCCCCTCCCTGTTCAATGAAGATAATTGCTCTGAAAGAATGAGTAAAGAATAAAAAGTCACTTGTTTGGCCAAGGAAATTAATGATACCGGATGTAGTTAAGGGCAGAAAAGTACTCTAATCAGGAAGTAGACTTCAAACATACCCTTTAATCAACATTTGCAATCCACAGAAGCTAAAGGAATAACCTAATTTAAAAAGTAATTAAAAATACAATTCTGCAAGAAATTTTACATAACTTGCAAATATCATTTATAACAACATATCAATGATGTAATTTAAAGTATCAAAAACTATTCTTCAGTTTAGTTATATGTGGTTATACAACTATTGCTATTTAATATATATTTTATTATACATATTTATCTAATACATTTCTCTGTCTCTCTCCCTTGAAGTATCTGAAACTTACTGTGATATCATGATATCCTTGTTGTCCACACTACTCTTTGGATTCAGTCTCGCTTTCAAGCTGCCTATGTATTTAAAAAGGAAAACAAACATCCCTTATAATTTCATTTTATTTTCTTCAAAACTCTGTCTTGAAACAGTTTTGAATTCCTACCTGCTAGCTGGGTTTCCAAACTGAGAACACTCCTCACCTGGTAATCAATGAAACTAGCAATGAAACTCTCTCCCCACCCACATAAAAGAAAAGGATCAGTGATATAAGGTTATTTGAAAATAAACTCAAGATTGTTTTTATATTCATATTATTATTAGCTAAATATTAGTAAGCCTTATTTTTTTCACCATGCATCCTTAGCCCTATTTATTTCTATCAAATTTATTAGCTTACAATTTCTTCAGTTATTTGACATTAATATTTTCACAATAGTTACCCCAAGTAAAAATAACTTTGATATATTTAGATAACTGCATTATAACTAGCTACATGTTCTTTCTGCAATGTCAACATATTTCCATGAAGTATATTCTATTTATTTCATTGTATTAATTTAATTAAATTGTTTATGAAATTCAATTTGGACAAAATTAACTACATCTCAATTTATGTACAAAAAAAAGCTAAAAGTGCAAACAGGGACTGTCCTGGTCTTCCTTATTACCATTTATCAAAATAAAATATAAAAATTCTTTGAAATATACAAATACTAAAAAGTAAAGTATTGCTGTTTACTATATATTTAATAATTAAGATCAAAATGACAAAAGGAGGTAGATAAACTAATTAGAAATCATTTCCTTTTAATTTTGCCCCTAAAAGAGTTCAAGCTTTTGTAAGATTAAAATTGCCGGCCTTTTTAAAATCATTGTTGATTCTTTATTACATTAATCACGAATAGATTAAGTACTATCTTTCCATGTAAAGACAAGTTAAATCTTAATTATTACTAATCCGTCTATCATGATGTGATTAATAAGATATTATGCTAATGAATAATGTAAGTAACAAAGCAAATATGAAATCAACATACTCATCACTTGTATAGTCTTCAGATTTCCATTTTTTCCTTTGGAAATGAACTTTTACCAGCATACCAATCAGTACACAGAGAATCACGAAGAAAGGAATAACTAAGAAAAACGGCCATCTTGAAGTTCTGGACTCGTAATAAGTACGCTCAATAAAGCGCCTTTCTAGGAGAGAAGGGCACAGTTAGAAGGCAATCGCCAGAAATTGAGTAAGAGTACTTCTGTATTTTACTATGACTACTAGAATAAAAATTTAAACTATTTAATAATTACAATTAGCATTTTTTTATATAGAGTAAGTAGCCTAACAACATAAGTAGAAGCTCTTTTGATGCTCACATAATAGTCCTGTTTCTTGCTTTTTTTATTGAGAACCTTCGATTCCTGGTAGTCTCTAATACCATAGATGAAAAGAATTAAAGTGTGGTCCCTAGAAGAATTGAATTTTTTCTTGGCCTTTATTTCAAACAAAAAATACCACACATATAACATTTGGATTAAGTTAAATTGTCTTTTATTGCACTGATATATATTTTCATGTCTTATATAGGAAATTATCATTTATTTTGATTTTGAAGGAATTCTCATACCTCCTTCTAGAATCATCTACACATAAATCTGCACATAAATGAATTCATCTTTCCTAATCTTTCTGTTCCTTCTTTCTTATAGGCTGGGACCTATAAATATTGAATAGTCATGGTAAATGCTGACTTTACTGCTTTGCTCCCAATTTTATGGGAAAACTGTAGGATACAAGTTTTTTTGTTGTTGATGTTCTTTTATCAGATTGAAGTGGTTGTCTTCTGTTGGTTTGCTCTCTTTTGAGGGGATACTTTTCTTTTTTGTGCACTGGAGATAGAGCTAATTTGATGCTTTTTTAAAAGATTCAATATTTTTTAAAAAATATGTTTTTAGTTATATATGGACACAATACCTTTATTTATTTGTTTTTATTTTTATGTGGTGCCAAGGATCAAACCCAGTGCCTCACACATGCTAGGCAAGTGTTCTACCACTGAGCCACAACCCCAGCCCCAAAAGATTCAATCTTGTCAATGATTTTTTTTTTGCACCAAACTAGACAATTGTATTTTTTATTGTTTTGATATGGTGAACGATAAATGTGAGTCATTCCCAGAAAACACTTACCTTTTGTTTAGGTAAAGGGACTTGTACCAGATGTCAACATAAGTTTTTCTGAAGTTTTAACAGAGAGGATTATAGTCAAATGCTTGACATTTTTTTTTTAATCCGAGATAAAATTTTATTTTGCAAAAATCTCAAATTTGGCCTTTAGCCATTTCTTTTTTTTAAATATATTTTTTAGTTGTAGTTGGACATAATATCTTTATTTATTTTTATGTGGTGCTGAGGATCAAATCCAGTGCCTCACAAGTGCAAGGCAGGCGCTACCAATGAGCTACAGCCCCAGTCCTAGCCATTTATTTCTTTAAGAAGCTTTTGATTGAAAAGACCTGGAATGAAAATTAATTTTATTTTTAATCCCATTCCCTAAAAAAAAATCCAGATTCTCAATATTTGCCCTGCATTTTACTTCTCATCAACAGGAAGGCTGAATTCTATTTTCTCCATCACCACAAGCTATAATAATGTGTCACTTCTTCCAACTGCTAACTAAGGCCATGTGTGTTGGGTTCTTGTTACAGAAATATACTACACCGGGTATTAATTCTTTCTGCTAGATATTGCTGTATAAGAAACTACCTCGAAGCTTGATTACTTATAGCAGCCATTTAATTTTTCTCACAATTTCGTGGGTTATGAATTTAGGGGGTGCTGAGTTGAGTGGTTGTATTTTTGTGTCTCAGTGCCGTTAAAGTTCATACAGTGCAGACGATTTTCAAAAGAATCAGTGTGTCAGGAATGAGAGTTCCAAGACTGAATATTTTTAAAAATTCAGAATCTGCAGGAAGACCATGGGAGACCCAGAATGTCAGTTCTATGGACTGGATTGATCAGTTATACCATTAACACCACCCTGGATTCTAGGAAAGTAATCTTCACTGCATATTGGGTAAATGGCTTGTGTGCTCATAAGCAGAAGCCAGTAATTGCAACTAATTGTTACTAAGATGGAAAAAGTTTCATGTTTCCAATTTGTCAGCCTATTCCTATGTGGAATGAAATGTAGAAATGTTAACAAAAATCAGGAAGAATCCGGTCTAATCATCTGTAAATTTAAGTGTTTATATAAAGTAAATCAAGTCTCCTGACCCTCGGTGCTATTGGATATGTTGGTCACTGCTGGCCTTCTCTAAAATCCATCCTGGTCGTGCCTCTGCTTTGATCAACACTGCAGAGGACTGCATTTCCCAAGACCCTGACCTGCTGTCTTCTAGTTAGGACCGTTCAGTGGGGATCACTGGATGATTTACAGGATCAAAAGAGAATGAGGCAACCATGGTATTTCTCCTCCTTCCTCCCTGTGACTCCTTTAACCTCTGAAGGCCGACGTCCTTCCATCCAGCCCTGACACCACAGGCCTGCTGCAGCTTCCTGGCTGCTTCTGGCAATTTCATTCCCATTGACTGTCCTTCCTGCCCCAAGGAGTGGGCGTGGCTCTCTGGTGGTGTTGACACCTGGGTGGCTCCACCCTTCTCTGGGTCAGCTTTTCATCTTTGCCATTGTGTTACCTTAGGCCTCAAGTTAAAGTCCCTCCACTGGAAAAACCACAGTGACTCCTCTGACACCCTCAGAAGTAAAATATAAATGACATAGGTGGTTTATTGTTTGATGTCCACTCACAATCTAGATATAAATTGGTGTACCAAAGATGGCTGTTCACTTAATTAAACTTCATAAATTAAAATGACACTTGAATCATGTTTGCAATTTCTTATTCATACTCACCAGTGGCAGCAGCAGTATTTTCATGATTGCCACTGTCAATGCTCCCCCCTCCTGAGCCTTCCTTTTCTTCTTGGCATTGAGGAGGTACAAAATCAGCATTACAGTGACAGTTTCTTTTGTTATTGCATACCTGAAAGTAGGAAAATATTACCTAATAAGAAAAGCAGATAGATTTATATGTGTTCAACTACGTTCATAAAAGGTCACCTCAGGCTGATTTTCCTGTTGGCTTATGGGTATCTGAGTGTGTGTGTGTGTGTGTGTGTGTGTGTGTTGAGGAGCATTTGCTTTCTTGGGATAGTATAAATGATTTCTATTCTTACCTCATAGCATTGGTACTGGTACTTACACCTTGATTGTTGCAAGTTTCTGGTGTGCAGTCATAATTCAGGTATGAATTGTCTACACATTCCTTCTCCTTGCACACCTAAAGTGGAAAGTCAAAGGTGATATGCCACCTGGATTTACCATTTAATCTAAAGCACTCCACTATACTGAGATTAAAGACTTCCACAAAATATCACCCCACCCCAGTTTGAAATACTATTACTAAAAAGATAAAAAGTAACAAATACTGGCAAGGATGTGAAGAAAAGGGAACTCCTACACATTACTGGTGATGTAAAGTAGTGTGGCCATTATGAAAAGCAATATGGAGGAGAAGGAGGAGGAGGAAGAGAAGAAAAACAAACAAACAAACAAACAAATAAACTAGAACTACCGTAGTATCCAACAATTCTACTCCTGGGTACTTGTCCAAAGGAAATGAAATCAATACATTGAAGAGACAACTGTGCTTTCCTGCCTACTGTAGCACTACTCACAACAGCCAAGAGAGTCAACTTAAATGCCCCTCAACAGATGAACAGATAAACAAAAGCGATTCATACATATGAATACTATTCATCCATAGAAATATGAAACCAAAACCTTATTTTGGTGAAAACATGGATAAGCCTGGAAAAGATTAGATTAAGTGAAGTAAGGCACCTTCAAAAGGATAAATACTGCAATCACACATGAATCTGAAAAGGTTAAATAAAAGTTAAGAATAGAATACCAGAGGCTGGAGATAATATGGGGGAAGGTGAGATGGAGAGAGATTGGTCAACAGGTACAACGTTATGGTTAGAAAGGAGGAAAAAGTTCTAGCACTTACTGCTAACAACAGCTCATTATATACTTCAAATAGAAGATTTTTTAATATTCTTTAATGATAAAAGTTTAATGTGATAAATGTGTTAATTACTCTGATTTGATCATTACATAAGCATATACATATTTAAAAAATGAGCAAGTATAAAAAAAGCATTATTGTAATTGTTATTTGCAACTCCATTTTTTATTTTCTATGAGATATAAAAAACAAATGTATAAAAATAATTGTAAATCTGTTAATAGGCACACACAGTATAGAAGGATGGGATATTTTGACATGAAAAATGAGCAGAGGGTGAAAATGTAAAGGAGTGGAGATTTTGTATGTGACTGATGTTACTTTGTTGACAATCCAAAATAGATTGTTATAATTTGGGAGATATTGTTTTATATCTTTTAAATCACAAAGAAAATACCTATGGAAACCGTATCAAAGGAAAAAAGAAGGAAATCAAAATGTCCTGTTACAAAACATCAATTAACACAAAAGAAGGCAGTACTAGAAGAAATGAGAGACAAAAAGTAACAGAAAACATAAAACATCAACGAAAGTGGCACAAACACATTCTCTGTCAGTGACTACATTAATGGTAATGGATTAAATTCTCCAATCTAATGGCATGGATTGGCAGAGCACATAAATCATGGCCATGCTGAGGACCATCTGCAGGAGACTAACTGGGTCTCTAAGACACGAACAGGTGGGAAATGAAAAAGATATTCCAGGCAAATAGTAACCGAAAGAGAACAGGCATGGGCAGAATATCAAAAAAGTACTTAAATCAAGCACTATTACAAGAGATAGAGAAGGACAATCTATATGGACAAAGGTCAGTTTATCAGGAAAACTTAACGAATCAATAAAGAAAATGTGGTATAAAAAAAAAAAAAGAAAATGGAATGCTGTTCACCCTTACAAAGTACATGTATGAAGACTTGAATTGGGTGTTTGGGTGTCAACATACCTTATTTACAGAGATATGAAAAATTGTGGTATATATGTGCATTAAAATTGTAATGTAAAAAAAGTACATGTATAATGGCGTAAATTGGTGTGAACATACTTTATATACAGAGATATGAAAAATTGTGCTCTATATGTGTAATAAGAATTGTAATGCATTTCACTGTTGTCGTGTATTTAAAAAATAATAATAAAATTAAAAAAAGAAATCAAAGGTAAAGGATCTCACCCATGAGAATTTGATTTACTATTTATTAGATCAAATTTGCCTTTTGTAAAAAAAAGAAAAAAAAGAAGCAATGAAATTCTGATACATGCTACAAACACACGTGAACCTGGAAAGTGTTATGCAGGCGAAATAAGCCAGACCATACGTACCTTGTATGGTTCTACTTGCAGGAGGTACCTAGAATATTTAAATTCAGAGAGTAAGAAAGTGTAATAGTGGTGAGCAGCGTCTCTGAAGAAGGGATGCTGGGGTTTAATGAATTGGACAGGATGATGAGAAGTCTCTAGCAATGGAGCATGCACTGATGTTCCTGAACTCTAAACTCAAACAGGATTGCAGCGACAAAGTTTATGCTGTCCATATTTTACCACAGAGATAGTTGACAGGCCATGTTCAGCTTTGTAGATGAAGTGGTGAAATCGCTCAACTCAAGGTATGAGAATAATACATATTACCACCCCCATCAGCCAAGAATGTCTCTAAGTGTAACCTATTCAATTATTCAGCAGATGAAGAGAGTGCATTCTGGACACAGTTTTTCCATGCCTGAGAGGGTAGGAGGTGAAGCAGAACACTTACAGAATACACACAATATAGGGTTAGCAGAATAGAGAGCCCAGGAATAAACCTAAGCATGCATGCTCAATGGATTTTGGACAAAGCCATGAAGAAGACACAATGAGGAGAGAATGTTGTCTTCAGTAAGTGGTGCTGGGAAAACTATATCCACATGCAGAAGAATCCGACTGGACCCCTTTCTTACACCATACGCAAAAGCAAGCTCAAAATGAAACCATAAAACTTCCAGAAGAAAACATAGGGAAACTTCCTTGGTATTGGCCTGGTAATTAGCTTTTGAATATTACATTCACAATACAGCAACAATAGCAAAAATCAACAAGAGAAACTAAAGAGTTTCTGCAAAGCAAAAGATACAATTAATGAGATGGAAAGGCAATCTGAGGCTTGAGAGAAAAAATTTGCAAGCTGTATGTCTTATAAAAGGTTAATATCCAAAATATGTAAGGAATTCATACAACACAGTGGCAAAATACATATTTATAGTAATCTGATTGAAATGGGCAAAGGGACAAATAAATATTTCTCAAAGAAGATATAAAAGTGGCTAACAGGTATATAGTTCTTCGTCTAATCATCAGGGAGATGCAAAACAAAGCCACGATAACATATCAACTCACTTATTAGGATGCTCATCATCGAAAGATGAGAGAAATACGTTGGCAAGGATGAGGACAAAGGGGGACCTTATTCCCTGTTGGTGTGAGTGTGAGTTAACAACAGACACTATAGAAAACTATATGGAGATCCTTCAAAACACCCAAACTGGAACTACTGTATGAATCAGCAAACCCACTCCAGAGCACATACCCAAGGAAATGAAATGAGCACTCCCGTGTTCATTGCCCATGTGTCACAACAGCCAAACAAACTGGGAGCCCATCAACAGATTTTAAATGTATCAAATCTATCTGGATTCATTTATTCATCTTGTGTTTCATTCATAGTTAATCACTTTAACTTTTGAAATCTTTATTTAAGGTTCATAACACACCGCTTTGATGGACAGCATTTGATGTGTTTCTTTTGGAAAACAAAATTGTGGTATTTATCTACCTTCCATCTATCTACAAAATGGGATATTTTTCAGCCTTGAAAAGAAAATGCTGAATGAACTTACAGAGCATTATGCTGAGTGAAATAAGGCAGACACGGAAAGACAAATACTGCAAGATGTCACTTATGTGTGGGAATAAAAAAGAAAAACTCAAATACCTGGAAATGGAGGGCAAGAGGGAGGTTACTAGGTGTGAGGAGGAGGAGATGGAGAGAAGTAGTTAAAGGTACAAACTCGCAGTTATATAGGATAAGTCTAGAGCTTTAATGGACAGCACAAGGATTGTTGTTCTAATGTTATGCACTAAAACTTGCTAAAAGATCAGACTTCAGGTGCTCATAACTAACACACACACACACACACACACATACAGGTAGCTGAGAAAGTGGTGGACAGGTTAATCAGTTTATTTCTAGTTATCATTTCACTATGTACATGTATATCACCTGTCATGTTGTGCACCTTAAATATCTATGACAAAATTTTTCAATAAAAGTTAGAAATTTAAAAAGGGATTAACTATGAATAAAACACAGGATGAATCAGCCAAGATAGCCATTATTCCATGATATATGAAATATATATATAAAACTATTTCATCATAATATAAAATAGTATTCATAATAATATGAAATTTATTTTTCACAATAAGAGACTTTTTTTTTTTTTTTACAAAACACATAAATGTCACAGAATACATTTTCAATTAGAAATCTATTATTTGCAAAATACAACGAATGGGATAGTCTCTGGGGACATGGTGATAAACGCCCTACGCTTTTGACCTTTAGCATGGATTCCAGCGGGGGCTCTCTGTGACAGGGTGGGTGTGGTGTTGCAGATGCAGCCAGTGCACTTCCACCTGCTCAGCTCCTGGCAGCAGTGTGACGTGCCACTTGCCTACATCTTCTGGCTTTGTTCTTTTACATGAGTGCACAAATGCTTTCCCTTTAGGAATCTGAAACCAGTCACTCTTTCAGGGGCTGAGGACTGAACCCAGGCCCGCGCGCATCTAGGCAAGTGCTCTGCCACTGAACTCAGCTACATCCCCATGTTTCCCCTCCTTGATGATAATTTTTAGAGGCAAATAAAAAAATCATGTTGCACCAATTTTAAAGATAGTTTCACATTCTTCAGCTGTTAAATTTCTAAGTTGAGGGTGGGTAAAAAAAAATCCCAAAGTGTTGAGGTGGTCTTACTTGTCATTAACTTGTCAGGGGCAATGTCATGTTCCTCATGGGGTCCCTGGTGGGGTCAGTCAGCCAGAGTGGGTGCCATATCATAAGACAGCAAGTGTGGGGGCTTTCTTGTTTCCATTCTATTCCTCTCTGACTTCTCCATTTGTCCCCTTTGATTCATGTATGGATGTTTCCCACCCTGGTCTGCCTCAAAAAATATGTTTATTAGAGCCTTATAGATAAGCAGAGTCGTCGGGTGGATCCTGACAAAGTCGAACACGCGTGGCATTTGATTTCGCGTCCCAGTTCGCATCGCCCCTTTTTTCCCTGCCCTCCTCCCTCCTCCCATTCTCCTTCCTCCTCTGGTCCTTCTTTCACTCATCTATTTATTGATTTTTGATTGGTGCTTTCCACGTGCACATAAAGGTGAAATTCCCCGTGGTATATCGACATCTGCACATAGCATGGTTTTTAAAAATTGATTCCTCCTATCCTCCCTCTTTCCCGTCCTTCCTCCTCCCTCGCTCTCATCCTTCTCTACGGATCTTCCCTGTGTCCTTATGATCTCTGGCCCTTCCCTTCTCCTTTCCCCTGTTTTCCTGTCATGGTTTGTGCTTATACTTTGTTTGTGAAGTTTCAGATCCTTTAACTACACATCTCTTGGTTACATTCCTTTTAGGAATAGCTACAAAGGAAGTGGTAATGTTCAAAATTTTTACCCTTATTCACTAGTACCCAAATCTCTTACCCTTTCTTTGCTGACAAGAGGAATTTAAAAATTTCTCATGATAATGTATTCATTCAAATCCAAATGAACATTCGCATATGAGCTATTCCAAAAACAATGAACACATAAAAATTGTCAAAGTACTCAAAGAGTAGCTGGCTTGATCATCATCCACTAACCAATAGCAGATACATGGCATTTTTGCTCTTCCTCACTCATGTAGCCTAGAAATAATTTACGACTAAAGATAGTCTTGGGTTTTAATTCGGTGTTTTTGCAAAGTAAATTCCATGAAAGCAAAGGTAGTACAAAGTCTTAAAGATGATCTAGTTTTTGTGCAAGCACTTGGTGTTACAATTTTTTCTTTTGTATACTTTTTCTCCTTTCCAATTTTCTGAGCAAATATTTAGCAAAGTTAGGTTGTAATAGAACTATTTGTATGGAATATATTTCCTTAACTAAATGAAAAAAAGATCTATTTTGAATATGTATACATTCATAATGACAATTAATATGTGAAAAAATTCTTAGATTTCACTTATACTTGCTGACAACCAAAATGTGGAAAGTCATTTTCTTTTTCTTACTGTTTACTCACAAAAAATATCTTTCAGCTCCCAAGTATATTTTGGCTTTCCCTCTGTTCTTCAACAAGTGGTTTACTATATTCTGGCTTTATGATTTCAAATTTGCACATGAGACTAATTTGAACTTGAACAATCTTCTGTACCTATGTGTATGCATACAAGTATTCAATATTTCACAAAATGGGAAAATCTTGGAAGACAAGAAATGTCGACACAGAGCTCATGTGTTTGATAATGTTGAGTGATAAAATATCAAAAGCAGATAAAACAATGGAATATTTTATGAAAATACAAAGATATACTAGAGAAATAGTCTATTTATATATATGTATGTAGAAATGGAGGAAGGCTCATGAAAATGGAAAGCATGATTGTATTTCAGATATGTAACTTGTTTGCTTTATGAATTCTTTATTTTCATTATATTAATGGACATATATTATTTAAACAACTATTTAAAATCAATGATATCACAAGATAGTTTATGACATTTGAAGTACTCTGTATAATATGAGATAATTTGGGGCTGGGGTTGTGGCTCAGTGGTAGAGCACTTGCCTAGCTTGCGTGAGGTACTGGGTTCGATCCTTAGCACCACATTTTAAAAAAAACGAAACAACTAAATAAAAGTATTGTGTCCATCTACAACTAAAAAATTTTAAAAAACATGAGATAATTTAATAAAATACAGTGAATGAACAGTGTGATTCTTAATTCAGTGCATATGTGCAGCATCCATAAGAAAAGTATAAAATCATTGGTGAAATATTATAGTAATATCATCTATGCATGGTGACAGATTGCAGTATTTTTTTATTTTCTAAATTTCTATTTTGATTGCACACTTAAATTCTGAGTAAAAATACTGTTTATCATGTAATAAAAATATTAGGAAGTTAGGAAGAAAAGAACACCAACCTTTTTTGCACCACAAACAGTTCCATCTTTTACCCACATGTTCTTTATTTCTGCATGACCCTTGTTATATTCCAAAGAAACACAGATGTCTCCAGTTATGTTGGCATAAATGGCAGTGGCATCTTTCAACTGAAGGATATGACTACCTCCATATTTACATATTAATTTTCCACATTTCCGATCCCTAGAATTTATCCACAAATGAAAAACATTAATTTTAATAGAGAAATATTTGAATGGCATTTCCAAAGTGAATAGATTTAAATAAAAATTCAAAATCTGCAAAAGGATGCAGGCAACAATTAATTTCGAACCCCCCCCCCAAAAAAAAACCCACTAAAAACATGAATTCATTTTAATAATACGGAATAAGAAGCATTTGAAAAAACAAAACCTCAATGCAAAACTGAAAGCTCTCAATAAGCCAGAACTAGAAGGAAACTTCCTCAACCGAATAAGGAATGAAGGAAGAGTATCTGTAAAATCTCTGTAGCTAACAATAAACTTAAGAGTGAGAGGCTGAATATTTCCGCATAAAATCAGGAAGGAGCAAGCATATTCTCTTTTTCCACTTAAAATTGAACATTTTAATGGAGATCTAGAAAGTGCAATCAAGTTAGAAAGAAACTGAAGGCATAGCTGTTGGAAAATAATATGTACTTAGAAACTGACTTGCATATGATATGATACGAGATATAAAGACTAAGAAACTCACACACAGAAGAAAAAAGTTCAGGAAGGTCACACAATGCCAAAGATCAAGATTAATATAAAGGAGCCAAAGAAAGTCTAGTAGAGTGGGAGGAAAAGGGGAAAGGAGGAAGGGAGGGGAAAACGGGAGGGGAAAAGGTGGGGGCAAGGGGGAGGGAAAAGGGGGGATCTTGAACTGAAATCAATTTCCATGCCTGTGTAAGTTTGTTGGGATGAACCCAAATACTATATATAATCATAAAGCTCTAATAAAAAAGATCAATATAAAACATCATTTGTTAGGTAAAGGGACTGAATGGGTACTCACAGAAGAAGAAATACAAATGGTCAACAAATACATGAAAAGATGTTCAACATCTCTAGCAATGAGAGAAAGGCAAGTTATAACTACACTGAAATTCCATTTCACTCCACTCAAAATGGCAATTATCAAGAATACAAGTAACAATAAATGTTGGCAAGGATGTGGGGGAAAGGTACACTTATACATTGCTGGTGGGACTGAAAATTGGTGCAACCATTCTGGAAAGCAGTGTGGAGATTCCTCAGAGACTAGGAATGGAACCACCATTTGACCCAGTTATCTCACTCCTTGGTGTATACCCAAAGGACTCACACCCCCCACTGGTATTTGGGGGCCAACAGAGGTGAGGCAAAGAACCTCACCCCCCACTGGTGCAAAGGCCTATCCACAAGTATGGCTGTATGCTGGACCGGTAGTCAATGATGGGTAAGATCCAATTGCAATGGTACCAACCTAAGACAGGAGGCTGACGCCTTGAGGTCAGCTCATCTGATGATGGGTAAGGACCATATGTAGTATTGGACAACCTAAGACAGGCCCGGTCCCTAAGCCACATGCTTATTATTTAATTAAACAGAAGGGGGGAGATGTTGAGGGCCACAGCCTCAGGATGACACATGGCATTTTGCCAGAAGGGAGTGGTTGAGAGGTGACACCAGCGAGCCATTGAGATGATGATGGTTAAGTTAAGCTGTGTATTCAATTGTATATAGACCCCTGCTGTCCGCCTCAGGCACCCACTACTTTGGAGTTCTCGTGCGGGGATTCCATTCTCGTGGCGATTCCTGGGGAGCCTACTACAGTGACATGGCCACTTCAATGTTCATAGCAGCTTAATTCACAATAGCTAAACTATGGAACCAATCTAGGTGCCCTTCAACAGATGAATGGATAAAGAAGAATGAAATTATGGCATTTGTTGGTAAATGGATGGAACCAGAGACTGTCATGATAAGTGAAATAAACCAGTCCCCCAAAACCAAACGCTGAATATTCTCTCTGATATGTGGATGCTAAACCATAACAAGGGAGGGGAAGTATAGAAGTTCTTCATTGGATTAGACAAAGGGGAATGGGGGGAAGGTACAGGGGAGGGAAATGGGAAAGACAGTAGAATAAATGGGACATCACTTTCCTATGTTCATATGTGAGTACACAACCAGTGCAACTCCACATCACGTACAATCGCAAGAATGGGATCCTAATTAGAACAAGTTATACTCCATGTCAAAATATACTCTAATGTACATCTAAAAAGAACAAATAAAAAAGTTTAAAAAGTAATAAAAACCATCATTTATAATTTTGTTATGACATTTACAGATCAGCAACAATGTGAAAATTAAATTTAGAAAACTATTGTGTTCATGATAGCCTTGAAAACACAGTATTTAGGGATGTATTTAGCAAAAGGAAGAGGCCCCTTGCACACAGATTCTAGTAAACTAGCAGAAAGAAAAAAAAATTCAAAGACTAAAATAAATTAAGAGACATTCTAAATTCATTACTGGGAAAATTCAACAGTCCTAAGATGATGATTCATGGACCTTTCCTCATCCCTTACTATGAATTTCCGTAAAACAGATGAAACCTGAATAAATGGCATGAATTTGCCAATGTTCAATTTCCTGATTTTGATCTTGTACTGCAGATTTTTATGTCACGGCAGATGTTGCCACGTGGAAGCGAGCTGAAAGTTACAGGGATCCTCTCCATCACCCCTGCCGTGATTTCTACAACTGTGAATCTACAGTTACTTAAGAATAGAAAGATGCAAAGTAATGGTATGAAGTCCAAACCTGTGATACCAACTTCATGAGGATAAAACATTTAGTCGTGTTGCATGTGTTCAACAGGAAAATCAGATTCTTTAAAGAGTCATGTAAAGAAGGGAAGGAACAGTATTATCAGTCCCAGTGCAGTTAGGGACAAAAAAGGTAAGGTTCAAAGTTTTCTTTTGTGAGGCACATAGATAATATGTTGCAGGATGGAATCTAGAAGTGTGTACATTTTAGATAGAAAGCTAGACTTTACACAATTAAAAATGGGAAGCAATGGCTCTCTTTAAATACATCAGTTGAATTTATTTCAGCTGCCAAAAATTTGCTAAGCATTGCGTATAGCATCTGTTTCAAGAGAGTTATTTTAAAATGAAAATTTTGAGGATTGAAGTTACATTAAGGAATTAAAATATCTTTTGACATACTAGGGATGTCTATATATGTATATATAAATGATATGTATCATTTAGGGTATTATGTTCTAGGGATTAATGTGAGCATCTTGCTATGCCATATCATTTTGGTTTGGCCCATGTATTCTGTTCGGCATCAAGCCACCCAGGTTGTCTTTTTTTTTTTTTAACACATTTTTAGTTACAGTTGGACACAATATCTTTATTTTATTTATTTACTTACTTAATGTGGTGCTGAGAATCAAACCCAGTGCCTCAGACATGCCAGGCAAGCACTCTACCACTGAGCCGCAACCCCAATCCCCAAGTTGTCTTAATGATCCCCTAAACTGGGCTGGGGAAGTAGCTCAGTGGTGGAGTGCTTGCCTAGGTTACATGAGTCCCTGGGCTCAATCCCCAGCACCACAAAAATAAATGAATGAATAAGTAAAGAAATAGAGAAGATGACCTCCTAATCAGCAGCAGTTCAGCCATCCTGGAAACCTGGATATCTCAGAGCAATTTGCTGTGACCTGAATTTTTTGTCTTTGGCCCATGGAGGGAAGGGACAATGATCAAAGCAGCCCCTAGTTTGCAGGCAAAGGCCAGATGTTATCAGCAGGACCTTAGAGGACACAAAAGCTGTCCTGCACTCCTGGTGTCCCCCTGCTGAACACAGGTGGTCCCAGAGAACACCAACGTTAAGCAAAGTCACCCTGTGACCATGGAAGATCAAGAAAGACAAGCATCCTCCACAGGTCATGTCTGAACACACAGAGAGGAGACGCAAACAAGAGGCATACGATCATGGAATTACCTCCACTTCTTGGAAACATCCATTTTAGAGCAAAGATCCACTTCCTGACACCCTCCTATAAACCACCCGACACAAGCACAAATCTGACAGTGTGAGTCTATAAAACTCTGAAGCCAAGGTGCTCACAGTTTCCCATCTTGTGCGTCTGTGCTACAGTGTGTGATGGATGCAATTTAACTCCAGTTGTGCTCCTGGTGGTCTTTGGCTGGAAGGCATTGCAATAAGGCGGAATTGTTTGCAACATACAGCATGTGCATGTTCACACATGCTCAAACACACACTTACACTTTGAAAACACTGGCACATGACTAGAAAGGAAAGGATTGCATGAAATTTGAGCCTTAAGACAGGAACTGTGTAACAAGGTATTTTGTAGATAAGACTTTTTAAAAAATTCATGCAAGCACATTCAGTTTTCTTAACTTGAATAATCAGGGGACAGAATTAGAAGATGTGCACAGGTGCTGTCCTCTATTAAAAGGAACTTGGGTTCCTTGGACAAACAGCTGTGTGCAGAGCCTGGGAAGGAGAGGTGGAACAGGAGCCCCAGCATCTGTTCTTGTGTGTGCTAGAAAAATTTGGAAGTTCTAAAAGAATCGTGTAGACTTTTGGTAGATACAGTGATCAACTGAAAGAGGTTCTCATGAGTCAAACTGAGATGATTCGAGAAAAAAAATTTCAAAATACATTACTATTGGTACAAAAATATTGAAAATATTTTTGAATGGTAATGTATTCCATTGAATAAATAATAATTACTGATTCAGAATGGATATTAATGAGTACATAGATAAGGAAAGGCACAAATTTAAACAGAGAAGTGGACTGCTTTTTCCTGCAGTACATTTGTATCTGTACAAAGCAAAATAAAAAAAATTGAGTTAAAAATTCATCAATGAATTTGAAAACAGGTGGATCAAAGAATATGCCTACAGTCTCAACACGACTCCCTCTCAAATTATGTTAACTACAATGGGAAAAATTAGAACATCACAATTGGGAGACTTAAAAAAATAACTCAACCAAACAATTTAACATGCAATTTCCAATTCTGAAAGAAAATTGTATGCACTTGTAAAAAAAATTTTGTACATTCGAGGGTACAGCATTACTTGTGTTGTAAAAAGATCAAAATGCAAATATAATTTTGAAAAATATCAAACAAATTCAAATTAAGAGAAAAATTCTACAAAATAAATGGCCTGTAGTATTTAAGAAAAGCAAACACCTAAGGAGAAGAAACAAATGAAAGGAGAAGAAATGTTCCAGATTAATGAAGCCTGAAAGTACATTCTGAATAGATGCAAATACCTGATTTTGCATTCATTCCTGAGCAAAGGAAAATAGTTCTAAGGAAAAGGTTTAAAAAACGAATGAAATTTTAATATGATTCATCTTTTATAGCTACAATAGAATTTATTCACAGGAAAGACAGGCTGATTGATTTAGGGGTCATGAAGCACAATCTCCAACTTCCACTCAAGTGGTACATACAAATTATGGACAGAGAAGACTTATAAAAACAGGAAGATAAAACAAATTAGTAAAATGTTAACTACTGATAAATCTCATCAAAGGGGATATGGAATATTTTTTTTGTGCTGTTGGTGCCTGAGGTCACCCAAAGAGGTCAACAATGAAATTAGGATGTAAAGTCAAGAAGTCTGGTGATAGAATGTACGTCTGTTCTTCAGCACTATGCTTTCTAGATAGTAAAAAATTCATGTATTTTCATTTCAATCCTATCAGGATCATCATTCCTTGTAAAATTAAGGAGATGGCATGCAAAACAAAAAAAAAATAATTACTGATGAGCAATTAATGTACCTTTGTGTAAACAAAACCCTTGATGATAAAAACATTGGGGATGATTTGGATGAGGAAGAGAAATGTTGTGTATTTCTGCATCTACGACATGTATCATTTCATGAAACATGGTCTTACTTCATGGGTAGATGATACTTTGTTTATATATAAACTTAATTGGTGACATTTTCAAATACAAGGCTATAGAAGTTCTCTGTTAGGGTTTCCTAAAGCGTACTTAGCTTCACATGCTTTGTATCCATCATCAGTTATACCACAGTTCCCAGAAATGTCAGTCTTAGAGTTAAGTTCGTTGTAACAGTCTTCAGAAGCAAATATTGACCCTGAAAAAGAGTGAATTTATTCTAAGTATATTTTTAACTTTAATATTGTGTTAAAAAGCTGGACTTGCTATATTTATATTAAACAATATATAATATAAACAAAGGATAACTAGCAAGCGATATTTCAGGGACATTACAAAGTGACATTATATAATTAATTTTATAAGTAGCATAATATTCCTGAATGTATATGCACTTACATATCATAGCAGATCTCCGAATACTTGAAGCAAAAAGTGATAATTTGAAAAGAGAAAAGTCCACAGTTATAACTGAAGACTTCAACATTTCTCTTTCAGTAATTTGTATAAACAAGAAGGCAGAGGTATAAAATGTTTGAAAACTAATATCACCTAACTTGACCTAATAGACCTTCATTTTATTAAACACTAAAAGTTATAATCACAGAATACACACCCTATTGAAAAGTGTATAAAACATTAAGGTAGACCATATTTGAGACATAAAATAAACCTTAACAAATTTTAACATCCTGGAATCATAGGAACATTTTCCAGACCATAACACTTCTCACCTTCACAATAGCAAAGCCATTTGAATTGTGAAGTCTGCACGGAATCAAACAACGCTCTACCAATGGGGGCTGCCAGATAAGGAGGGGATGGAGCTGAACATCTAGACTCCCTAGCAAATTTGGCCAGTCTGGGTAAGAGCTGTAAACAAACAGCAATATATTTGTGTCAGACAGACTTCTTCATAGTTGGGAGATTCTCAAGTCGAAATCCAAGAAAGATCTCCAGTTCAGAAACCTCAGCAAGAAGAAAATTGAGTATCTGTAAGACAGTTATTACATTAACTGCTTCATGTAAACTGCTCTCCAATGTCTTTCCACAATTTGCATTTCACCAGAGTTCCAATTTGATTTATTTTGTCTTTATTTGAATCCTTTTATGATAGCTCTTCTCCTTTTTCTTCCATGTCTGTCCTCTTCCACTCCTTTATCCATTTTTCTCTCATTTTATCTTCTGTGTCCCTTTTAATCTTTCTTCTAATTCAACTTGGCATACTGTAACTAATGCTTGATCTCTTCACATAGTCTATATTATTTCTAACCCACTTTTCTCTTTGGTTAATGGAGTTGCAGAGATTTTTGGTAATAACTCTTATTGCATATGTTGACATATGGCTTATTTTTAAATTACCACTGTTACTTGAAGTTACTCTCTTCTCAAATTGCTAGTGGTGGTTGGACTTATCACTTGATTATGCTGATCAAATGTGTGGAAGCTAACATACCCCCAAAGTCTAGTGCTTCTCATGAAGAGATAACTATTCACTGAAGGACTTTCACATTAAAGAGGAGGAGAGATCCACCTCAACACATGCACAAATATAGGACCTCAGAAAACATTAGAAAACAGGCCAAGAAGATGCCTTCAAAAGTTTATAACCCCCCACTGGTTGAATCCAGAGATAATAAAGTAGATGAAATCCCAAGGAATTAAAAAAAGCTTATTGCTAAGGTGATCAATGAACTAAGAGAGAAAACACAGGATTTGAAAGAGAATTTCAATAAACAGAGATGGGTTCTGAAAATGAAACAAATAGAAACCCCAGCATGAAAGACACAGTAAATCAGATTAAAAATTCAGTTAAAAGTCTCTTGGACAACATTAAGAGACCCAACATAAGAATTATTGGAATTGAGGCAGTAACTGAGATACAGGCTAATGACACTGAGAGCCATTTCAGTGACATAATATCAGGTATGATATGGACATCTACATACAATATGCAAAAAAGAACCTCTGTGTGACATTATAATTAAAATGCCAAATATATGGGATAAGGATGGAATTTTAAAAGCCTCAGGAGAAAATGTAACATTTAGAGGAAAGTAAAAAAATCAGAATAACATCTGATTTCTTAAAAAAAAAGGCAGGAAATAATGTAAACATCTCCCTATAATAATGAGTGTAAATGGTCTAAATTCTCCAACTAAAAGACATTGCCTGGCAGAGTGGATTTTTAAAAAGACCCAACTATATGTTGTCTTCAAGAGACTTACCTCTTAGCAAAGACATCCAGAGGATGAAAGTGAAGGGTGGAAAAAATATTCCATGCAAATGGAGCCTAAAAGAAAACCAAGAGTAGCCATACTTATGTTCAACAAAGCAGACTCCAAGCCAAAATTAATTACAAGAGACAAAGACGATCACTTCATATGGTAAAAGGAACAATCCAACCAGAATATATATATATATATATATATATATATATATNACAACATCTCCTGTTTTCCTGGGAAGATAAAAAGTGCTCAAAGAAAACACGTGTAAGGTGCTTCGGATATAGTAAATATTATATATATATATATATATATATATATATATATATATATATGATAGTAATAAATATTTCTGCCCCACCATGGGTGCACCTGATTATATAAAACAAATGCTAGACGCCAATACAACAATACCAACTGATTTCAACATACCTCTATCAACAATAAGTAGGCCAATCAGATATAAAATCAGTAAAGACACTTCAGATCTAAAGTTTATTATAAATGAAATGGGCATAGCAGACAGCTCTAGGCTATTTCACTCAACAATAGTTGAATTCATTTTTATCCCTCAGATGTTCATGGAACATTCTCCAAAAGAGAACACATTTTATGTCATAAGCAAGTCTTAGCAAATAAAAAAATTCAAAATAACTTCTTGCTTCTTATCATATCATAATGAAATTAGAAACAGCAAGAAAACATACTGGGGCTGGGAATGTGGCTCAAGCGGTAGCACGCTCGCCTGGCATGCATGTGGCCCGAGTTCGATCCTCAGCACCACATACAAAGATGTTGTGTCCGTCGAAAACTAAAAAATAAATATTAAAAAAATTCTCTCTCTCCCTCCCTCCCTCTCTCTCTCTTAAAAAAAAGAAAAAGAAAGAAAAAGAAAACATACTGAAGCTATGTAAACACATGGAGATTGAACAATATACTTTAAATGATGAATGGATTATAGAAGAAATCACAAGAATTTAAAAATTTAAAAGTAATGCAAGAAATTTTAGAGGTGAAATGATTGGGTTATGAGAGACTTAATCTAATCAGTGCATTAATCCATTTGAATGGATTGGTTGGTTGGTACCTTTAGGCAGATAGGACATGGCTAGAGGCATGTCTTTGGGGTTTATATTTTGTTCCTAGTAAGTCAAATTTAGTCTCTTTCTCTATTTTGTCATATTTTGAGCTCTTTTCCTCTGCCACACCCTTCCACCGGGCACAGACAAATGGAGTTGGTCATCTATGGAGAGATCTCAGAAACTGAGCTCTAAATAAAATTTCCCTTCTCTAAAATTGTTCTTATCAGGTAAAAGCAATGAAAAAGCTGACTAAAACAAGAAATAGAACATATCAGAATCTTGGTGTCATTATGAAGAGGGCTCTAAAAGGAAATTTTATAGTTACGAGTGCCTACATTTAAAAAAAATCAGAAAGACCCCAAACAACCTAATAATGCATCTCAAGGTTCTAGAAAAACAAAAACAAAACAAAATAAGTACAAAGAAGGACGTAATTAAGATCAAAGCTGAAATTAACAAAACAGAGAATAAAAAAACAAAACAAAGAATCAATGTTACAAAGAGTTGGTTCTTTGAAAAGATAAAAAATATTGGTAAACCATTAGCTAAGCTAACAAAAAAAAATGCAGAAAGATCATTAGGGACTATTTTGAAAACATATATTCCAATAAATTGGAAAATCCAGAAGAAATGGATCCATTTCTAAACACATAGACATACCAACATTGAACCAAGAGGATATAGAAAACCTGAACAGACCAACAACAAGCCACGAGATTGAAGCAGTAATACAAAGCCTTCCAACAAAGGAAACACGGAGACCAGACGGATTCTCAGCTGAATTCTACCAGACCTTTAAAGCCTAATAACCAATGATCCCCAAATCACTCCATGAAATATAAAGGGGTAGAACACTTCCAAATTCATTCCTCAAAGTCAGTATCAACTTGATACCAAAACCAGATAAGGATATGTAAGTAAAGAAAACCACAGACCAATATCTCTATTGAACATAGATGCAAAAATCCTTAATAAAATATTAGCAAATTGTATTAAAAAACATATGAAGAAGACCATACGTCATGCTTAAGTTTGTTTCATTCCAGGGATGCAAAGATGAGTTCGTATACATAAATCAATAAATGTAATTCAACATACAAATAGAATTAAGGACAAAAATCACAAGATCATCTCAACAGAAGGGAAAAAAAGTTTTTTTTGACAAAATTCAGCATCCATTCACAATAAAAACACCGAAGAAACCACGAAATTTATCTCCCCATCATCGGGGCTATTTATGACAAACCCAAAGCCAACATCCTAGCAAATGGTGGAAAATCGAGAGCATTTCCTCTAAAATCGGGAATGAGTCAAGATGTCTACTCTCACCACTCCTATTCAGAATAGTACCTGAAATTTTAGTTTGAGCTATTAGGCAAGATAGTTGTTTAAGATACATTTTTAGCATTGCTGTGATCAAAATACCTTACAAGAACAACTTAAGAGGAAAAGTTTATTTGGGGCTCACAGTTTCTGAGGTTTCAGTCCAACTCATTACTCTGGGCCCAAGGTGAGGCAGGCATCATGGGTAAAAGCGCCCCGCAGAGGAGAGCTGCTCCGCTCATGGCGGGTTCAGAAAGGAGAGAGAGAGAGAGAGAGAGAGAGAGAGAGAGAGAGAGAGAGAGAGAGAGANGAGAGAGAGAGAGAGAGAGAGAGAGAGAGAGAGAGAGAGAGAGAGAGAGAAGGGTGGGGCCAGGCCACAGGGAAGGTGAACCGTTTCAGGATATGGCTCCAGTGATGTACCTCCTCCAGTCATGCTTCACCTGCCTTCAATGACCACCTAGTTCATTCAAATAAGGACAGGCCAATTAGCTTACAGCTCTCATAATTCAACCATTTTACCTCTGAATATTCCTTCAGTAACACAGGAGATTTGGGGGGGGGACACCTTATATTAAAACCAGGATATAAAAGGGATACAAAGAAGAATTATCACCGATTGCAGATGATTTAGCCCTATATTTAAAATATACTAAAAGCTCCACTGGAAGAGAGTTCCAGAGCTGATAAGAAAATATTCACAGAGCAACAGGATACAAAATCAGTATATAAAAATGAATATTTTTCTTCTATACACAACAAACCCCCTGAAAATGAAATCAGGAAAATAATTTCATGCGCAATAGCCTCAAAAGACACACACTCATCTACCCCTAACTCCACCACAACAATAAATATAGAAATAAATCTAATCAAGGAGGTTAAAGACCTCTACAATGAAAATTATAGAACACTGAAGAAAGAAATTGAGGAAGATGTTAGAAGACAGAAAGATCTCCCAGGTCCTTGGATAGGTAGAATGAATATCACTAAAATGATCCTATTACCAAAAGCAATCTACAGATTTAATGCAATTCCCATGAAAATACCAATGACATTCTTCAAAGAACTAGAAAAACATTCCTAAAATTCAGTGGAAGAATAAGAGATCCAGAATAGTCAAAGCAATTCTGAGTAAAAACAACAATGCCAGAAGCCCCACAATACCTAGTTCAAATTATACTACAGAGGTGGTAGTAACAAACACTGCAAGGTACTGACATAAAGACAGACATGCGGACCAATGGAACAGAGCAGAACAGAAGGCACAGAGATAAACCCGCACAGACATCTTGACAAAGGTGTCAAAAGCCGTTTAAACAAATGGTGCTGAACAATTGGAAATCCAAATATAGAAGAATGAAACCAGATCCCTTTCTCTCACCCTGCACAAAAAGTCAACTCCAAGTGGTTCAGAGGCCTAGGAATTCAATCAGAAACTTTGCAATTGCTAGAGGAAAACAGAGGGTCAACACTCCAAATACAAGTGCAGGCAATGACTCCCTCGACAGAACTCCTAAAGTTCAGGAAACAACACCAAGAATTCAGTGGAATGGCATCAAATTAAAAAGCTTCTGCACAGCAAAGGTAAGAAAAACATAAATAGACAGCAAACAGAAGAGGAGCAAATCTTCGCCAGCTACTCCTCCAACAGGGAATTAATATCCAGAATATGTAAAGAACTCCAAAAACGAGTACCAAAAAGCAAATAACCCTATCAACAAAAGGGCAAATGAGTCATTTCTTAAAAATAAAAAATAAGAAGAAATAAATACACATTAAGAAATGCAAACTGCCAACAAATAGATGAAAAGATGCTCAACATCTCTAGCAATTAGGGGAACGTAAATCAAAACTACACTGATCTTTCATCTCACTCCAGCTAGAATGACAATTAGCAAGAAAGCAAATGATGATAAATGCTGGTGAGGATGTAGGAGACAACATGAACTCATACATTATTGGTGAGACTGCAAGTTAGTGCAACCCGTCTGGACAGCTGTATGAAGATTCATCAAATCACTAAGAATAGAACCACCCTATAACCCAGCTATCCCACTTCTTAGTATGTATCCAAAAACTAAACTCAGCATTCTAAAGTGATACAGGTGCATCAATGGTTACAGGAGTCCCATTCACCAAAGCCAAGTTACGGAACCAGCCCCGGTGCCTGTCAACAAATGAGTGTGGTATTCATACGCAATGGAGTTTTACTCAGCAAAAAAAGAAGATTGAAATTATGGCATTTCTGGTAAATGGAGATGGAGACTAAAACGCTAACTGGAATAGGTCAGGCTCGGAAAGTTGAGGGTCAAATGTTTCTCTCACAGGCAGAAGCTAGAGCAATGAAAGGGGGTAGGCAGTTCAAATAAAAAGAGGGGGGAGATCGGCGGAGTAGAGTAAGGGGATTGAAGGGGAGGGAGGAGGGGCAGAAAAGGGAGGATCGTGGAATGAAGTTGACAAAATTATGCTGTGCACGTATAAGTGTCCCACAGTGAATTCCATCTTTATGCCTATCTATAAACACCAATTAAAAAATAAAAAAATACAAGAAGGCCAGTAGAGTACAAGAAGGGACATAGGGGGAAGGAGGGGGTGAGGACAAGAGGAAGTGCTGGGGACTGAAAGGGAGCGAGTTATGTTCCATGCATGTATGATTATGTCACAATGAACCCCCACCACTATATATATATAACTGTAATGTCTTATAAAGACATTTTAAAAAAGAAAAAATAATGAATAGCTTCCTAGCCTACTGACAGAGACCCTTCTAAATACAACACAAGATTTTAGAGAAGGACTAGGATTTATGAGAGGCAAGATTTCTCTCCCTTTTAGCCTTTGTTCATCCTCTGGAGACTGTAGGGAAATTTTAAACGCCTTTCTAATGTTTTTGACTGGCCTGACCAGTTTCGGAGCTGCTTCAGAACTCCACGCGTGCTCTGTGGAAACATAATCCATGGTCTTGAGAGTCCCCCTGCAATTCCTGCTGCGAAAACTCTTCTATCCGCCCCCACCCTCGCCCCCATTAGAGGATCTCTGTCTTAGTTTGGCCCAATCTTCAATTTCCAGAATCTTCAAATGTTCCTAGGAAGATAAATGGTTGGCTATTGTGACCTCTTACTCGTGAGGTTCCTCTTCGGTGGAAATCGGATCCATTGGTTGTCACGGGCTCTCTTGGGTGCCAATACCTTTACGACGCCCACCAGTTCAATGGCGCTTGCATTTTCTACCTAGTTATCTTCTCCTGGTTGCATCTCTCCCTATATGCCACATCTTTTCCCTAAGACTAAGTCTTAACACAAGTTTTAGAATTAATATAATTGTGAAATATTTAAATGTAAATGAACCTCCTCAGTCTTTGTTTATTTTCCTAATCTAGTTCCCCCACGCTGTTCTAGCCCTCTTTGGGGTGCATCAGATGTTTTTATGGTGCTTAGTCTCCTGCCTTATGCTAGGTTCAGGTTGTGACATGGGTATTTACTTATGTCAGTCCAACACTACCCAACACTTTGGCCACTGATCATTTCTATCCTAAAGCCAGTCTTTTCATTCTTATTTTTATTTTCCTATTTGTAAGGTCAAACGTCATTTGATTCAGGCACCTTTCAAGTCATTCTTCTTTCTTTTCCGTCTCGAGCTTTTCTTGAATGGGTTGTAGGGATGGCCCATTCTCTTACCTTTCTCCATCTGGGTCTCCATAACACGTGCGTTCGTCTCTTTGTCATCACGTTTTCACAACTTGTTTTCTCGCTCTGCTGTGAGTCCTTCCCAGAGTCTGACACATGCTGCACAAGCGCTCCACCAGGCCCTCGCACCTCCAGGCCTTTCAGGAACTTTTCTGAGTTTGCCCTTCCTTGTTTTCTGTGAGCCACGATGTGCAGATTTTCTTCAGACTTATAATCTACTCTTCGGTCATGCCACTCCAGTACGATTAATCTGCGAGAGAACTCATCATGTTCCTACTTTTATTTTTTATTATTTACTTAATTTTCCACACTGGCAGATAAAATGGCATGTGTTTTCTGTGAACAACAAGATCTTTGGACAGAGATAGACATCATGGAGCCATCAGATCTAGCTGAGCTCTTAATTTCAGTTCTAGATATTTGTACTTCATCATATTTTCGTTTTTTCAAAAAATTCCCATATGCTATGCTTCGCAGCATCCATCTCTCTGGATCACACCCAACTTTTCATTCTCTTTTTTTTTTTTTGCCTGTATTTTCTTGCACAGTTTTCCCCATTCTCACACCCTCACTCCCCTTGCTTCTGTTGTCTGTTGTGTCACCCTCTTCTGTAGTTCCTATTTTGACATGCAGTGATTTGGGGACATCAAGGGTGACGTATCTCCAGCTAGGGTCTGCGCTTTGCTTCCAGCCAGTATTCAGGATACAAGTGGATCCAATGAGAAGGGTGTTAGCACAAAGGTGGGCTTCCATCTTCCTGTGGCTGACCGCTTCCCAGCCACATTTTGCCAAGGTCAAGTCCTCAGTGGGTCCCCATGGAAAACGCAGGGCATCCACAAGAGCTCGTGTCCCTTGCCACAGGCTAAACTGGAACTTTGCTCCTCCCAGCTCCCTGAGACTGCGGGAAGCTCTGTCCAGGTTGCCAGCTGCCCAGCTTACAAGGGCTGAGGGTTTCCTCACCTACTTCTTCTCTCAGCCGTCAGTTTCACAGTAGCAATGCTTCAAGGGCTGACCTCACCTCTCCGGGCACCCGTCTCCTGGCCTTGGTAGCTCGGCAACTCTTCCAAATAAAATTTTAAGTTTCTTTTTCCATTTTGATAGTTGTTCTTACCTCAGGAAGCTTTGTCTAACTCAAACTTATCAACCATTGCAGAGACAGAGGTCTGCTACCTTTTCTTCTGTTTTGATGATGTCTGTTTAAAAAATAGTCTTACTAAGATACTGCCATAGTTCTCTACAGTTCATAGATATTTAATCGCAATTTTTCAATTTTTGGCAGACTATCATCACTAATCTTCTGAAGATCCACTTTAAAATTTTCTTCCCCTTTTCCCATTTGCTTATATCCATGGTCTCTACTGTGGAAGGCAACCCAAATTCTTAAACTTTGGCACAATTTTCTCACATGTGTATTTTTAAAAAAATATTCACTTAGATGGTATTTCCACAGCATATACTTTTCATAAGTTTTTCTCTCAATGTTGCATTACTCAATACATACCTGTTTTGTTAATGAAAATAGTGTGATATTTGCTAGGTTGCAATCAGTGCATTTAATTTTTATTCTTATTCAATCTATTCAATTTTGATTACAAGTAAAGCTTAACATCTACTTCTTTTTCTTTCCTTTTTTGGATGGGGGATGCAGTACTGGGAATCGAACCCAGGGTTACTTTACCATTGAGCTACATCCCCCAGTCTTTATTTTTAAAAATTTTGTGACAGGGTCTCTCTGAGTTGCTGAGGGTTTCATTAAGTTGCTGAGGCTGCCCTCAAACTTGCAATCCTCCTGCCTCAGGCTCCTGAGTCACGAGGATTATAGGTGTACACCACCACAGACAGCTACTTTGTTTTTTAGTGTCCAGAAAAACACATATATGGAAAATAAAATTATTATAAATACCTTGGCCAAATAGATCTTCACATTGTTTATCCCCACTTCTACACACTCCCCCGATGCAGATCCACTTATTTTCGCTACAGGGATGCCCATCTATGATAAAGACATTTTCTTGACATACTTGAGATGAGCCATTGCAGTATTCAGTGAGATCACATTCATTGGCGGCAGACCGGCAGACATGTCCTTTTTTGGAAAACTGAGGGGGTGAAGTAAGTTATATTGAATAAAGCAGAATGTGAATATACAAGCATTATACAGAATAATGCTTGTCATTATCTAAGTCACATAGAAAACTTTTTTAAAAAATTCTTACTTTACATTCACTACAGCAGGGTCCCGAGGCACATTCTGAATCAGCGGTCAGAGAACATGTGCTGTGTTCGCAGCATACAGGCTTGTTTGCCGCACACTCCTGAAAGGCAAATCAAATGCTCTCGGGCATCTTCCAATTTTTATTTATTGGGTGGACATTTTAATAATAGATGCTTAATATGTTGGCAAACAGAAAAAATTCACATCTTCCTGATTCCCCCTTGTTCATTACCACCTACTGGGAGTGTTCCCAAAGCTCACTCTTGAGTTTCACTTCAAGTTTTCATCTCATTTACTTCACTTTATCCTGACTTTATCTCTACCCTTCCAACTTCCCTCTAACTCTGGCAGTTTAATCTAAGATGGAGAGAGAGAGAGACAGACAGACAGAGAGACAGAGACCTCTAGAGATACAGAGACAGAAATTAATATATGTATATATTAAATATATTAATATATTAATAATACAGCATATAATATAATTACTAATATAATTTGATAGAGGTAAATATCACAAAATGTGTACACACATCAAATCATCAGGATTTGTGTACACCAAATATCTACAATTGCTTCATTGTCAACTATGCCTCAATAAAGCTAGAATTTAAAAAGTTAGATCACTTTATGGATAGTCTACAAATCAATGGACCTATAAAGCAACATATAGTTTCACTCATGGAGAAGAAGGAGGGTGGTCCATGGAGGGAAATGACAGTACAGCATTATAAAAATTAATTCACAGTTTCTGAGGCAATTCTGGAATATAGCTCTCCACGTTAGTCCTGACCTGTTCAGTTCCACAGTCACAGGCTTCTCCTTGCTCCACAACCTTATTCCCACACACCGCCGCCTGCTTGTAAGACGGCTCTAAGCGTGGATGATTCTGAAGACACTCGGACTTTTGCTTTGAAATAAAATGTGCGAAATCTTCCATACTGCAGTTACTGAAGATCTTCACACCACTGGAATGACTGAGAACACATGGAACTTCAAATGTTGGTGCAAGCAGTTTTCATAAACTGCCTACCCTCAGAATAAAGGCACTTAATTAGCATTCCACGACCGACTCAATGCTCAAAGAAAGCAAAGACTTTGGGAAGTCAACTGTGCAAGAACTTAGAGATCTTCTAGTAGGAATAAGGGATCAGTAAAAAGTGATGGCTTCTTCTATTACACTTATCTGTTACATCCTTTTATCTTCTACCTTACAAACGGCCCCAGCTCCCTTTCGCTTGTTCCCGTCCCTCTCGTGACGTTTAAGTGTTGAAATAGCCCTGTACTAACAACAGTAACAAACGTGTTCCTTTCATCTATACTTTGTCATCCATCATTTTGTTCAGCTCCACAGTGTCAAATAAAACCTACATCTGACAGCTCAGATCTTGTTCCTCTAACACAAACTTACCACCTAAATCCCAGAGGCCAATATCTGATTCTTTACTTGGTGTTTCTTCTTGAGTCTAGCTCACAGGCACCTTAAGTTTAAATGACCTAAATTCTAAATGCTTCTTGCGTAAAAACATACTGCTTACAAAGGATGGCATGGTGCTTCGGAACATGTAAACTGTGCCCAATCCAACCGTGTGGATTAAAATCTTGGTTCTGCCACTTACAGGTTGTATGTCCTTGTGAAAGGTCTTTAAATTATATGCATATTTTTTCCAGTTTCCTCTTTGCAATATGGAGATAAAGGTTCATTTGTGTCATAGACTTGTGAGACTCCAGTACCTGTAAAGTACTAAGACCGTGTCTGCCCATTGGTTCTACTGTTAATATTTCCAAACTCAAAAAAGAAAAAATACCCAGGACAAAATCTCGAGGCCCTTCTATTTCTCACTAACCCAATGTTGTCAAATCTATCCACTAACTATGTCCAGCCACCTCTGCCCAGCCTTCACCATCTCAGTACTAGTTCATGCAATAAATAGCCCCCTCGATGACCAAGCACTTCAGGTTTTGTCCTTTGTATTTTTCTCTCAAAATCCGAATCAAGCATTCTCCCTAAAACACTGATAATGTCACATCTCTTCTCTGTTTAAACCCACCTCAGTCATTCAGAGCACGACCTATGTGACCTAATCACCAATGCCTTCTCCAAGGTCATGCTCCTCATCCACCTCATCTCCTTTGCTCAGCTAAGTGACCTTCTTGACTGTCCCCTCTGCCAAATATTTAATGATTTCTTCTGCCTTGGAAACTTTCTCAATATGTATGCATGGTTCCTTCTCATCTATTTCAGATATCTTTTCAAAATTTACACAGAGATATTTCTAAGGACCTTGATTGACTTCTCAGACCGTTTTTTCAGCTTCAGGAGCTCTAATTGTTTCCTTTACTAGCACAGAGTAAAACTCCACGATTATTTTTTAAAAAACAAATGTGTGCATGATTGGAACTATCTGTTGTAAATAACAGATCCTGAGTAATTTATGATTTTTGGTAATTTTCAGAATATTAATATTATTTTAAAAGATTGTGATCAACCAGACTCCTATAGCACAGGACTAAATTGAAAAATCAACAAATGGGATGGTATCAAACCCCAAACTTCCTCACAGAAAAGCAAACAATCAAGAGCATAAAGAAACAGCCTACAGAACAGGAGAAAAATCTTTGCCATCTACACCCCAGATAAAGCATTAATCTCCAGGATATAAAAAGAACTCAAAAAGCCTAACCCCCCCAAAACCAAATTGCCCAATCAATAAATGGGCTAAGGGGCTGAACAGACAACTGGTCAAAAAATATATGAAAAAATGTTCAACATCTCTAGCAATGAGAGAAATGCAAATTAATACTATACTGAGATTTCATCTCACTCTAGTCAGAATTGCAGTTATCAAGAATACAAGTAACAATAAATATTGGTGAGGAATGGGGGAAAAGGTACACTCATGCATTGCTGGTGGGACTGCAAATTGGTGCAACCACTCAGGAAAGCAGTATAGAGATTCCTCAAAAAAACTAGGAATGGAATCACCATTTGACCCAGTTATCCCACTCCTTGGCATATACCCAAAGAACTTCAAATCAGCATACTATAGTGATGTGGCCATATCAATGTTCATAGCAGCTAAATTCACAGTAGCTAAAACTATATAAGCAATCTAAAGAAAATGTGGTATATATACACAATGGAATATTAGTCATCCATAAAGAAGAATGAAATCATAGCATTTGCTGGTAAATGAATGGAACTGGCAGCATACTAAGTGAAATAAACCAATCCCCCCAAACCAAAGGCTGAATGATCTTTCTGATATACAGATGCTGAATCACAATAGGTGGGGGTTGTGGAGAGGAGTGGAGGTTCACCAGATTGGATGGGGAGGAAGGGAAGGAGAGATGGGAATGGGAAAGACAGTAGAATGAATCCGACATCACTTTTCCATGTTCATATATGAATATATGACCAGTGTCACTCTACATCATGTACGACCACAAGAATGGGAAGTTATACTCCATGTATGTGTAATATGTCAAAATACATTCTATCGTCATGTAGAACTAAAAAGAACAACAACAAAAAAGATGGCTTGACGATATTCAGGAGGGTGTGGGGGATCCAAAGGAGTACCTGCATTTAAGATCTCCTGATCCTTTCTATCATTTCTTCACCATCCTAACTATCAGGATCATTGCAACAGCATCACAAGCTATGAATCACCATTGCCGTTGCATGAAATGACAATTTGGACAATGGCAGATAAAAATGAAACGAGTATTGCTTGACATTACGAACACAAATGATATAAGATGTTGTCTGTTTAGATTAGCCAGAAAAAAAAAAAAACAATGTATTTGGGAGTTGATCCTAGCAAGAAGAAATAATGGATCAAGGATGAAGAAAGACAGAAAATGCCATGCCAGGGTGTGTTATTGACCTGGCACGCCAGTGTCCCCCTGAAGCCACTGGAGGTCGCCCCGAGGAGGGAGTACGTGCTTTTCATTTTGGGACTTGTTTTATAGGTGACCTGGGGTAGAAGCTGGTTGACGTTCATTGATGGAGAGCTGCTTCTAAAAATAAATACTTGGGAATTGAAAATCGGATCTAAACATCTGCGTACAGTAGCCCCTTGGTCTCCACAGGGGGTGTTCGTGCCAGAATCCCTGACAGATACCCAAATCCTCAAATGCTCAAGGTTCTTGTGCAGCATGTCCTAATATTTACACATCACCTATCTCATCCTCCCATATTCCTTAATTCATCTCTAGATGACTTATAATACCTCAAGCAATGTCAATGCTAGGTAAACAGTCGTTACATTGCATTGCTTAGGGAACCGCGACAAGAAAAAAGTCGTCTGCACATGTTCAGATATTTTTTCAAATATCTTTGATCCATGGTTGGTTGAGTGTGAATGTGGCACACAGGGGGCCAACTGTACTTTGTGCCCACTCTGAATACAGTTCATGCTCCTTTCCCCACTTGTCCAGTGTTAGAGTCTACAGATCCTTGACCAAACACCCAAGTCATTGGCCATGGCAGAGGAATCTTTCCCAGTCCCAGTCTCCATCGCTTCTCTTCCACAGAGGTAGACAGTGTTTGCAAATGTGCTCACTGGGCCCTTTACCGTCTCCCGCTGTCTTTAGGTCTAACCCTAACTGGACTACAATATGTAAAACTGATTTTTAAAATTCCACAACTGATATACTGAAAGAAGACAGAGGTGTTTTGCTCTTCATCAACCAATTTTAGAGAGCTCCTATGAGGCTATCGGTATAAAGTGATTAACAAATATTGGTGCAATCAATGTAGGTGACATGAAGACCTGGGGCCCTCATTCATGGTATTTCTTTGTGCCATTTGGACCGTCTCTACTTGCTTCCAGATATACCACATGCCCTTGGTCTTATAATCTTGTATCTGAGAATACCAATTGATGGTGAAAATGTTTACCTTCAGTGGCATGGTCACCTGTCATCTCCTGGGTGCAAGCTTCACTCTATAAAAACCTGGTAGCCCACCAGGAGCTGTAACACAATTATAGATCCACCTTGCAAGTAGCTGATACTTGACAGAGACTCCATGATACTGAATGTATAAGGAACAGCTTTAGTTTCATTGTCCCCCCCCCACCCCCCCAGTACTGGATATTGAACCCACTTAGCTACACCCCTAACCCTTTCAATTAAGTAATTTATTTTTTTTTTCAGACAGTCTCACTAAGTTGCATAAGCTGGCCTCAAGGAGGCTCCCCTTTAATCCCCTCGCTCTCTGGTCTTACTTCTATAAATTTCCTTATGAATTCTAAGAAGAATGGTGATAAAAGCAAACACATCCCCTAGGTCTTGAAGCACCACAAGGTGACTACACAAGGTGTTCTCTGTGACAAAGCTGGATGCAGCATCTCTGGAGTCAGTAGAAGCTAAGACTTCAGGTGGAGTCAGAGCAGATAAAGGAGCCGCCTGCAGATGGTCACACTAACAAAAACTTCTTGTGTTGTCATTGCAAACCTAAGTTATCACTTAAAGTAATAGATGTAGAGTTCGCTCACCTATGAGAAAGCATGTGTGGCATTTGATTTATATAAAATATTGAGACAGATATGCAGTATGGGCTCTGGAATATGTCTGCAGTCTTTAGTCACAATTGATAGTCAATCGTTAATATTTATTCTAACAGCTTAAATTTTCTTAAATTACATACACAAAAATATCTTAATATAAACTATATATATATATGTTCATATATGTATGGAGTATAAAGGTTAAGTCTCTTACATTGCTTCTGGGTTCATTATACAGATAGTTCCTGGGCAATGGCATTTCTTGACGTCATCGTATGATATCCCCATGTTCAAGCTCACTAACTGAGCTAAAATAATGGCAAGTGATTCCAGACCTACGGCTTTGGGGTGCTGGGAAAAAAACAACAACCCACAAATTTACATGTACATATTGTTACAGGCATTTTATTGACATGCAGAACAATATCATTATTCAAAATAGTCATATAATAAAAAAGGAGTAGAGGCATCTAATATTGTTACCCACAGAAGTGCCATCATTGTTGACTTAACTTTACATATTACAGGTATTATCGTAAATATTAGGAAAATATAAAAAATCAAATCTGAAATTGTACTAAAATGTAAATGAAAGGCTCATTTGGTGGCATCAGGCCAAGGAATTAAGTGATCCAGTAGCTTGTTAACTATATATAACAACAATGTCGTACTCACAAACAAAATCTTTCAAGACAAACACATAAGACACGTGTATCTCAAATTATGGACCAATTGTGTTTATTTATTATTTAATTCTTCAGAGTTGAAGATATCTTGTGTGACTGTTCCATAGGTGTTTTTTAAACTTATAAAATCACTTATTGAAATAATAATTTATATTATGGTAATAATGACTGAAAATAAAAATGCTGTTTTCAGTTCTTTACTCTTTGTTTTCAAAACTAAAATACTTTTATTGTTTCCCTTTTTATACAGATAATAAGATGATAGCATATTTTAATACTATTAAGACATAAATTTTGAAGGAGATCCACAAGTCTTGGCATGCCTTCAAATATACCTAATGAACATTTTGATGAGCAGGCTTCAGGTAGGTTTCTAGCATATGTTTTAGTTTCTTCTTCCCATTATTTTCCACCCTGCTTTCTAGACCAAGAGGATGGAACAAATGGATCCTATCAGAGGGTCCTTTGTCCTCTAGTTTTACTTCCATGCCGTCTAATGAGAAGGAGGGTGAGAGTGAGGTGTTTGCCAACATCCTTGGTAGGTGGTTGTGAATCCCAGAACCTTGCACTGGGGGTCTGCTTTCCACGTGATCCTGATCAAAAGACCCTGTCCTCCCCTCTCAGCCTGGTAACTCACTTATCACCAGGACAGAGGGACCTTGCATACACATTGGTAAATGTCCCATTTATCAAATTTCCCCATTTGAATGTACTATTTGATTGCTGAGAGAGAGAGAGAGAGAGAGAGAGAGAGAGAGAGAAAGAGAGAAGGAGGAG
>NW_025999944.1:3269184-3339854 GCF_001458135.2 Marmota marmota marmota
GAGGAGGAGGAGGAGGAGGAGGAGGGGGAGGAGGAACAGGTAGAAATTGAAGAAGAGGAAGGAGAGAGAGATTGCATAATTCATGGAGAAGAAAATGAAGAATTCTGCTGCATTTCAAGAGTTTAAATAGAACATATTAATACTGATTTAGTTATAAATGATCTTGTTTTCAAGGTATTGTAGGAAAGTCCTATCTATCTGTCTATCTATCTATCTATCTATATCTTTCTCTCTTCTATTTCTTCTTATAGCTCAGTAAAATGAAAGTAACCAGTAAAAATCTCTCTTTAGGCATCTGTAGAGAAGCCGGTGTTTCTCCGTTCATGAACAATTGCTCCTTTGCTCCTGTCTTCTTACTGGTGTGTGCATTTCCATCTTTCCTTGAAGTAACATTTCTTTATAATTCTCTTTGTGAAAATCTCAGTTGGGATTTCTGTTAGTTGGATTGGCCTCCCATAACAAAATATCAAACACTGAATGGTTTACACAACAGAAACGTATTTTCCCTCAGTTCTGGAGAATCTCACAGTTCTAGAAGTCCAAGATCCAGGTTCCAGGAGGGTTGATTTCTGGTTTTGGGCTTTCTTCTTGGCTTGGAGGAACCAGCCTTCTTGCTGGGTCCTCTAATGGCCTTTCCTCTGTGTGCACGTGGAGAGGGCTGTCCCAGGTGTCTCTTCTTCTTAGATGGACACCAGTCCTGTGGATTGGAACCCCACCTTCTCCCCTCATTTAATTTTAACTACCTCTGAATAGATCATTTCTTCAAAAAAGCGGGTGGAGTTTTAACACATGAATTGTGAGGAACATGATTCAATCCACAACAGACTAGTAGGAAAAACTTGAAAAAAGATGGGAACTGGAGAGTGAGACTTTTCTACAGGGCATTGCCATTCTTACTTCAGTTTTGAAAAAAAAAATTTTAAAAATGCAAAACTATACTCAGTATTAAATTTTTAAAAATATTTTAGGGCAAAAATATTACAACAAACCAGATGAGTTCTTTTTGGTAAATAACACCTGCCTAGGACAATATTTTCATATAAGAATAACAGAAGATAGTATTTATTAAGGCTTCTTATGTTCAAATCACCAGGTCAGGAAATGGTAAATGACTAGGTATTTATTGAGAATTCTTTGGTTGCCTCATGCATGATTACAATCTATAAACGTGTCTTTATGTAAGCTTTGAAAAAACTTCCAGTCTATAGTTTTAGAAATCAAGATTCCATATATGCAATTTTTTTCCTTCAATCAACATGGCTCAAAGTTTATTCAACCCAGAATTATGAGGGAACCAGTAAGATGTTACAACTAATTGAACAAGCACTTGGAGCTAGGCATAGAAATACCCAGGGTCTAAATAGTTTGGTTCATGAATGTTTTTATTACTAAGGTCAACAGACACTCTGTTCAATACTATGTGAAGCATAACAGCCTTGAGTTTCTTTAACTTGAGGCTTCTAAGATTATGAATCCTTGAGTGGATAAGCCTCAGGGTAAAGAGTCACAGACATCAAAAATTATCTGCTGAGTAAATGAAATACACCAGACAGAGAAGGACAAATGCCACATGGTGGCACTTATTTGTGAAATCTGAAACAATCAAACTCATACATGTATAGTGCAGAACTAGGGTGGCCAGAGGCTGGGGAAAGGGGACAGGTTAGTCTAATGGCACACTCTTCAGTTACAAGATAAATTCTAGAAATCTAATGTGCACTGTAATAACTACAGTGGTTATGTTTGGTGATTAGTGATTAATTTCATTGTGGCAACCATTACACACTATAAATATATTATGGATAACCATTAAGTCATATGCCTTGACTATGCACACGTTTTATTTATGAATTAAATATTTTAAATTTTTATAAAGTCATACACTGGGCTGGGAATGTGTCTCAGAGGCAGAACTTGTGCCTAGCATGAACAAAGCCCTGGCTTCCATCCCTAGCACTGGAAAAAAAAATGCTTTTACTCAACCAAGAACTACTTGAGTTGTGGTTTCACATATAATTTTGAGGAGGAAGCAGCCCATGAAAGATATAATCCCTTATTGCAAACCATAGCCCCGGGGGATTAGGGAGGGAGAAAGGTGGTGAATATCTGGCAGGCAAAGCTTTAACTATTTTCTCCAACATCTCACTTCTGTGGACCTTGGCTACTTTCTAATTTTTCCAGCAAAAGATCAGGCCATAATTATTCCAAAGAAAAGTGGGGAATGAGAAAGAATATTAAAAAAGCTTTCCTGCAATTGCTCCTTTCAATGTAGGGACCATTGTCCTCTGTCCACCAGCCACAGGTGCAGGCAGCATGGCCCTCCCGGCAGCTCACTGGATGTCAGGCAGGACAGCTCTGCTTCTCTTTGTTAACCAGGTCAGCGTTTGCTCCGTATACATAAATCCTTGATTTTTCTTTTTTCTTTTTTAGTGTCACATGGGATTGTTTGAGGAAGTTGGCCAGGTTCTAGCTTTTGAGACTAGGTCAATCACTTGCCCATAAATAAAACTTGCATTTTCCCAAACTAAGATTCGTGGATTTTGAAGATGAATCCTGTCTCCATTTGGTTGATGCATCTCTTGACCTCTTTGCTCGCCTTCACCTTCACTATGGATGAGAACGAGAGCGTCACGCGTTGCCTCTCAGAAGCTCCAGCAGGCATCATGCCGACACACAGACAGGAAAGCCAAGAGTGGCAAGTGCCACAACCACAGCCTCAGGAAAGACTGGCAAAAACAAGCCAGTTTCAGATACTCTCAGATTTTCTACCGAGATCAATAACGTCAATTAGGGCCTTTGGTCCTCTCGTTCTTCACCTGTGTCTTATGAAGCATTTTAAGGTAATGGATGGTTTCAAATGTTTTATTTTAATCTGGTTCAAAATTGTGTTAGCTAGATAATTAAGTAATTATTAAGCAAAGTATGAATCTAAGCTTTAAATGAAAATAAATGCATGATTAAATATTAAGATTTATGATATTGATTATTAATGACATCGTATGGTAAGACTCAAAGAGATCATGACTTGAACAACTTTCTGAAAAGGATATGTGGAATCAGGAAATGAGCATTGCAAAATTTTGAATGTAGTGAGTTCTGAGAAGACTTTCTATAATTTGAGCATTGCTACCAGCAGTAGGGACAAAGATCACTAGGTGAATGCAAGTTTCAATACACATGGAAATCATAAAGTAAGGGGACCTTTAATTCTATACTCTTCTCTACAGCATTCTGCTGACACATTTTAGCCAAGCAAATTAAGCCATACCATACCATGGCCACACCTCCTCCGTAGTCCCTCTCACACATCTTCCCTTGAAAGGTGGCACCAACAAAATCTGTTCTTTCTCTGTAACTTAAATTCAAAAACTTAAATTTAAAATCAGATCACAATCCTCTGGTTTTATAAAAGTAAGCACAATTAATTCTCAATTTTCCTAAGACAAATTTTAGTTTTGCACATTGATACTAAATTAATAAATATTTCCACTTAACAGAGTATCACCACTTTGAATGTGACTCAGCGTTTCTGTGCCCTTTGAAAACAACAAAACAGACTTAGGAAACAGGTACTAGAAAGAGGGCTTTCCTTGGGTTTTCTGTGACATAAGCAGGACCCATTTTATGTAGTGTCTTTTTAGACGGAAATGAATACGTGCTCCCAAATAAATACAAGAATAAATGAAATTCACTAAGATGGGAAAGCAAAGGTAAAACGGCTGGCCAATGGGTAGCCAGTCACCTCAGGGATTAAAGTCTCCTCTTAATCAGCCACAGCTAGCCTGCCAGAGGCATGGGACAAAAGATGAGAAGTGCTGACATTTAAAAAATTGTGCATATAATTTTATTGTATAGACATATATTCCGAAAAACAAAGAGCTTATTAAACAGGAGAGACTAAAAAATTAATAGCACAATGTAAGTACATTATGTACGTGTTATATTGGAATACAAAGTAGTATTTCCATTTCTTTTTTTTTTTCCTTTAATGACAATGAAGTAAAGAAGGCTAAATTCTAATACTCAAATTCAGACATGTCTCTTAGAAGAGATATTGTTAAAATTTGGAAGCTGGGCGTGGTGGTGCATGTCTATAATCCCAGCAGCTCAGGAGGCTGAGACAGGAGGATTGTGAGTTCAAAGCCAGCCTCAGCAAAGGTGAGATGCTAAACAACCCAGTGAGACCCTGCCTCTAGGAAAAAAATACAAAATACAAAAACAGGGCTGGGGATGTGGTTCAGTGGTCTAGTGCCCCTGAGTTCAATCCCTAGTACTCTTCCCTCCAAAAAAATTTGGAGTATAGTCAGGGACATTTAATGATGTGGTGCTCACTCTAAGGTAAGAAGTTGTGGGGTCCCAAGATCCAAGGGGTGAGCTTTAACTACAAACCAGTTGGTAAGAGTTATGGGTACCAACAATTCCGTCATAGGTGTGGTGTAGAAAAAAAATAACTTTGACTTTACTATATGACAGAAAAAGTTAATGAGAGGCTTTTTTTTTTTTTCCTTAGAGGCCTGTCAATGATCAGAAACAGGGCCAAACTAGTATGTTTTCTTTGTCTAAGCTTTAGTAATTCCGAAATGTGCTCACACAAGTAAAAACGCCACATCGTGCGGACGCAAAACAAGGTAAGATCTTTTCCATCGTAGAAATCTGTGTAATAACTCATTAGCATCTCCAGCGGTTGACATTTTGTTTTCGTCTACCCAAAGCTCCAGTGAAGACAGAATTATGGTAAGGTTAAAGGAGGTGAAAATCTACAATAGAACACATGCAGAAGACGGATTCATACGGCACGGTCTAAATGGATTTTATGATTTATCTATGAAAATGAACTTATGACACATGCTGAACAGCTGAACTCTAATTCTGGAATGTACCTTTTAAAGTGTTTGTAGATAATAAATGCTACTAGAAATGATACTGAATATGAGTGTTTTATTTAGCTTAATTCTTAACAATAACCTAATTAGGAGTATACAGTAAATGTGTAATGGCATAAAATTAAAAAATTTTAAAAAAGGAGTATACAATTATCATTATTCCTATTTTATAGGTGGGAAAACAGAAACTTAAAATGAAACAATTTTCTCTACCATCACACAACATGTATACTCATAAAAGAAGATATAGGAATTGTTTTAGTTAACAAACAAGTGCAGAAGTATTAGAAAAGCCAATACTTACAGCATTCGTCAGTCCAATCAACTGGAAAATTTTTTGCGTGACAACAGTAGTATCTGAACCCATATGATCGTACTGTAAAATACAGTTATCTTTTAGATCCACATGTACATTGTTAGACCTTTAAACACATATCAGTTTTTATTAAAACCATTTAAATTTTTCTTTAAAAACATTTTTTTGAAGTGCTGGGGACTAAACCCAATGTCTTGTGCATGCTAGGCAAGTGCTGTGCCATTGAGCCACGTTCCCAGTCCTATCTTTTAATTAATTAATTTTGAGATATGAGCCTGATAAGTTGTCCAGGTTGGCTTCCAACTCTCTATCCTACCTCATTCTCCCCAGTGCCTGAGATTACAGGCATGCACCACTATGCTAGGCAACATTATTTTACTATTATACAAACCATATGATATTTAGTGTAAAAATGGAAAATCTAAAAGATGAAAAGGAGATTAAAACAAGAGATAATTCCATTATCAAATGAATGATAGCACTTCCGACTGAAAATATTACCTATTTCACAAAAAAGTAAACATCTAAATCTGAAAGATTGTAGAATCGACTATACCCATTCAAAACCATGTTTGCCTGATATTTCACTAAAGCAATGATAAAAATACAATAGATAAAAGACTCACAAGAACAAAAATGTACAGAGAAGAAAAAACTAAAAAGCAATGACAAGAATTGAAGACTGAAAACGGGATGAGTAGAAAATGATCACAGGTACATAAAAAATGTGAACCATAAACCAGTAGAGCAATAGCGTTCCCCTGAATCCCTAAAATGTGCAGAGGGGTTGTGCTGGGATCTCTGCAAACAAGAGAGCTCCGCCTAAGAGCAGATGCATCGACCTAGTTCATTTTGTGTAAGAAGTAGTTAAAGCTGGGAAAACCTCTGGAGTAGGTAAGCGAAAAACTCCCAAAAAGTTATCTATTGAATGATTTCATCCATATAACCTTTTGGAAATTAAAAAACTATGTAGACATGGAGATTACAGTCATGGATTCCAGAGGGCAGGGGACGTGGGTGAGGGAGAAATGGGTACGACTATAAAAAGAATGCAGCAGATCCTGGCTGTGATGGAATTATCTTGTATCTATACTGAATTGGTTACAGTATCCTAACTGTAACATGCTATAAAGGGTATTGTTTAAAGAATGGACAGAACTTCTATGTAGTCTTCCAACTGCATATGAATATATAATCATCTTCCCAAACCAGAATAACTGGGCAAAGAAATCAACAGAGACATTAAAGATTAAAACAAAATTATAAGTTAATAAGTATCTGAAGAACATTTCACTGCAAGACAGCACATGTGCCCTTGGAACATGATCCAGAAATACAGCATATGTAAGCTGTTAGGATTTAATCCAATTAAAACAATTTTTAAAAATGCAAAATATGTTGTCTGAATAGAATAGGATGAAATTTTAAAAAATAAAGAGAAATCCGAGAAGTTTGAAATATGCAAAACCAATTACAAGTAGCCAATGGCCAAAGAAGAAATCATAGGGGACTTAGAAAATACTATATTATCAAAATAACAAAACTTGTGGTATTCAGCTAGAATAATAGTCAGATAGAAATTCATAGCAGGACATAGCAACAAAGTCAGAGTCCAGAAATAAAGCTTCCTATTGATGGGTAGCTGATTATCAACAAAGGCACGTGGCATCTCCTTGGGGAAATCCCCAAGTACATCAAAATAAATTTGTCATTTTTTTGATGATAAACTTTGGAACTTTTCCACAAAATAGATGGAAAAATAAGATAATGAAATTATTTCAGTATTCTCAAATTTCAAATCATTGTAATTCCATTTCATTGAGGAAATTCTACAAGAAATAACCTTCAGGAATGATAATACCATCTCCTATCCGCAATATAAATCATTATTTTCAAAGTTTAAAAAAGTGTTAAGAGTACATACAATACATTTCTATGATTCTAAATTCTTTAAATTACATGAAGTTACCATTTACTTTATTTTCATTATTATTTTTAAAATTAAGATTAAACTTTTTATAGAAATTTGACTCCCAATTTTCTACTGATATGAATGGTTTAGAATTTGGCTAATGCAGAATTGTCACTAATTCTCCTCTGTCAATAAATTCTTTCCAAATTATTTTTATAACACTTCATTGCTAACATAAAGTGACATGAGACAAATCAATCAAAAATATACTTACCAAATGTTTTTCAACTATAATATGCATTTCTAAATACTGAGCCATCTCTTGTGGCTGAAAAATAAAAATCCACAAACCTTCCATCAAAATTGAAGAATTACTTAAATATTTACAGTGTCTATCACTAATGAACTCTATTAATGAACACAATGCTAAAAATATGATTTTACATAGAGAAATAGAACCAGATAGCAAGCAAAACTAAATGTCACAGAATCTTTTTCATTTACTTCTGCTGTCACTTCTCTGCACTTAATCAACTTTTTAATGAACTCAGAAAATAACTTTTGTCCACCTTCCTTCCTTCATGTTCTTATTGGTCCTACAAGCAGTTCTATCATCTTTATGTTACTGCATTACTCTGTGGTATGATTTTGTACTTGATCCTAAAAGAGCAATAAGAGATCCTTATGTGTAGGGGTCTGCATTTCATCTAAAGGATACAATTAATTCCATATAAGCTGCCTCAGAAAAAGATGAGAAACAGAGAGTCAAATCATGGGTTTTCTTAAGCTAGACCACAGGTATCTCAAGATAAAGTGGTTGGGGTGGGATGCCAGACAGATGATCATGGTTAAATTAGAGGTGTGTGTGGGGTTTTGAACTGTGGCTTGTCAATGTCAGGCTGTGCTGAAAATGGAAAAGAAGTAATGGTTGTCATGATGATTCATATAAGTGTTGTCTTTTTTCACTCTAATTATTACATGAAGACAACCTATAAGAAATGCACTGGAGACAGACAGACAGGTTTTGCAAACATTCTGACCCAACGGGGTAGTGAATTCATAATATTCAGTCACTACAGTAACACCACCCACAGGCAGGAGACAAGTATTTAAATGCAGAGTAGAAAATCCAAACTCAGAAGCTGAAGAAATTTTTATTATGTTTATTTTACATTGGCATTTAATCCCTTGAACATTCAAGACAATCTCATTTTAGTTAAAATGTGTTCCTAAACATATGAAGAGGGCATTGAAGAGAGCATAAATAGCAAACCTGTGATTTGAGTAGAGATCAGGAAAACAATGGTTATAGTAACTTCAAGGAGGAAAAAGTTGAGAAAAGTCAGTAAGACAAATTCAGGGCATATTGGTTACTCATTTTATCATTTAAAATTCTCTCTTCTGGTCCAAATCAAGGGTTTTGAATTTAAAAGGTGAACAAGATTCCCTTGTAGTCTAACTGATTTCCTATAGTTTCCATGCAATATTAAGCACCAAAATATTTCACGGCCTTACTGAGAAAGTTGAAATCCTTTGCTTGGAAGACTACAAGTCATTAAAGTCCCTAAACAAGAGTAGGCTACTGGAATGCTGGATTAATGGACTGGGATTCAAAACTATGGATTGGTTCTGACCAACACAAGTTGTTAGCTGGCTCACATCCCAAAAGTCATCCTGCTCATTTTCATTTCTGAGACTGGAACTGGTGGTAGTTTCATAACTCATTCATTAATTTCCTGAAAAATATTCTCATTTGAAGAAAAACAAGAAGTCCACTTCATCCAGTAGACAGGTAATAAAGGGCATGCAGAATGCCAGGAAAGGTGTCTGTTGGGCAGGTGGGCAGTGGGCTGACACAGCAATGTACATAAAAGTTATGCATACAATGGATGTGTTCCCATAAACCGTCATTTACATAGACAGACTGTGGGCATGATTTGGCCTGAGGATTGGAGTTTGTCAGCTCCTGAGCAGAGTGACCATTAACATCATTTTACTGTAAATATGTTTTGTACTTATAATTAGGTAATACATCATACAAAATACATTGAACAATGCACCAATTAAATACTCCTTAGAGGAAAAAACTAAAACCATTAAAAACACTTGATTAATAACCATGATGTAAAGGAAGAAGAAAGATATAAGACAAAAAAAAAAACTAGTAGATTTAATCCAAGACATATGTATTTGCATTAAAAGAAAATGCAACAAATGATGTGTTTTAAAGAAAAATTGGATGTGATTTAAAATTTTAAAACAACAAATTGTTTGAACAAGCCATGCTTTAATTGAAATATACTTGGCTTCTCTGAACACAAAAATATTGAAATTACTTAAATTGATCAGAAATGAAAGAGGGGACCATCATAGCTAATATCGCAGAAATTTAAAGAGCTATCCGTTAAGTTATAAAACTAGTTTTAAGGCTTATAAGCGATACAGTTTCTGGTACATGAATCCATATGTGTGTCTGTGTGAGTGTGTACAAATGGTAGTTTCTCTGAAAAACTGAAGTGTTCATATTGCTGTAGAGTAACAACTATGCAGTTTACTCAATTGATCACCTACCTCTACGCTTTGTATTTTATAGGGCAGATTTTTTATTTCAATATCCTTCTCAGTATATAAAGAAACAGTTTCATTCTTATATTTCACTTGGTAAATTACATGTTCAAAGCCCACTGAAGATTCCAGGGGTTCAATTCCATAAGTAGCGTTTTCAAACTGCAGTAAGCCCCTATAAATTCCAAGAAAAGTATATAAATAAAATGCTGCACTTTAAAAAAGTTAGTTAAGAGCTACTTAGTTCTTTTTGTGGCATTCATATTATTATCATCCTTAGTGGGTACAGTAGGAAGTTACTGAGTATTTGCAAACTTACTAAGAGTTACAGAACAGTAATGTGATTGGTATTTGCCTAACTATATTTCATGATCTCTAAATATGAGAATGATCTTAATTCATTATAAGGGTAGGAGCCATTTTTAAAAATAATTTTCAAGTAAGGAATCCATTTTGCGATTCATACAATTATATATTACAACCTTAATCCAGTACATGCGCTAACCATCACCATAGAATTTGGATAACCTTCAACAAATCCTTGGTAGTAGCAGAAATTCTGAAAGATAAAATACATACAGATTTATTAGGAGATAGAGTTTTCAGATATTGTGTGTGTATATCAAATACTCAATATTTGCACAAGGGATTTATAAGATTATTAGATGAATGTAAGACTCAATTTCCCAAAACTTTTCCCCACAGGTTCATAAAGAATGTGTTAATTTTCACACTCTTTCATATTCTGTAAACTAAATTCGATTTTCTTGATCACTAGGACAAAGTGAAAATAATCAAAACCTCACTACCCACCTCCCCCCAAATTATTCTGGCATAATTCTGCCTGGGAGGAAAAACCAATATGAATCCAAAAAAGAAAGTCTTTTTACACAACTATTTTGATGGTTTCTTATTCACGCTGTGTGTGTGTGTGTGTGTGTGTGGCATTGAACCCAGGGCCTTGTGCATGCCAGACAAGCACTCTACCAACCGAGCCATATCTCCAAGCCCTATTTTTACACAACTATTTAGAGTGCAATGGCAGAATAGCTCACAGAGGTGTGACCCTCTCACAGATATCAATTATAAATACTGAAAAAAAAAGTATGTATATATTTTAAAAACTTCAGCTACAAAAGCAGACAGAAAAAGAGAGTACAATTGATACCAGAAAGAAGGCAACTGCGTTTGCTGAATTCTCATTTGGTGGGTTTCCTCCAGAAAGCACCCCCCCCCCCAGGCAGAGCTGCAGAAAGCCTGACACCTCAACAGCAAACCCAGACCTTTAGCCTCAGGCTGAAGCCACAGTCTCAGAGTGCGGAACCCAGGGGCTGTGTCCAAGAGAGGAGGGAGGAGGCGCAGAGCCAGGACCCCAGTGCGCACCGTTACCTCCTCGGGTGCAATCTCTACTTAACATCCAGACCGAGGATTCAGGAAAGAGGCTCCAGAGAGTCTAGAAGGAGCCAAGACCAGGAAAGCTGAAGAACAGAGAAAAGGGTTTGTCTATCTGCAAGTGCAGTGGAATAGTCAGGATCTGGTTCCCGCCAGGATATTTGCCTACTAGAACAAACTTGGAAACCCTTTAGAAAAAAAGTCACAAGGCTTAAGTGTGCCATTGAATGTGGCCAGTATATGATTTTAAAAGGTGCTAGATATTCAGATAAAAGGGAAAATGTAGTACAGAGTCAAGAGGAAAATCAGAAAGACAATTGACACTAAAATAACCCAAGAATAGGAATTTAAAAAAAAAAAGACTTTAAAACAGATATTAAAAATGTGATGGAGAACATTAAAGAAAAATTGGACACAAAGGGGGATCCATTAGGAAATTCAGAGAAATATAGAGAGAGTATAAAAATCTAACTTGATGGCCAAGCACAGTGGCACACGCATGTAATCCCAGTGGCTTGGGAGGCTGAGACAGGAGGATTGGGAGTTCAAAGCCAGCCTCACCAAATGAGATGCTAAGCAACTCAGCCAGACCTTGTTTCTAAATAAAATACAAAATAGGGCTGGAGATGTGGCTCAGTGGTTGAGTGCCCCTGAGTTCACTCTCTAGTACACACCCCTCCCCCCAAAAAACACAACTCGAACAAAACATAGTTTAAATGAAATACACTAAGAAGGTTTCAAAAAGTGTAAAATAAAAATAAAAATAAAAATTAGAACTATAAAAGTTGCCAAATCCCAAATCTGAAGAAATGTGAGAGAAAGGAAGCTTTAAGAATGTCACAGAGGGTATGGCTGCAGAGGAGGTGGCAGTGGGGGAAATGGTGGACAGGAGGGACCAAAAGAGCCAGCAGGCTGGAGCTGCCGGAGGACCTGAAGGAGACCTGTGAAGGTCAAGGCTGTCTATTCCAGGGTGGAGAGGAAAGTTCCAGTTGTAGTGTCCAGATGCCATCAGCAAAGGAAGAACCTGCAGACCCTCCCTCCACACCTACAAGGAAGTCCAAAGAGGGCTCGGCCAAACCACCCCATCACATGGGGGTCAAATCAGCCCAAAGAACTGTCCCAACTCCTGCTGCAGGAAGGCCTTCAGCACAGCAGCCTTGAGCCAAGACGAAGGCAGTGAACTAAGGAAATGCCTCTGAAGCAAAGACCAGGATGAGAGAGAGACTGGAAGGGAGACCCCCACATCCGTCAGAGCACACTCCTGCAACAGGCAGGTCTGGCTCCAGGAGGGGAATGTAAGGCACTCAGCTCCCCAGCTCAGGCCACAGGTCTTTCCTGGTAGGAGAAGCAGGTTATAAAACAGAACCTTACTTCTTCCCAGATGCACTGAGTTCACTCACAACAGAGCACAGAGAAGCCCAAGGGAATGTTCCAAAGTTGATGTGGGTTACCTCGGCAGCCTCCACAGGACTGGCTGGTCTGAGAGAGATTGATGGCCAGCAAATGGCTGGTCACTGATCTACAGAACTGTCCCTTCTGGACAGTCCAAGTTTAACTGGACAACAGAGCAACCCACCAACACTTAGGAGAATTTAATATGCTAATGTGGCCAGGGCGAGGGCCGAAGAGAGCTTTGCCATTCCACTTCATCCCACCCTGACAGTTGGGTGTACCTAAGCTGGATCTTCCTAAAATCATACAGCCAGTTACCAAACAGATAATCAAGCAAGAAACAATTATAGGCCCCAAGGGATAGAGCAGTATTCAGATTGCCTATGATAAATCATCTAAAATGTCCCATTTCCAACGAAAAATCATAAGCCTGGCAAAGAAACAGGAAAGTATGACCTATAATTGAAAACAAAACAAAACAAAAAGCAGATAACAGAAGCTCCCTGTGTGCTACACACTGAATATGTGTGCCTGCCCAAAATTAATCTGTAAAAATCCTGACCCCTATGTGTAGGCATCAGAAGAGAGTCCCTTTGGAATGTCTGATGCCTGACCAATGTCTGATGCCAATAACTGACCAATTGGCTCTTCTGTATATGTCTTTATTTTTCAAAACGATGTGCTTTTAGGGACGGATGCTATTTTCAAAATTTATGAAAAAATTCAATAAAATCATCTGTTTTAAATCTAATTTAATGAACTTTACTTGGTTTTCTTTAGGGTAGAAATAGGCTTACAGCATAACATATCAATACAACAACATATATTCATGACATTCGAGACCAACATTCAACAACTTACCACATTTTGGTTATTATTAAGGCATTCCTGTTTAGTCTTTTTTTAACTGCATGCATATCTTTCTTTCATACCTCTTAAGGTATGCAGTGGAATTGGGTTTAGCAGAATACTATAAAATTCAAACGTGGGATATTGTGGCCCTGTGTAGCTCTTTGATGATTTTTCTCTTACACACACACACAAACACATACACACCCCTGCACATATAAATATTTGTTTGCATATAACAGTACATATTATTTCTTTATTTACAACGACTCACTTGTATTTGCCTTCTCTGATGGCAAGTTTAAAAATGAAATTCAAAGCAAGGGCTAAGTCTATAATTTCTTCTGTTAAAATCTTAGCCTCTCTAAGATGGACTCACTGTGTAGAAATTGGGAATGAAAATGGAAAACAACCACAAAGATGAGGACAACAATAGGTAGGGCAGACCAAAAGCAAAACAAAAAAGAGCATTTCAGGCTCCTTTATGCATGAACAAACCCTACAAATTCTACCCATTATTTTTCAATTACTTTCACCAAAAAAAATTATAGACATCATTAAATGAAGCCCTGAGTGTTCCAAATATATGAAAATTCTATGTAGTTCCAAATACGCATGAAATTTTATGTGTCCTTAACAAACAGAGGACTTTGTCATACTGAGAATAACCACTGATCAAACTTTGCCCTGGGGGGTGGACACCAAGGAAGCTGAAGGTGACAGGTTCTCTGGCTAAATCTGCATGTGTGTGCCACTTGGCTTTTTTCCACACATTGTCACCACCTCTGTAAGGCCCAAGGAGAACTGAGACAGCTGCTTCTCCCATTAATCCGACTGCGTTAAGTTCGTTTTCCCTTTTTACATTGTTTGCTTATTTCTTATTTAAGTAGGTGTCCCAATCCTGCCTGCTGGGATCCCGGCAGCTTCCCTGTCTTGGTTGCTGCAGAATGGACGGAGACATTTGCAAACCCTACAGCTGGTAAGGGGTTAATACTTAATATTTAAAATATATGAAGAACAGCAAGGACAGAAAGAAATATTTCTCAAAACAATATGTACAAATGGTCAACACGTATTTAAGAAAATATTTGGTCCCTGAACATTCTTCAGAGGACACTTTAGATTCTCCTTTTGTTCCAGATTTAGCTTCCCCTGATTCAAACCCTGGTCTTCATTCCAGGCATTTCACAATATATTCAACCCCTATTGCCACAGACACATGAGCACACACATGAAACAAATGATTTAGAAACATGACAATGATATTTGACTTAGTAACCTTCTGTTTAATAGAGTTGAGAACACACTGTCACAATGAAATGAATAGGTTCACATCAAAACAAAACATGACCTCCACCCTTTGTACTCTATGTGGACCCTAGATAACATGATCAGAGAAATTCATATCACAAAGGTACAACAGATAATGAAAATCGTACCTGAAAATCTTTATCAAGAGGCTTCATGATTCCTGCACCATCATAACCATAAACTTTAAAATTATGAGGTAAAAATACTCTGTAAAAATAAAGATAAAAGGGTACTTAGTGGAAATTTTGTTTCCTAAACTTTCATTTTTAAAAAGATACTTACTATATTTATTATAAGTAGAGAGGTTGGCCGAAAAAGAGTTTTCAGCGTTTGGATTTTCCACCTCCTTGTTAAGTTTTCCCAAATAGCCAGAGCAAAAAGGAGGTACTTGGAGGCATCAGATGACCTGATTTCAAAATATACTGCAAAGCTGTAATAATCAAAACAGCATGGAGACCAGTGGAACAGAAGAGATACCAGAGAAATCAATCCACTTATTTACAGTTAATTGATTTTTGGCAACATCACCAGGAACACACAATGGGAAGAGAACAGTCTCTTCCAAAAAATCACATATGTAAAATAATGTCCACCTACAGAAAAATGGAAGTGGATCCTCATCTCACAACACTAGAAGTGAACTGAAGACATCAATGTAAGACCTAAAACTAGAAGTTACTAGAAGAAAACATGGGAAAGCTTTGTGACGTTGGTCTGGGCAAAGTCTTTTTGGATATGACCAAAAAAGCCTAGGCAACAAAAGCGAAAACTAAAACTAGTGGACAGCACCAGACTAGGAGGCTTCTTCCCAGCAGGACAGTTAGTCAGCAGAGGGAGGAGACAACCTGCAGAATGGACGCAGACACTTGCAAACCCTACAGCTGGTAAGGGGTTAATACTTAATATTTAAAATATATGAAGAACAGCAAGAAAACAAATAACTCAATTTTAAAAATGGGAGAGGACAGAAATAAATATTTCTCAAAACAATATGTACAAATGGTCAACATGTATTTAAGAAAATGCTTGCTATCACTAGCCCTCAGAGAAATGCAAATGAAAACCATCAGGATGCAACACCTTACACCAGTTAGAATGGCTGTTATCAAGGAGAAGAGAGATGCCGAATGTTGGTGGGATGAAATGAAGGAAGAACCCCTGTACAAGGTAGGTGGGAAGCAAATTAGGATCGTGGATATGGAAAAGAGAACAGGGGTTCCTCAAAAATTAAGAGTAGAACTATCATCTATTCTGGAAATCCCACTGCTGGGTATATTTGCAAGTGAGGTGAAATCTTAAGTTGAAAAGACACCTGCATGTTGATTGCAGCAATAATCAAGCACACACTGGAAAACAATTAAGCCTTAAAAAAGAAAGAAAGAAATCTTGTTCTTTGGGAGACATGGATCAACCAGAAATATATTATGTTACGTGAAATAAGCCAGGCACGGAAAGAAAGATATTGCATGATCTCACATATATGTGGGATGTAAAAGAGTCAAACTCATAAAAGTAGGCAGGAAAATGGTGGCTGCTAGGGGCCAGGGGTGAGTTTCAGTGAGGACAATAGGTTCAGAACACCTCTTATACAGCATTGTGACTAGAGTTAATAATGATGCTAATGAATACCTCGGATATCTTTTAAGATGCTGTAACCATGCACTTCCCAGGTTTGTCAGGATTGCCTTGATCAAGGTGATTGATTATTACTGGCTTTAAAGCCCTCAGAGATCGGGGTATAGCTGTGACAGGTGCAGGGCGGTGCCAGTTCTGCGCATAGCCCAGGCGTCAGTATGTGGTGAGCAACTTTTACATCCACCTGTTTACACAGGAGCTGTTGGCCAAGCCTCAGAAGGACTAGCTACCAAGGTATCCTGGTCAGGGCTGGCAGGACTGGCAGCAGACCAAGGCCAATGGCCACTGAAGACCTCATCACTCCACCTGGGGTGACCCAACTATACTCATTGGTCCCCCCCAACCAACCCCTTCTCCAGCCCTGCACACTTGAGTCTCATCTGCTGCATGTCAAATGAAAAAACAGCAAAAGCTCTGCACTGTATTTTGATTATAGATTTGGTCATTCACATTTAGACTGTTTGATTTATAACATTCTATCTGTTGTCATATTATTGACATTTTTGCCATAATGCTTTGAATAATTTTTTTAATCCAAGAGTTATTTTGACAACTCCTACCAAATTTGCAAATAGCTGGTGCTTCTTTGATTAAGCATTAAATATTTGTAACTATATTCTAATTTTACTCATTGACAAGGTGGTTATTAAATGCCTTTTGATTGCTTGTGTGCAAGAAAAGAAATACATTTTTTGCAAGTTGAATAGTAAAGGGTCATTTACAAATTCATCATGATATCACCATTAATTGTATCGTATATTCTATATCCTTTTTCCAATCCAAAAAATAAATCTGCAAAGACTGCATTTTTGCAGGTGTCAGGTACACCAGGGACTGAACTCAGGGGCATTCAACCACTGAACCACATCTCCAGCCCTATTTTGTATTTTATTTAGAGACAGGGTCTCAATGAGTTGCTTAATGCCTCACTTTTGCTGAGGCTGGCTTTGAACTCCCAATCTTTCTGCCTCCCAGCCTTGGGATTATAGGCATGCACCACCATTATTGGCTCAAAGACTGCATTTTTTTTTTTTTTAAAGAGAGAGGGAGAGAGAGAGAGGGAGAGAGAATTTTTTAATATTTATGTTTTAGTTTTGGGCGGACACAACATCTTTGTTTGTATGTGGTGCTGAGGATCAAACCCAGGCCGCACGCATGCCAGGCGAGCGCACTACCGCTTGAGCCACATCCCCAGCACAACAAAGACTGCATTTTAATTTAGATCTTCTTACATTTCTAACCCACTGTACTTCACCTACTTCCGTCTCTATTGAACACTTGTATGTATTGTACTGTGATGTGGAAAGTTATCCACAGGATGGTTTAGCTCTCACCACTGGCTCATTTGCAGGCCCATCACTGTTGGGGAGATTCTGTCTGGGGTTTCCCTGCACATTTATTGCAAAAACACTCAGTTTTTTTCCTTAGGAAGAAGTAATTTTGAGTCAGCTTTTTGTGTCTTCCATCAGACTAGTTCTTTTTCTTCCTTTCATTATTTTTAGTAAACTCATTCTTATTGAAACAAGGACCATATCAATTTTGATTTTTCTTTTTTGCTCAGCATGCTATGCTTCATTTTTCCCAAATGTATTAACTGTCATGAGATTGAGTTTGGGTAATTACAATTGTAAGTGCTTAATACAGTGTGATAGGGTATATATGCTAATTTAAAAAAATTGTCATGATTCACAACATCCAAGAATCTGCTATGATCCTTCAACTTTAAGTTGGATAAAGGAACTAGAAAACAAACCATATTTATGTTTTCAGGAAATAATCAAAATTTGTCCTCCATGAAACCCCATGGGTAGCCCAAACCAAATTGGATGCCACCAGGAAGCATCACTACGGGGAAGATGGGAACAGCACTGTGGATTCTAATCCAGGTATTTGATACAGAGACTTAAGGTATTTTTTAAAAGAACAACATAAGAGAAAAAGGAACACTCAGTAACATTTCCAAATGCAAAATAATTGCATTCTGGGTATTTACAAACAATAATTATAAATAGAACAAAGACAGTTGGTAACACCGTCACCTACTTTTGCGTTAGGTTCATAGTATATGTTTTCCCCTCAATTGTAATGTTGTAGGCCACCTGGTAGGAGAGCACATTTGAAAAGCAAAGAAAATGAGGGAAAAGAGGTTAGAAATAAAAACTAACATTTTTACATTAATGACAATCAAAAACATATTAATGCAATAAAAGTTAAAATCTAGAATTCGGTTTGATAAAATTTTAGCTTGGATAATAGAATATGATTGGTATAATTTCTTATTCATGAATTTTCAATATATCCAATAACAGACTCATAACAAAACAGTGGATTTTATAGAATATATATATTTAAATTTTTTTTAGTTGTAGATGGACACAATGCCTTTATTTTACTTATTTATTTTTTTGTGGTGCTTTTTATGATCAAATCCAGTGCCTCACACATGCTAGGCAAGTGCTCTATCACTGAGCCACAACCCCAGCCCTGAGAGTAGATATTTTTAGTCCTATAATTGTGTTAGCTTAATATTGAGGCCACTATAAAACTATCTTTAAAATGGATAGGATATGCCTAAATTATTTAATAGAAAATTTATATATAGTAGAGCCAAGAATTAATTAATAACATGTAATATATAATAGTAATAAATTTCATAAAATTTGTTCATAGTTTGAATGCTAACTCAATCTATTTTATAAATAAGAGGATTAAGAAATGCTATCCAATGAAGGGACAATTAATTCTCTGCCAATTTGCAGACATCTTCATTATTGAACCTTTCAATAAACAAGCATGTAATACATCTCCAGTTATTAAAGTCTTATTTTCTCTTGTTTTATTGTCTTCAATGAGGTTTTGCTGACCTATGTAAGATTTGCATTTAGATTTTTATGTAGTATAAATTAAATCTTATTAAGAATTATGTTTTATATTTTTTGATTGCTGGAATAGAAATACTACTTGTTTCTGTATTTCAATTTCAATCATGTCTCCAAAAAATTTACTAAGTCAATGTATTATTTCCAATTTTTTTATAGATTTAGATTTTATTTCATGTATCACCATTTTGTCTGCAAATAATATGGCATTCTTTTCCCCTCCAATTATGCCTACTTATTTTTATTGTTTTCTTCGCTTCTTGCAATAGTTCCAAGACAATGATAAATAGAAAAAGTGATGATGGGCTTCCTTCCTTCTTGATTGCTAGAGGGAAGCTTCCAATATTTCGACTTTAAGTCTCTTTTAAAGGGAATTTTAACTTCTTTATAAGCCACTCTTCCTATTTTCAGTCATGTATTTTAGGCATATAAGATTCAAAGAAAAGTATATAAAATATCATGTCATCAATGATAACATTGAAAAATAAAAAACTGCAAGTCTTTGAAAATAAGGATAAGCCTACTCAGTAGATTATATTTTCTTTTTTATACCCCAGATCACCAGCCTCCCAAATTTCATGTTTATTATTCTCATGCCTATTTTCATAACTGTATTAGTTATGGATGTGTGTCTAAATAGTGGTTAGTTTTGCAAAAAATTTTACCTTTACTTGAATTTTATCCTACAAGTTATATATTTTATCTGATGCATGAAACACTGCCTCAGACATAATAAGCACCATAGCAAATATTGCCTGCCCTCACCATCACCCTTAGAACCTGTAGCTTTGTCATTTATTTCTCTATGGCATAAAACTTCATTTTCTGAATATACCACAGTTTATTCATCTATCTTCTTATTGGACATGTAGTTCTATTTGTTTTAAGCAATACTGCAACATGTGTATAATTGCCAGATATATGTTACTTATGAATGAACTTCTTTCGTTAAAAAAAGTGTTTTTACAATTTCACTCATAATTTAAAAAACAATCTTCAAATTTGTTGTGCCAATTTACATATTCACAAGAAGAAAATAAGATTACCTTTTTATTTATATCTTCTAATCACATTTTTGTTTTCTTAGATTTAATGTTGGCCAGTGATGGATGTAAAATTGTGTCTTACTCCATTTATTTGGCAATTCTCTGCCAAATAAAATTTCTCAATTTTTTGATTACATTTGATGTTTGCTACCCCGTCAGGTTTAACACTTTCTTGCCATTCATAACTTTATACATGTTTCCATTTTGTTGTTTTTTTTTTCTTATTGATTTATAAAAGTTCTTAATCTGTTCTGGAAACTCTTATGTGCAGTAAGTGGACTGCAAAATATGAGTCTGTAATATTTTTCACTTTGTTTATGGTTATTATTGTTTTTATTTAAATCCAGGTATTCCTCAATCTTTTACTTAAGAATGCCTGCCTTTTTTCATTGTTCAATTCTTCCCTTATATTATAAGGTCCTGAAATGTATATTCTATATTTTCTTCCAAATTCTTATTATTTTACTCTCATCTGTGCATTTACATGATCTAGAATCAATTCTGGTGTAGGAGGTGACACTACTGTACAGTTCATTATTATTTTGTGTTGCTAATCAACTGACCCCCATCATTTATTAAATTGAGCATTTTTGGTTTCGTTTTGATTTAAACAACTGAAATTTACTTTCTCACAGTTGAAGAGGCTAGAAGTCTGCAATCAGAGTGTGCAGAGGGTGGTTTCCTTTTGAAGGTCATGAGGGCAAGACCCATCCAGGCCTCTGTGCTGGCTTTGCAGATGGAGTCTTACGCCTGCACTCAGGTCAGTGCGCACATTCCCTCTTTCTCTCAGGGGCACCAGTTATGTTGGACTAGAACCCACTTTAATGAACTCATTTTAATGACCTCTGTCTCCAAGTAGGATCACATCATGAGGGGCTAGGGGTCAGGTCTTCAACAGATGGATTTTTTGGAGGGGAGGTGTCACAATTCAGCCACAGCATGCAGTAACTATCCTGACAGAATGGGACTCCATGCTGGATCTGACTGTCTACAGCTATCATCTATCTAGAAAACTTCAGCCATGCTGTTACCATTGCCCTTCATGAACTGAATGTATCTGGGGTGGGGGGTGGGGGGGAAGGAATTAAAATTAAAAACCAATTTGCTCCACTAATCTGAAGAAACTGTTCATTTTCTTGCAGGTGTTATGTGCAGTATAAACGTGTGTAAAGAATGTGTGGCTGGGGCGGTTACAGAACAGCAGGGAAGGGCCTGTGGGGGAATCACTCACTGGGACCTCAATTCCTGTGTCATGGCAAGCCTCCTGTTATCCCCCGTGAGTCCCTGAGTTGTCACGTTGGTGTTTCTCATAGGCCGTGCTCACCGTAGGTGCTCAGAAGAAAATCAGGTGTGATTGAACTCCAGAGTGAATGTGAAGGCACTCTTCTGTAAAGCAGGACAACTGGTGTGACCTGCCTGTGTCCATAGGCAAGGCCCAAAGGGCCAGGTAACTATTACTCCTATCCATTCCCTTGTAGATGCATCAACTTGAGACCAACATTTTGTTTCCTTCTTTCTAAGGAAAGTAGTATAATAGCCAACTCTGGCTACGAGATTGAGCTCTACTGTGGTTTGTGTTGGCTGGGGATGTGGCCCAGCGGTTAAGTACCTCTGGGTTCAATTCCTGGTATCAAATGTTTAAAAAATTTTATTTAGAGACAGGGTCTCACTGAGTTGCTTGGGGACTAGCTAAATTGCCGTGGCTGGCTATGAACCTGTTATCCTCCTGCCTCAGCCTCCTGAACTTCTGGGAAGACAGGCATATGCCACCACACCTGGCTTGTATCACTCATTTAAAAAAAATGTGTCCTCCTTTCTCATACAGACACTTTTCCCTATCTAGTAACAGTTTTTATACCTTTGTTCTATGTTACTTTGAAGACCATTTTTTCTTTTTGCCTGAGAAAAGTATAGCTACACAAGCTGCTTATTTGTGTTGCAATTTTTTTTTTTTTTTACTTTTGTGTCCAGCCTTTGTATTTCTTTATTATTCAGGTCTGACTTACGTCCAATCTGAGATGTCTCTGTTTTCTAATACATGTAATTAAAGATTTAATATTTAAATTTTACTTGGATTCCCTATTAAATTGATACTGATGTACACTTTCTACTCTTTTGATGGTTACTATTAAATCTCATGGTCAATGTGTTGTATTTTGAATTAAACATATTCCTTAGCTTTTTTTTTTTGCAGCTTCTATGTTTATGTTATTGTTTGTCTGCTTTCATTTTCTACCTGCCAAAGTACATTATTATACCTATGTTCTCCTCTTTTAACCTGGAAACCATCAATAGATACTAATTTGTGAAGTCTACTTCACTTGAGTAAATGACAAGATTTTCTCATTCCCGTTGCTGATTTTGAGACTTCTGCTGTTAGTTTATTTACTGTTTGGTTGTAGGTATCTTTCCTATTATTCATGACTGCCTTTAAGACATTTTCTTCCTTTTAGTATTCTGATATGCAAAGATGTCACTTGACCTTTACTTATTCTGCTTTGAGTTCGTGAAACTGGAGCTTGGGGCTCCACTTTTTGAAAATCGTTTCTTGGTTAATATCAACTCTCCTCCACACCTCCCCCTTTCCTTCAGGAATTCTCATGGTGCTACCTAAGCTTCTAATTCTATTGTCCTCTTCCATTAACCTCTTATATGTTACACCACTTATTCTCTTCAGCTATCTCTGATCTACTATTAGTTCCTGACTTTTATAGCTTCATATTGTATTTTTCACTTCTACAAGCTTCATTCAGTTATTTTTAAAAAGTTTTTCTAGTGTCCAGCGTATATTCTCCTTTTATGCTCCTATATTCTTTATTATGATAATTTTAAACATACATTGTTTCATGCTATGTTTGTTGTAATATTGAATCAGTCAGTATGTGATAGCCTCTTTGATTCAAAAATACTATTATTTCCTTACTATACTCTATGCCATGAGAATGCAGATATTAACAAACCATTTTTGTCTTGAATTTTGACTGTTGAAGAGAAATATTTTTATTTTTCTTCTATTTCACTTGTTATAAATCATCCTCTTATAACAATCCAGTGATTCCTGCTTGGAGATATTCCCCTCTAAACAGACTTCTTGTTTATTTTCTAAAATGAATAACATGCCCATAATATTTTTGCATTAATATACACTCCTAAAATTCTATAAGAGCTTCACTATTTTTCTCTACTTAAGTGATTTTAAAATTTCATAAACAGATATGCATTCATTTAAAAATAAAGAGTTATAAACTTAAAACTCTAGATTAAGTTGTTGAATGGAAACTTGCTAAGGGAATACCTAAATCATGAGAACATCCACTTCCCAACCAAACGAAAAAGTGAGGTTTCACAAAACATATTTGACTTCTCCAGAAATGATTCTAGAACTTACTTTTAAAAAAGGAGCTTTTAATTCAGATAAGATTGGGCATGTTAAAAAGCCTTTTATTTCAAAGGAGAAACAAGAATAATATAATCCTAAACTAAGATGAATGAAAGCAGTTTAAAAAATCTTAACCATTAACATATTTGCAATCAAAAGGGGAAAATCATCCATATAACATATATCATTAAATAAAATGATCGTTATCCCCCATCCCCATTTTTTTCCCTCCAAATATAGGCTGGTGGGTGGGTGAGAAGAGACCAGCAGATCAGGTCAGAGATACCTAGGGGGAAACATTTGGGGGGTGGGGCTCCAGGCTTTAACACCCCACATCACTGCACCATTATTTCTAGGAAACAATAATCTTGGCTCATTTTTAGAAAAGACTTTCCCACTCAAAAAAATTGAGTATAAATATAAAATTCAGTAAATGTGCATGAATGAAAAATGGCCAATTAACATCTTGGAAACAACATATTCGCATCATTTCAAATCGTGAACAATGTTAATAATTCATTACGTGTGATTCAAATCCTCCGTTTTTAATTGACCGTATTTTCACTGGAACCGTAACTTGCACGTGTAGTCTTTCATAATCTGCAAGGTGCAAAATGTCTTATTAGAGGATTGCCCTGCGCTGTACGGCTCCCTTCATTCTCTCACATCTAAATGCATCCTCTGCATTCTGTAGGCGACCTCTCAGTTTTACTATCTTTCCAATATTCTCACTTCTTTCTAGAAGGCAGGGTCTGGTAATTCTGGGGCAAAAGCCAAGCTCCCAGAACAAATACAACTCATACCCTTTGAGCCCCTAAATAGAGAGTTCAGAGTTGGGTCTCCACGATCACCATCACTAGAGCGCAGCAGGACCTGCAACCCCATTCTCCAGCCATCCTGGAGCGGGGCTGGGGTCCCTGTGGGCGTGGGAGAGCGCCCCGCTCCCCGGTGAGCTTTTGGGTCGTGGACAGCTGCAAGGCCCAGAGCGGGCATCGCGTAGGAAGGCGCTTTCCACGCATGTCTAGTGCACCCTGGGAGGCGAAGGGCGAGGGGAGCACGCGCGCCCGAAGGTCAGGAAAGGTCTGGGACTCACTGTGTTCTCTGTGGCGGGGGCTGTACCCGCTGAGTCCACCCAGCCCGCCGAGAAGGAGGAGGACGCGCAACATGGCTAGCGATCCGGATCCCAGTCCCAATGTGGCCGTTGGCCAGCCACAGGGCAGTTGGGAGCGCGAGGTACGGTCAGGCCTCGCACCCTGCGAGAAGGCAGGGACTGCGCCACGTGCGCGGAGCCCAGCGGCCCTGCTGTTGAACCTGGGCGGCCTTGGCCAGCGAGTCTCTCTCAAAAGAGGACCCCACTGGCATGACTCCTATTTGAAGCTAAGGAAAAAGAAGAAATAGGCGGGAGGGAGGGCCAGAGGGAGAGAGGACACTGTTTTCCTTCTACCTTTTTGATTACTGGGGATTAAACCCGGGGATGCTTAAACACTGAGCCACAGCTCCCAGCCCTTTTTTTGTTCCGAGACAGTCTCTCTAAATTGCTTAGGGCCTCGCTAAATGGCTGAGGCTGGCTTTGACCTCAGTAATCCTCAGGCCTCTGCCTCCTGAGCCACTGGGATTATAGTCCTGCAGCCACACGCCAAGACAGCAGCAGATTCACTTCTAAGAGGCAGAGTGGGTGAAACAGCTAAGAAGAGACATATCGACTTCTTAAGTGAACTTTCAATTCTTAATAATAATGTTATATGATAATATATTATATGTTTATGTACAGTTCAATCATACGTGGACAGCTTGATTAATACTCAAGTGAACAAGTCAGTGTAATTATTACCTGGATCAAAATAGAGACCACCAAAGTCCCCAGTTGCCCCCTGACAATCATTACCTCAAAAATATTGTAGTTGCTCTTTACATTTGGGTTCCTTTAATGGGATGGTGGTAGGGCCCATCCATAGCAACATTTGTCTTTCCATTTTGCTGTTAGTGAACATTTGGTTTGTTTATAGTTCCAATTATTAAAAACAATATTTGGCTATAAAAATTCTTGCATATGCCTTTTATGTAGAAATTTCTCCTGGGCTTAATTCTAGAATGGATCACAGGATATGTCTCAGTAGACAATTCTGTAGTACTAATACATACTCCCACCAGAAGTGTCTGAACATTCCAGTTCCTCCACATTGATGCCTACACTTTTTTCTCCTCGTATTTCGTGTATTTGTATTGGCCTGTAGAGTTTTCTGAATTTGGGATTTAATTTGCATTTTCTTGTGGTTAATAAACTTGAGCACAATTTTATATGTCAATGACAATTTATATAGCTTCTTTGGCAATTGCCTGCTTGAAACTTTGGTCCATTTTCTAATGGAGTTGCCTTATCTCTCTCTTTCATTTTTTTTTTTTGTACTGGGGATTTAACCCAGGGGCAATTTACCACCGAGTCACATGCCTAGCCCTTTTTCATTTTTAATTTTGAGACAGGTTCTCACTAAGTTTCTTAGGGCTAAAATGCTGAGGCTGGCTTTGAAGTTGTAATCCTCCTGCCTTAGCCTCCCAAACCACTGGATTACCGTCATGTGCCACCATGCCAGGCACTTTATCTCTTTCTTATTATGTGTCTGTTTCTTTCATGTTTTTTAGTATTTGTAAATGGAGCTATTAAGACCTGGAGTTTTCTTTGTGACAGGGCTTTTTACTTATGGATCTGATTTCTTTAAAATACTACGATAACTTCTTTCCCCTGGTGTTAGTTTGAGAAAATTGTGTTTCTGAAGGAACCTGTACATTCTTGGGAGTTGTCCTTTCCACATGAATCAGTGAAAGTTGTTCAAAATGCCGTCCCCTCCTCGGTCATTCTTTTGCAACCTGTGGCATCTGCAGAGATGTCCTCCTTTTCACTCTCATTACTGATCATTTGTGGTTTTTTAAAAATTTGGGGTACAGTAGTTTATTAAATTATTAAATTTTGGAGTTTATTGTTTTTATTAACTTAAAAGGCCTCAAATGTGACTGTCCGGATTTTGTTCTATTATATATTTGTTTTCTGTTTTGTTGATTTTTGTTCTCATGTTCCTTTCTTTCTGGTTTACTTTTTCCTTTTTCTGGTTTCTGAAAAATGGAAATTTATATAATTAATTTAAAACTCTTCTGACATGTGCATTCAAAACTAGAAATTTCCTGGTGTTCACAACTTTAATTTCACCAACAAATTTTTATGTATCGTATCTTGTGTATTTTATTTTGACATACTGTATAATCATGAGTTCATCATATCCTAAGATTGAAAGAAATAGCCTTTCCTCCCAGCTAGTCTAACAGAATCCCCTTTTTGAGGCTATGTGTTTTGGAAACCTTGGATACAGCTAGTGTGACTGGTCGTAACTCCCTGGGCACAGCACCACAACCCCACTGGTACAAGGGTGCAGAAAAGAATATGGGGACTGCCACGACTCTTATTAAAAAGCCTATTTCTTTTAGCAGAGGTCAGTTCGCTTGTTACTTATTCCTTTATAGTGATGATATAAAAACCAGCATTCTGTAATTAATTTTGAATACACTCCAAGCAAGCATAAATGAAATGGGTCTGAAAATCTTCCCTTTCTATCCCGGTTAATCCCTTTTGCTGCTAAAACCGCAGCAATTGACATATGGCCCAAAGCTCCCCAAAGAAGACCCAGAGACACAGCTGAGGGTATTTCTCACACAACCTGAGACCTTTTCCAGGGTAGCCTCACGCTGGGCTTTCAATCTTGCACCACTGGCTATATTTTTGTGGCAATGTTATGGACTCGATTCATTGGACTCTTATTTACCAGAAGAGTAGAATTTCTGATGTACTTGAGGAACTTTTGATGGTTTATGGGGGCTAATGGATCGAATCTTTCAACCTGAGCTAACAGGGAAAACAGATTTTCCTGTTTAGTGTCTTCTTGTGAAGGGTGTTCTAAGATTCTTCTTTCCCCCATTTGGTCTCTCACAGATGAGCTTGGACAGAGTCAACTAGCAAAATGATGTCGTCTGGCTCCTACAGCTGTTCCCGGGAGTCTTGCTCTGGAATCAACTGGAAATGTCACACTAACCTTCCCCCAGAACTCACTCCATGCCAAGCACTGGCCTGAAACTCTGTGTATATTACCATATTTAGTTCCAACAATTCCTTATGGCCTAGGTACTATCAATGTCCCCTATTTATAGGGGAGGAAACTGAGGCACAGGACCCCTTTCTCAAGGTACCCAGCAGACCAGATGTCTGACCCAGCTGGTCTGGCTTCAGATTTAGAAAGTAGATTTTTGGTAGAACTTAGCAGAGCTCGAGTTCAGGCTCTGCCCCAAACTGCCAAGTGACCCTGAGCAAGTTGTCTGCACCTGTTTCCCCCTCTGTTAAATGGGAAGGAGCCTTGGGAGGGATCAGAGGTGACATACGTAAGACCAGGCACGCTGGAGTAGTGAGCCGGTGATGCTGCTAGCATTCTGACTGCCCCTGCTGCCTTCACCCTCCCCCCCCCCACCACATTGCCTGGTCAACTTATGCTCATTATAATATGGAACTTGCCTGGGGAGATCCCTTCCTCTGGGGGCTTTACCTGCACAAAGTGCAGTGAGGAAAGTGTGTGTTTATCTGTGAATGCTGGCTGGGGTAGGAAGGACCCAGGACCCAGCCTGAGATTTAGTGGAGGAGACTCCAGAAAAGAATGCACAATCAGAGTTGGAGCGTCAAGGAGAACTAGTGTGTGCAAGATTCAAGGACAGTGATATTGGAGGACAATTGGGATTAGAGTGATGGGCCTGGTGGGAGTGAGCAGGGGCCAGGCTTGATCCTGGAGGCAGCTGGGAGGATCCAAAGTGCAGCGTTTAAGATCTGACCTGTTTTAGGAGGCTGCTGCTGTAGGGCTTTGGCATCCAAAATGGGAAACAGACAAGATGATTGCAGGAGACCAAATGAGTGTGACCTGGTGCCTAATGATGTGACAAGAGAAAGGAGAGGCTGGAGGGAAAGACAGGACTACATCTGCACTGAGCCCTGCAGTGACAGCTGACGGAAGGGGTCTCTTTGCATTTAAACTAATTAAAATCAAATGAAATCTAAAATTTGCTTCCTTAGTCTCACGAGCACATTTTAAATACTCAAAGTGTGCATCACTACCTGAGAAAACTCTGCTATGGAAACGTTCAGCCAGCTCTGAAAGGCCAGCTGCTACAGACCGCTTGCATCCTTCCAGAAGGCTCCCATGGCCGGCACTGGTCTGGATGATGCAGCACCCTGGAGATCATGGCAAAGCCCAATAGTGGAGGAAAAGCTTCCTTCGAATGCAGCTGTTTCTGATAATGAAAAAAGCAGCATTCTTCCAACTTTGGCCCACTCTCCCAAGAGCACAGAGAGAGCCGGAGCAAAGCCATCTTAGATTTATTGAGTAAAGGATCCCAATCTCTGCTGAAATACTTCAAAATGAACTGCAGACTTGGCTGCAAAACTATAAATTGGTCAGTCAACGTGACCAGGTGGGTACTGCATTCTGTCCCCACAGGGCACTAACCACCCTCAGAGATGAAGTGATGATGCATCGTACCCAGGGAATCTACGGGTGATTCCTCCTGGATTTAAAAATCACAGCATATTTGATTAACTTCATGTAAAGACTACTTTGGGGCAAATCCCTTGGAACAAAGCCACTGGTCTTGAGAGGTGCACAGGAGGCCACATCTGGATACAAACAGGGCTTCCCAGCAGATGGAGCGCTGCCGGCTACTGCCACAGGCTAAATCTTTGAACCCACTGGTGGGTTCCTGACATTAGCCTGCAGCCACTCAATGAGGATCTGATTCAACTCAGCGGGCCTGGAAGAGAAATGAAAGGCAATTCACACTCTGAACTCACTCTCCCGTGCCAAAGAGGAGCGGTGTAGGGTGAGCGGCCAGCGAGGCAGAGCAGGGCAGAAAGAAACCTGCAAGGCTTTTCGGGAAGGTGAATGGAGAATCTTGCTTCACCCTCCCTCAGGGGCCCTCCATCTCCTTACTTCTCCATCTGTGTCCAGTGCCCACAATCCTTAATGTGTCCCCTTTTCAGGTGGGGGATCTGAAAGAAAACCCATCCAGAAAGGTCAGCGGCAGGACGCAAGTGGGTGGGGCTTCAGGCTGCTGCAAAGAGCAGCAGAGGCCCCCTGGGAGGGCACACCTTCCTCGCTGCTCCCTAAAGGCCACCCCACCTCCCACCCCCAGAACCCTGCATTACCCAGGAAAGGACCGAGAACGGAACAAGAGCCCACATCAGTGAGGGGCAGGAAGGGCCAGCCAAAAGGGACAGTGATGTCAGCGACGGTCCCCATCAGGGCAGGGCTTCAGCTGACCCTCCCGTCTGTCAGGACAGATGTGTCCTCTGCTACTGTCCCTCCCAGGACACCCCATCCCCATGCAGGGCCATTCCCTCACCCAGTCCTCCATGTTCTTAGACATCTGAGGGGTCAGCACAACGTCCTTCTCTGCTGTCACCATCAGGGCTGGGATCAGGATCTGGGAAGAGAATGGGCTACAGGAGTGGCCAGCAGGCTGCCTTCTGCCACCCATCATGCCAGGCTTTTATGCCTGGGGCAGATCTCCACTCTGAAACCCCTGGGAAAGACCCTGGTCGCTGCCCTTGGAGCCCTGGCTATGTTTCTGAGGAGCTCTGCAGGACAGGTCATTGTTATTTCTGGAGATCTTTAGGATGCTGCATTTAGAATGTAGCAACCAACACGTGTGGGGACATCTGTCAGAACATGTGCTGGCCCGCTGAGACTGATGTTCGTGAAACTGATTCTCGATGGCACTAGGAAGGAAAGATGCCCTTGAATGAAGGTCAAGATTCATTTTTTCTGAATTAAATGCTCAAAAAGGGCGACCAGGATTCCAGAGGCAGGTGGGGCCATAGCAGTCGCCCATGTGGAATCAGAGCAATAGAAATGACCTGGCCTTGATCTGCTGCAAACAAAGGGCACATTGGGTCCCCGAAACCTCCCCAAGCTGTGAACTGCCTACACTCTCCACGCCCAAATGCTGGGCGTGGCCATGCTCTGTCCAGCCTACCACTCTCCCACGCCTGACAACTGGGCTTGTGGCCATGCTCTGTCCAGCCTACCACTCTCCCACACCTGACGACTGGGCGTGGCCATGCTCTGTCCCACCTACCACTCTCCCTTGCCTGATGACTGGGCGTGGCTGTGCTGGGGATTTGCTGTTTCTTCACCTACGTGTAATAATGTGCTCCTCACCTGACCCCTCCTCCATGAAGTTCCAGGAACTAAAGGAAATGCAGAAGTGATTCTGTGGCTGGAACTAACCACAAGCCACTGCTATGGGGTTCTGTAAACTCTAGAATGCCCCTGTCAACTGTGGCAGGGGCAGGAGAAGATGTGGGAGAGGCGTGAGGAAGATTGGATGGTGACCCTAGAGGAAAGGAGTTTCCAACCATGGCACCGTCTGGGTTCACCTTCCCAACACCTTTGTTCTTACTTCTGTCCAGGCCACCAGAGATCTTGCCTATCCAACTGCAGTTTGGTAATTTCAATCAGAGATTACAATGGTGATAACGACAATGAACATGAATGACTACGACAGGCCACCTACTGTTCTTAACACTTTGCATGCATCAATGCATTTTGCCCATGGGCAGCTGGGGGTGGGGGGCTTTATTTTTGTCATTTCCTCATTGCAGAAGAGGCAACAGTGGATCAAGAAGTGTCTTTTCCCACATCACACAGGAATTAGAGGTGGGCTGACTTGCTTCCCAGCATGCTTTTAGCCACTGTGCTGCACATTCTGTGGTCTCAGGACCTACTCTGGGGGTCAAGACCATCCCTGCGGCATCAACCACAGTATCTGAGGCCTGGCATGCTGCCTGGCACGGCAGGACATCCACTCCATGCAGTGGGTTTCGAGGACAGGGCCCAGGCTCCCTGTGCTGTCCTGCTGGGGAGAGTGCAGCTTTCCTCTAGGTTTTAACATTTAGGATGGAAACTTACTTCCTTTCCCACCAGAGATCTACTCAACAAATGAGAAAACTGAGACTCAGACAAAACCAAAGGAAACATGACAAGAGGCAAACACCTGGCTCTTTAAGGGGACCAAGTGCTCCTCTGTGGTTGGGGCTCCATGACCCACTTCACTACGTGGTCATGTGGCCCACTTGCTATCCTGGCCTGGGCCACCACCAGGAGACCTGGGCACCCTCCACTATCTGAGGGGTGCATCAGCAAGGGAAGCCTCCTGAGTGGAGGAGAAAGGAGCAAGATGCAGGTCTGTCCACCCCACCGGGTTCCCACCAGGCTCCACCAGGTGGGGCCGACAGAAGCCCCAGAGCTCCTGGGAGGGCAGCAGGGGCGGGCAGGGATGGATGGGGAGGGACACTGCACTCACCTTCCGTCCAGAGCCCCTGCAGCCCCACTGCCAGTTCCTTTCCGTGTTTCGATACCAGTTGAGGGGGCCTCTGGAGAATGGATCAGAAAGTCACATAAGATGAGCGCCTGACTGCTATTTCCCGGAAGGAGCCCGCGCTGCACACAGCCAGCCATTCTGGGGGGGGCCCAGCTTTCTGCAGTGCAGGACAGACCCTGGACTCACGCCTGGCATGGGGCACACCCGCCCAGCTCTACCCAGCAAGGCCCGGTGCAGTCACAGGAGCTCAGCCAGAGGGGGCTTTGGGACCTATGGGAGCTGGCCCTGTGGGACTACCCTGGCTCTTGGAGGGACGTGTTCAGGGTTGTGGAGGCTGCTGAGGACAAGAGCTTGGATCAGCCCTCACCACCCAGAAGACACTGGCCTGCTCCAGGAACCCACTGCAAAGGGACAGTGGGAGGTTGTGGAACGGTGTCAGAGGCCTGTGACAGAGGTGTATGCTATTTTTGATTTATATATATATATATATATATATATATATATATATATACACACACACACACACACACNTATTTTTTTTTTTTTCCTGAAGACAGAACCAGCGTTACCATCTGATTCTCAGAGGAGTTGTGACTGAAAGATAATTAAAATCCTCTGATCTGCTGGGACCCACAGGCACAAAGAAAGAGCAGCTGGGCCACCCAGAACGAGGCTGGGCACATATGGCAGCGAGCCTCTGACACTGCGGCATTCAAGCAGAGGCGGCCCAGGCACTCATGGGGGCTGCGGTGGAGGGGAGCTGGGTCCCCACCCTGAGCCAGCCTCCTTCTCCACCCACCGGCTTGCCTCTGGGTGGGGTACTGTCCTCTTTACCTGAAGCCAGATTTCTTGAACTGCTGCACATAGAACTGAACTTCCTCCTCCGTGACCATCTTGCTGAGGCTGGGCTCTTCCGGGGTATTCACAAAGAGTCCTCCTGCAGGAAGCCACCTGCTTTCTCTCCAGCCGCAGGCCAGGAATCCAGGTCTGCGGCTGGGGCTCCCAGCCGAGGTTGCGCACCTGGGCGCCTCTCACGTCCCATCAGGGAGCATCGCTGCTCTTCCTGCTCTCACTGAGCCCATGCCCACTCTAGCACCAAGCCTGTGATCTCACGGTCACTCTGGAGCCCAGACGTATCCCCCACACTGGCCTCAATGTCGCCAGCTGCCACCATTGCTCTGGAACAAACCTCAGCATACCCCTGCTCCCAGCATGTGCCCACCACTCAGCTCCAGGATGACGCTGCTCAGGCAGACGTCCGTCGTACTCAGGGCCCTGATGCCCTCCCACTCCCACTCGCCCTTGGACTGAGCCTTTTCTGAACAGCTGGACTAACTCTGTCCCTCAGAGAGTCCCGAATCCACAGGTGCTTGGTCTGGTTTCCCTCCTGGCCAGGAAGAACCCAGGCCAGGGGCTCCCGTGCTGCTGCCTTCTGATCTCACAGACCTACTATGGTTCTCAGCATGGAGTCCCATCTGGTTGTCAGAGGTGCACTGTGTCCTGGCAGCTCTCATGCCCCAAGAGTGACCCAGGGTGACCGAGAGCAGCCTGGGGACAATGCAGCCTCCCAGCAGCCCCCAGGGTTATCAACACTGGCGCCTGAGTGGGACCAGCTCGCCATTATCAGACTCAAAAGCCTGGAGGCACAGGCAGGTCACTCCAGGTTTGCCTGCTGTAGGTCAAGGGTAAGTGGCCAGCCATGGGCCCGTGACAGGCTGGTGCTCCTGCCCGCTGGGCCTTGTGCCCCCTCCGCGCACCCTGCCTGTTTCCTCCACTCTGTTACTGCTGATCTGCCTCCCTGCTCTGCTTGTGGTGCCTGCATATCTGCGACAGCCAGCTCTGCTCACCAGGGTGTGCGCAGAACATTTGAGGAACAAACCAATGAATGAGTGGACAAAGAGGGTGGAGGCAGGATGGAAATCAGAGGGGTGAACCCCGCTGGGCCCTCCTGGCCATGTCACCCCTCTGGGACCCATCTTCTCCATGTGTAATATAGACAGCATCCGGGCACCACTGGGGATGATAAATGAGCCCAGTGCCTGGGGCGCACTGTAGGTGCTTAGGCAAGTGGCAGTGATCTTCACTACTAATAAAACACAGGTGGATAATGGCAAGGGCATCATGTTGGGGGGAATATAAGGGTTTGTGGGAACAGTGCTGGCTGTAGGCGTGGATGAGCTCCCACCCAAGCTCCACTTATATCCAGCCACCGGGGTGAACAAGGGCCGTCTCAGGGGAGGGAGCAGGAATGGCTGGAGCAAGGAGCCTGGGGAAGGAATACCTGGGGGGCCAGGACGGAGGGTGGGGTCTAGTCCCATCCTCCTCGCACATGACAGGTGATCCCATAGCCTGGGCTCACGTCCTCCTCGGTAGAGGGCGGACTGTCCCAGCCAAGCTCTAAAGGTCCTCGGAGCTCCAGCTACTGAAGATCTTGGTCCCAGCTCCCTAGAGGAAAGCCTGAGGTGGTGTGACCAGGCCAGGGTCAGGGTCAGAGTGAGCACCAAGTACCTCCCTGCAGGGACATGAGCTGGGCAAGCCAAGTTCAGGATTGGAAGGGAGGCTCGGGCTTCTGCCACAGCAGTGTCCAGCTGACCCTTCTCTGCTAGGCAGGACTCTTACCCATTTCTCGGACTTTGTGCACAGCCAGAAAGCCCTGCAGGAAGAAGAGTTGGAAGGAGTGTCATGAATGAAACAGGCACTGGAGCAGGTCATCCGAGGAAGCCCTGCCACAACAAAACACCGGAGCACCACAGCAGAGCCCTGAGGAGTGGGCGACGTGTCCAAGGCCTCAGTGCAGGATGCGTGAACACTGCCCACGCATTGTTTTGTATGTGCACACCTAAGATAAAGCTTAATTCATTAAAGATCAACACCAGCAATGATAAAACAGACTGATTACAACAATATGGTAATAAAAGTCACATGATTGTGTCCTCTCTCTTTCACTCCCAAGACACCTTATGAGAGACAGAGATGATCCATATCCCTGGGGACAACATCGCACTACTCAGGATGGTGCATGATTTTAAACTTACAATTTATTTCTGGAATTTCCCACTTAATATTTTTGGACTATGGGTGACCAAGAATAACTGAAAACCACAGAAAATGAAATGATGGGTGAGAAGGGACCACTCCGTGGGAACATGCTAAGCCCCCAGGAGAGACAGGAACATTTTTAGGACTCTGGACCGAGGCTGCTCACAGACCTTGGTAATGTCAAGTCCTGGGGTTGTCAACCAAAGGGAGCAACAGATGAGATCTCAGGCCAACAGCAGGTAGGGAAGTAAAAATGAGATGCCCCTGTCCCTCCAAAGTGAATCCAGTAAGTCTGGAGTCCTTGGTGTGCTGGATCCTCAGTTAAAGGATGGATTGGGAGAAAGGGGGAGGGGAAATACTGAGGAATGATATTGGCCAAATTATATTGCTATATTGTGTGTAAGGATGAATGTGTAACACAAATCCCACCATCATAAACAACTCCAATGCACCAATAAAAACACGGTGCGGGGAGGACTAGGAAAAAATCCTCCCATCCTGACACATCTCAAAGGAGTTTATCCACATCAGCTTGGTACTAGGAGCACCTCTAAGATTCATAGCTACAGGCTTGCCTTCACACGTGCTTGCATTTGAATTTGCACTGTCTGCATGATCTGGAAACCCCAAGGTGTAACTGGTAACGGCCAAAGGATGCTTGGCAGAAGAAATGCTCAGACACTCAAGAGGGTCATTTCCTCAATTCAGAGAGAGGAGACTGCTACAGACTAAGTGGTGCTAAAGATGAGCACCCAACTAAGATGACAAAGCTCACACTCACACACACGTAACAAGGCCCCAGAGCAAGAGACAGCAGCAAATAGTAAGAAGACTCAACTCTCCAAAAAACAGTAGATGATGAGAAAGTGAGAGGGAGAGAGAGAAGGAAAGAGAGGGAGGAGGGAGGGAGAGGGAGAGGGAGAGAAATGAACATGTTTAAAATGGTTAAAGACACCAAAGAAGGAGGGGTGCTGTGGTGCATACCTATAATACCAGTGGCTCTGGAAGTTGAGACAAGAGAATCTCGAGTTCAAAGCCAGCCTTAGCAATTTATCGAGGCCCTAAGCAAATCAGGGAGCCTGTCTTTAAATAAAATTCAAAAAAAGGGCTCAGTGGTCAAGGGCCCCTTGGTTTAATCCCTAGTATCCCCCCAAAAAAGAAATACACAAAGGAAGGAACTGAATAATAAAAATAGAACAAAACCACAAAAAATCAGAATGCTTTAAAAAAGAACCAAATAAAGCTTTCATAAATTAAAAAAAGCTATTCATTGAAATTAAAAATTAAACTTCAAAGAAGGGTAAATGGTAGATTAGACACCGTAGTGTCTTAGACAATTCATTACCTAAAGACAATTAGTAAATACAGAGGATTGAACACCTGAGACAGATTTCTCAAAAGCAATAACAGAGAGAATTTTATACTTAGATAAACCATTCTTCAAGATCAAAAGTAAAAGTAAAGATATTTTCAGGCCCCAACAGTCTGCTAACAGACTTATTGAGAAAACTACCAAAGGCACTCCAGGAAAAAAGAAACTTAACACAGTATGAATGAGAGGTGAAGACGTGACCAGCAGAGAAACTGGAGACACGGGAAAGCCTAATAGGCACTGACTGTGCACACAACACTAATGAGGAAGACCTCGGATGCTAGGCAGGAGGCGTGCACTGTGGAGGTGAAGCATTCTAAACTTTTTGGGGCATTCAAGAAAGGGCTAGGGTTAGGGTTAGTTTGGGACTTGGATAACTCAGAACCCATATTAAGATGGTAATAGTGATATGGTGTGATTTCCAAACCATCACTACTACAATCACTGTTTGGTCTTGTGTGACGGTGAGAATGTGACTTTTCTCAACTAACAAGGGAACAGTAGAGTGAGGACCCCCATCACCCTGACCACAGAAGTCAAAGACGAGAGCGCCAAATTGTGGCTCTCAGGTAGCCCCTTCTTCAGAGCAGCCCCGTCCCCCCCCCACCCTCCTCCCTGACTGCTCACCTCATCACTGGTTCTGAAGAAGCTTCTGAAAGTCCGACTCAGGTTTTGTTCAAGTTCAGCCTCAGCCACACCCTGCGACAGAAGACAAAGTGAAGGACCCCCTGACATTCTGGAAACCAGTCCCCTTCCCCATCTGAATGAAAGCACGAAGCCCCAACCCACGCAGCCCGAGTTTCATGAGAATATGAAACTTTAGTATCCATTTTGAGACATATTTTTAAAAAGACTGAAATAAAATACAAGGTGCTAACAGTATCCCCCCTTCCCCAAGGTGGGTTCATGGGTGCTGCTTCCTTTATGTTCCCCCAAACTCCTGCTATGAGAATGTGTTACTTGCAATGATCCCTCTAAAGGGAAGGGAGAAGGGGCTGGCACAGCAATGGGTGGCCACAGCTGAAGGGTGTTAAGAGGAGAGAAGGCTCGGCAGACTCTCCGAGGAGACCAGGGCTGAAGGTCAAAAGCGATGAGTCCAAAGCTGGGTGTTCAAGCATCTCAGTTTTGCTGTAGTAACTTCAGATCCAACTCTTTTGATTTGGACCAAAGTTATTACAGACCAGAAGCTGCCGATGGATTGTCTTCTAAAGAACAGAGCAGCAAAGCCCCATTGTTCAAGAGCTGGATTCGCATCCTTTGTGGTGACGAATCACCAGGTTCTTCTGCCCCGTGGAGGTGTTATTACATGTAATTGCTTAATTCCTTCCAGTTCCAGCAGGCCAAATTGTGGCTCCTGACTGCTTGGCTGCAGGGGATGGGGAGCAGAGAAGGAGGGGAGGGCATGGGGCTGCGTGTCTGTTAATTTCTCTTCCACCTCCTTTTTCCTTTTTCTTGTGCTTTTGAAATTAACATTCATAAGACACATATCTACTGCAAAAAAGATGCTGTGGTAATGTGGGTGAGGAGTTGACTGTCACACATAGATTTAAATGTCAGAGACATTTTGACCGGTGCTCTGTGTGGAGAGTCCATACTCATTAATTCATCTATCAAATGCTTATGGGGCTTCCAGTATGGGCCAGTTTCTGTGGGGGATGTAGAGATGAGAACGAGCTCTGTGTACTTGACGGGGGAGGCAGGTGGTAAAACATGGAGGATAAGGCAGCCTACAGGACTGCAGAGGACGGCACAGTAGACCTGGCTGCCCCAGAGACTGCAGTTAGCTTCTAGCAAAGGACAGCCCTGGAGCTGGGCCCTGGGAGAGGAGCAGACTCAGGTGGGCGGGATGAGAGAGGAAAGGGCTGGGGATGCGCTGAGACTCCTTAACCTGGGGATAAAGATGGAGAGGGAGTGTTCCTAAAAAAACAGTCAGGGATCCTTAAAGTGGGCTTCAGGAAGTCTGCAGCATCTTGAAACTGCCACAGGATTTAGCATGCACATTTTCCTGGGGAACGAGTCCCTAACTTGTCAAATGCTTAATCATACAGCGAAGGCAGAGAGCTGCTGGGCCGGGCAGCCTTGCTGCTGGGGGCTGGTGCTGGGAGCAGCAGTGTCCACTCACTGGGAGCTGGTGAGAAAGCAGATCCCCAGGTCCTCTGGGGTGCCCCTGAGCCCCGCAGAGACTCCACCCCAGCAGGGGACCCCCCAGGTACACTGCCTCCTCTGGCTGGGCCACCGAGGCACTGCCGGTATTGCTGATCTCAACACAGTCACAAAGCCAACACACCACACACGACACCCGGGACGTATCCTTCCCTTCGAAAGCCACTGCATAAATGAGAAGAGAAGACCATCCCACCAGAGGCACAGACCCCACACAGGACTGAGGCGACAGGAGCAGGTCCACTGGGCGCCCACCTCCCCCTCTGCCTCTTCCTTCCTGCTCTTCTTCCCAGCCACCTCGCCCTGCTATTGCCTTTCTTTGGCAGTGGGAATAAAGACATGAATGAGGGACAGATGTGTCCATAAGGAACCCACAGATGGTGAGGAGACCAGACCAAAAACAGACAATCTTGTAGAACTCAATATTGTTAAGAATGTAGAAAATAATAATGATAATGATCAAGGATTGATATTCTTCCTAGGCATCAAGCATGGTAAGAACAAGCATTATCTCATTTAATTCTTACAAAACCCCCATCTTACAGGTAGGAAATGAAGGCTCTGGGGAGCAGATTCCCAGCTCATCAGGGCCAGAACTGGGGCTTGAAACTACGTGTGTTGCAGTCTAAAGTCCATCCCTTAACTCCAGTCTCAGGAGCCAAAAGGAGGAGCCCCTGTCCAGCTAGTCAGACAGGAGGGCATTTGTCATTGGTCTGTGGGACTTAAACATCAGCCTTGGCTTTTGTAAATGAGTGTCAGTATCAGCTGGGCGGCAGCCAGAGAACAAACGCTCTTATCTGCTCCTCTTTCCGCCCTTCACCTCTACCCCACTCTCCCTGTCGGCCTGGTGGACTTTGACGAGCACAGGTTTATTTGCCTCTGAGCTCTTTGATTCCTTCCTGGCCCTTTGGAGCTACCCAGGCCCCTGTGAGGACAAAGCCCTGCCCATGCCCTGTGGGTCCCTCCAAGCACTGAAATGCGTCCCCCAGCTCAGGAAGAGCAACTGCTCTGGGATGGGGACGGCCCTCAATAAATAAGAGTCGTGGCCGAGGCTGACACAGGCTGGCCAGGGCTGCATCGATCACCTCGAACCAGTCCTGGTCAGCTGCCCGTCTCCCTGGTATTCAGCACGCTGCAGAAGGCCGCGACTGATCTCCACCGTAATTGAATCTCACAAATGGGCGGCGGCGTAATTAAGGGGCCCACGGGGCTTCATCAGAAATCTCCAAGGGCAGAGCAGCGCTGCCTCGTGATGAATGGCCGCTCTCCTGCCCTGCTCCCAAGGCACAGATCCGCAGCTCTGGAGGGCAGCCAGTACAGAACAAAAGGTGACCCCTCAGAGTGTGCGAGGACAAGGGCCCGCGGGTCACTAGACTGTTTCGTAGATGTGGTTTTAGGATTCTTCTCTCTGGGAATCTATGTTCAGACCCTACTCTACCCCAGGAGTAGCCATAGAGCCTGTTCAAGCAGAATGAGTCCCTGTGCTCCAGGAGCCTCCAGGAGCTCCCATTCACAGCTTGCCAGGGTCAAGAGCACAGGGATTATTTGCTCATGGTGGAGATGGGACTTCTTCCTGGAAGAGGGGGACATCCTGGAGGAAGCAGTCTCCAGCCTGGGACAGGCTTCAAGGCCAGGTTGAGGGGAGCAGGCACTCCCAGATGGAAGTTATGATGTGCTAACCAGGAGGCGGGAGAGCAGAGTGCCTGGTTGGGAGACATTCTCCAGTCTAGCGCAGTGGCGCAGGGTGTATGGCTCTTTCATTAGGGCCTGGGTTGAGGAAGGATCTCTGCCATTCCTGAGCAGGAGACCATGATGCTCAGTGAACCCCCATCAAAGGTGGCAGTGACACCCCACATCCATGGTCCAGGGGCTACCTTTGACAGGCGTCTTGTGGTGCATGGGTTAACACACTTGGCAGCTGCACCCAAGGGCACACTCAGCACACTTGGGACCCACTGCAGGACTTTTGGTTTTCAGTGACATAATTGCAAAACTCAGCTCTCCATGAGCAGATACACTAAGTCCTTGTTGACAGGCCAAGAGCTGTCTCCACCAAGAGAGACAGATGTCTCCAGCTTTCCAGCCAGAAAAGCAAGGGCAGGCAGTTCCCAGTGAGCATGTAGACCCCCACTCCTCAATTTCAGAGAAGCAGGACAACCAGTGCACAGCCATCCCTCCACCCAGGCCCCTCCCCTCCCACCATCCCAAACACACAGAGATGCACCACCAACCGGAAAAGGACCAGCTCTGAGGCCAGCTGCACCCAAGCCAGGCTGAAAAATCACTTCTGACTAATGCCACAGAAAATTAAAGGGGACAGAGATAAAGCAAGAGGGAGAAGGAGGGAGGACAGGGAGGAAAAGACAGAAGTCACCTCCATGCCCCACACTTACTGGTTCTTGGAAGTAGAGTTGGTAATCAAACACTGGGATGGCTTTGATAATCTCCATGGGGGACACCTTGGGATTTGCTGGCATGAAGGGAGTGTTCACACTGGCCACGGCCCTGCAGGAATAAGAGGCGCGAAGTCAGAAAGCCTGCAAGAGGACAGTCTACAAGAACCAGGAAGGCCCTTGCATGTCAAAAACTACACCTGCCAGGTCTCCCACCAGAAGTGTGTGGGATAATGGGATTAGAACTAGATACATTTGGATCCCTAAACCAGTGGGATTTTCCTCCGACTCAATTGCAATATTTCCTCACCTACCTGCCAAGACAAACACACACCACATCAAGACTGACTAGGTGATGTAGACACTTGGATCTCTTCCTAGTTTTATTTTTTTGGGGGGGCTGTACAACTAAGTTACATCTCCAGTTCTTTTTATTTTTTATTTTGAGGCAGGGTCCAATTTTATTTTGAGACCTGCCTCCAACTTGTGATCCTCCTGCCTTAGCCTCCTGAGTCACTGGGATTACAAGCACCTGGCTGGATCTCTCAACTGAAGAATGTATTCACTATTCACTTTTTCCCCATTCCTTCATCCACTCACTGTGTCTCCTTGGTGTAGAGCATAATTCCATGTTATAGACTAGGGAAGGGAAAACATAAAATAAATAAAGCACATCCTCTCTCCTCCAAAGAGTTCATTATAATTTAATAAGGACAGAGAGAGAAATGCGCAGATGACTGCATCATGAGGCTGACTGTGATAGAGCCACAGAATTGCAGGAAACACCATGAGAGTCCAAAGGACATAAAGAAGGTCTGAACTGGACATCATGGAGGGCCTCGGGAATAAGAGAGCACTTGAACTTGACCTTTGAGGGTGGAGAGAGTTGGGGGAGAAAACACCCGACAGGACCATCCGAGGAAGCAGGAGCAGGGTCTGGAAGTGGACCGAAGTTTGCAGTCCTACTGGGTGGAGGGAGGAGACTGGTCAGAAGCCCAGCGTTTAGTGGTGGAATAAAAACAAAAGCCAGTGGGAGCCTGGACACGAAGGGCCCGAGTCTGGACTTGATGTTGTGAGACAGGAAACCATGAGGGCTTCCAAGCAGAGGGGAGACCGGCTCAGAGTCGCGGGGGGCGGGCGCAGGGGGAGACTGATCCAGCAGTGACACAGCAAGAGTCCAGGGCACAGAGGTCAGTGGAGGTGCTGCCTGGCCACCCTTACAAGGAGCAGGAATAAGAAGGGGTGGGCTTGAGACCCAGCTGGAAAGCAGAGTTGACAGGATAGTTAGTTGGCCTGGTCTGGAAAGGATTCCGTACCCCACTGAGCCTGGGGAAGCTTCCCTGCAGCCGAGATCAGAGGAGACAGTGTCAGCAGGAGACAGGGACCAGGGAGAACCGATCAGGAGGGCCAAGGAAATAAACTGGGAGAGGCGCGGTGTGGTTCGGGCCAGTGCTGGCCGATGTCATATAATTGAGCCACAAATGAAACTTAAGATTTATCCCTAGAGGGGCTAGACTTGTGGCTCAGTGGCAGAGTGCTCACCTAGCACTGTGAGGCACTGAGTTCGACCCTCAGCACCACATAAAAATAACAAATAAAATAAAGGTATTGTGTCCATCTACAACTAAAAACAAAATTCTTAAAAAAAAATTTACCCCTAGCCACCATAAAATAAATAAAAAGAAAGATTAAATTTTAACATTTAACCAAAGAGATCTATAATATTAATAATTCAATATACATGATTCATATAATCAATAATCATTAATGAGCTATTTCACATTTCTTTCTTTATTCTTTTTTTTGCACGCCCTTGAAACCTGGTTGGTGTTTCTCATGTATGGTAAACTCGATTTGATTGGCCACATTTTAAGACCGATAGCCACATGGCTGGTGGCTGCAATCGAGGGTGGTACAGATTACAGTACAAAATAAATTATATGGACAGCTATAGGCTTCTAATGACACAATAGCAAACCTATTTTAAGTATTACTTAGGACACAGATCAAGAAATTTTAGTTTTTACTAAATATTCTGAGGGTAAAAGGGTTTTGTTTTTTAATAAACTTCACACAGGGGCTGGGATTGTGGCTCAGCAGTAGAGCTCTTGCCTAGCCCGGGTGAGGCCCTGGGTTAGATCCTCAGCATCACATAAAAATAAATAAATAAAATAAAGGTATGGTGTCCAACTACAACTAAAAAAATTAAAAAATATGTATTAAAAAAATAAACTTCACACATAATTTATTCCCCACATATAAAAAAAATTGTCATTGTAAAATGAGGAAAAACACAGCCTCTGGTGGGAGCAGAGTCTCCAGGTGACTGGCAAAGACAAGAAGGATGTCAAAGGGTCTTCTTGGGCCAATGAGTGAGCAGCCCTGAACTAAATAAGCCCACAGCTTATCTCAGTAGAAAATCAAACAAAGGATGGAAAGAGATGCTCCCCTATGGGGGCTATTTTCCCACTTATTATCTGGTTAGGGAAGTGCAGGCCAATGTTGTCACCAATATTCTTAAAGGACAGGTTTGCTCCCATCCAGAAGACTGTTTCCCATCACAGACTGCCCTGGAAGAGGGCCTTGGTTCCTCCGCCTCTGGGGACTGCAGCGGCAGGCTGCCCAGTGATAGCCGAAGTGACAGCCACCACTGCCAAGGCCACCGTGGACACACCAGAGAACAAGAAGTGGAACCGGAAACCAGAGCACACCGAGGGGCCTTGGATCTCACGTCATTTGGGCAAAATTTTTAATTCTCATGGGAGAGATTAAGTTTAGTAAAACAACAAGGTGTTTTTTTTTTTTCTTTAATCTCCTTTAAGGTAGTTTCTTGCTATAGTTCCTCTTGTTCATTTCTAAAAGCACATGTCCTGCCCACAGAGCAACTGTTTGGTTAACTTGATTTAAGAACCAAGCTCTTGTTTCCATTGCCGAGGGTGGGCGGGGGTGTTAGAAAGATCAGCAGAGCAGGAGCACAAAAACTTTTTTAAAAATATGTATATACGTGGCCATATAACTAATGTGATTCTGCAACCTGTACACTTGGAAAAATGAGAAATTATACCCCATTTGATTCAAATGTATGATATGTCAAGACCATTGTATTGTCACGAGCAACTAATAAAAAAATACTTTAGGAAATGTTTGATTCTTTTTAGTCTTGGATGTAACCTGGCCATGTGAGCAGGGGCTGAGGCTGAACTCAGTTCTCTGGACAGAAACTTAGCTATTGAGAAAATAACTGGATCAGCTGGGATGCAGAGGGCTGCTGAGAACTATGTTTACCTAACTCGCTAGGTGGGGCTCAGGCCGATTTTGGCTGTGACTTGCCAGCCAAAAGGGGTACAGCCACGAACCCATCCACTGTCTGGGTTCCAGACCTGACATCTGGAGCTGCTGCTGGAGACTGGAAATGCCTCTGTCTCTCGTGGTCATGTGCCGCCTGATGGTGAGGGCGAGATGCCATGTCCAGATAGGAGTTCTCACTGCCGCCTGTGGCTGAGGAGGCAGGCCTGAGAGGTGAAGTGATCTGCCCCATAGCCACTTTGGGGCAGGATGGAAGGGCAGGTGCTCTGACTCCACCCAGAGGAGCACTCTCTCCTGCACTCGGGCACCTTCCTCCTCACCTATTCCCTCAGAGTCTGCCATGGATCTCCCACTAGCCACTCAGGTCCTGGATTATTTGTCCCAGGACCAGTAACAGGCACAGGTGCTGCTCCCTAAGACGAGAGCTCCTAGTGAACCTGTCAACGGGCCCTGAAGATCTGGGTGGGGTCACTTTCCCACATCACCCATTAGTTTTCAAGAAGTCTTGTGGGAGGGAGATCCGAGGGACAGTTTTCAAGGCATTTAAGTCCGGTCTCTCCAGATGCTGGTTATGCGTGGCCTGCTCACCTCACTCTGTCGGGGTAGAAGAGAGCCATGTTCCACACCAGCACGCCGGCCCAGTCGTGGCCAATGAACACTGCTTGAGGGATGCCCTGGTGGAAGAGAAAGGAGGGACCCCACGTGGGAGCGCCCATCGCCTCGCCCTGCAAGCCCAAGATTTCCACAGACCCCTGGAGAGCTTCTCCACAACGTTCACCCTCCTCAATCCTCCATCCCTATATATCTCCAGCCCCCACACCCTCTCTCCAACTGGCCTGTTTTATTCTCTTAGAAGACTGAGGCCACTGGCCACGAGCTCCTTCTCTCTCATCACCTTCTCGCAATCCGACTGCGTTCCCCACTTTCCTCCGTCTCTCCTAGTTGAAGTACACCCTCCCTCCCCAGGTTTCACGTTCACATTTCACAGATTACGATTCCACCCTCGCTCTTTGGGGAGTGCTCCTTCCAGTCCAAAAGCATCTCTGTCTCCCCTTTCCCTTCTGCTTTGCTGATGATGATAACAGCTCCCCTCTAATGAGCACCTACTACGACATGCTAGGTCTTGACCTCCATGCTAGGTCTTGACTGACTGGAACCCCTCCACTAATCTCAATACCCATTTCACAAAGGGAACCTGGGCTCCCACCCTCAAATACACCAGGCTCTCTCCTCTACCCCAGCTGCTGCCCCAGTTGGCCACCTCAGGGCCGTTCAGACCCTCCCCACCTTGGTGGTTCCTAGGTACAGTCCCTGCCGTGCTCTTCACATCATCAAACTTCTCATGGTGGTTTGCACCAGTTGTCTCCCTAAGCACCATCTAAGCCCCCAAAGCTTGACTTCATCCCCAAGTCCAGTGCCACCTCCCGATGAAGGCCACTGCTCACCAGCAACGGTGGGGTGTGGGTTTCCCCTCCTCAAGCTCCCTGCTCTTCTGCAGCCTCAGACATTTCCTCAGCCACTGCCTTCCCATGGCTTCATGGTGCTGAGCCTTCCAGCCTCGCGTGCCCCTGGCTCTGCTCTCTCCTGTGCCTCTCAAGGGCAAGTATTTTGCAACTCGGCTGTCAGGACCCTCCTTCTGAATGGACACTGTCCATAGAGAATTCACCTGCTCCAACCACTTCAGCTACCATCCCGTGGGAGGCAGAGGCCCACCTGGTCTGCAGGTGGCCCAGATTCCTTGCTGCATGTCCTAGCAATGACCCAAAGATGGACATCTGATTCCACTGACCTGTAACCACAAGCCCCTCTTTCCACAGTTGGACATGTTCTCAGACAGCTGGAAATTTTGTAGTGAGAAGTCACAGAGAGTCAGAAATCAACCTTGCTGACCCTTTGAGCTTGGACTTCCAACCTTCAGAACTGTGAGGTCTGGGCAGCCGCACTAGGCCATGCTCACTTAGAGGTCTCCATCACACATGACACTTGCAAACCCAATTCCGTCCACGGAGCTGAGACTGTGCCGAGGGCAGACTTTCAGCTCCTCTCCTCCCATGCACCCTGTAGATCTGGAAGTTGGTGGTCTGAGTCTTCTCTCCACCCCCACATCTCATTAATAAGCCGAGTCCCTCTGCCTTGTGGTTCTCTCTGCTCTGTCCCTCTGTTGTCACTGACCTGGCATAGCTGCGGTCCCCAAGTCTGCCCTGCAGGTTCTTTCTGCCCCCAGCCTAATCTGGGGAGGCAGAAGACATGACAGGGCAGGGTCTGGGGAACAGTGGTGCTCATTCCACTCTTCATCACTGAGATTGACATGGCCAGCGATGCCAAATGAAGGCGTTAGCGCTTAGATTTGTCAGAGTGACATGATTGCACAAAGCTGTGAAGCGTTTGCCTATGGGACATTTTCCAGTGCCTTTCCCTGATACCCAAGGCTCTCCTCCCTGGCCAACCCAGCAAAGGTACTTCCCTGTACTTCCTGGAAGAAACAGAGAAGCATGCCCCCTCCCCCCACTGCCCTCCAAATACTCCCTGTCAGTCTTTGTCACTCTCCTCCCCAGCTGCCCCAGCTGGGCCCTTCCCCTGCCCTGGCTATCTCTGCGCAATGGCGCTGACTGCTGAATGGCAAAGGCCACCTTTCCGTAATTCCCCAGGCCCACCAGAGTTCTCCAAAGACACCTGCTCTGCCCATTGACCTACCAGCTTATCCAGGAAGGTGACCATTTCCTAAGAAAGAAAACAGACATAAAATCAGAAATCGAATCCAGCCACCCCATCCTCCTCAAGATCCTGGTTACTGTGTTTGTGCCATGAGCTCATGGTGTGCCCCACAAATTCCTATGTGGAAGCCCTAACCCCCGGTCAGACGGTGACTGTGTTTGAAGACAGGGTCTTTAAAAATGAAGTCCTTAGGGTGGGACTATTCCAATATGGCAGGTGTTTTCATAAGAAGAGATCAGGACATGGACGCCCACAGAGAAAAGGCCAGGTGGGAACACAGGGAGAAACCAAGGAGACGCATCTGCTAGCCAAGGAGGGAGGACTCAGGAGAAACCAACCTTGCTGACCCTTTGAGCTTGGACTTCCAACCTTCAGAACTGTGAGAAATGTATGTCTGCAGTCAGCGGTACTGTGTTATGGCAGCCCTGGGTGCCTGAGACAGTCACCAAAGAAGACTTTGGCTGAGGGTTTTCCAGAGATTCCTAAGGTGCCTAATGGCAGCAGCACACTAGAGGTTCTCAGTGAGGACCAGGGCTAGGGAGTGTCCCCATGTAAGGGAGAGTCTTCCAGGCTCAGGGTCTTGCAGGAGGCAGGGTGCAGAATTTTGGTCCAGCTACAGTGGACAGAGTGACCCGAGTCCCCATCAGCAACAGAAGCAACTAAGGAGGGATGGGATTCGCCTTTCATATAAGCACAGGAACCCATTTACATTCTCCTTCTAGGGACACCAGCTGATGTTCCTGTCTAAAGCCATTCGCCCAGCACTACCGTCTCCTTCAAAGTATCTCCTGACTTTCCCTTTTATTCTTCTACCTTTGGGGTTCTCGAACTCGCTCCCACCCTTGCCCAAGTTCCTGATGCTGCTGTCTGGGGGCCTCATCCCTGCAGCACCTTCTCCCTTTCAGCTGTGGGAGCAACTCCAAGCCTGGGATTTTGCTTCTCAGCAACTTTTAGTGGCTACTTAGGGGCAAGGTGGAATCAAAGTCAGTAATTCCAGGACAGGTAGATCTTTTAGTGCCCCTGTGGCGATGCAAAATTTTATTTCTAACTACAGCCTCATTTTCACAGCTTTACTGATCCCAGGAAAAATGTATTCCAGAAAGAGGGGTCTGGGCTAATAGACATTCTCCAGGGCTTGGCCATGTCACCATTGGAAAACTCACCAAGGAAGCTCCCCAGCCAGGCCAAAAGCCTGGAATCACCTGGCACGACATGATTCCCTCATCCTGCCAGGAAGAAGCACGTGCCCTGCCACTGCTTTCCTCCCCAGAGCCCCCGCTCAAGGCAGGACCTAGTAAGCTCCCAGATCTGTATGGAGAACGCTGATTTGAATCATCGCTTCTGTCTCATGGCTGCGTTGTGCTGGGAACTTCCTGTGCAAAAGTGCAAGTTAAGATGGCCCTTTGCTATGGTGACGCCAGCCTGAGAAGTTTATATACAAAGATGTAGAGCTGTATCAGTCTGAAACTCAAGCTCGGGCACCCACTCCCGGGGATAGAGAATTCTGGGCATGATAAAAATTGATGTCACGCAAATTTCACTGCAACATTCAAGTCAGTCTGCTTTTTTGAAACTTTCTCACAGATAAACTTTGATGAAGTTTATATATAATAAAACCTATATAATAAATGTGCTGAGCTAACTCTGGGTCAGTCACACTCCATCAGACGTTGGCTACCCATCTGACCCCCAGGTTTTCCTCTCTATGTGTGTCTATTTGTCTTTTCTTCATCTCCCCTTGTCCCTGGCCAGTTTTCCCCTGAATTAACAGCCACAGCTGAGAGATGAGAGGGCCACAGCAACCTAAAACACCCACCCACCAATAAAGCACACCCAGAGCCTGCAGTGTGGCACTGTCTGAGCACTGGGATGTGGCAGCAGGCAGAACACACCCCTGACCTCAGGGGACCTTAATTCAGTGGATGGAACATGCCAGGCTAGCCCTGCCCCTCCCCCCAACTACAGTGGTCACTCTGTCCCCTCTGACCTCTTGAAGTCTCTGGGGAAAACCCTAGATCTTCTCCCTGGAAACGCACATGGGCACCTGTTTCTCAAATTCTGCAAACACTTCCAGGAGTTCATGGCCCTTTAGGATCCTGAACACCACAGATGACATGTCCCCACTTAATGGCACATGGCCCTGTCTTTTCTCTTCCCAGTCCACAGCAGAGGCTGAATGAGTTCAGTGTTCCCCCACACCAGAGCCCACAGAATCTTACTCAGACCTGGCAGGTGCCTGGGAAAACGTAGCCCAACCATTCAATGCACTTTACACCTGAGAATAATACCTGCCACAGGTAAGTGACTCACCCAAGGTCACACAAAGAAAATTGGTGGCAGACAAGTCTCTACATGTTAATGAGCTTCAGAGATACTATTGCTATGCTGCATTCCAGCATTCCCAACCAGGAAATCTAGGACTACAGAGGCACAGGGAATGGGCTGACAGATTCCGTAAAGGTGCCCATTCTAAAGCCAGTCAGACCTCTGTACACCCATTTTCAGTGGCCAAGAGATGGAATCACACTGGTTGAATGGATGAAGAGAACGTGGCACATACACAAAGAAATACTATTCAGCCATAAAAAGAATGTCATTCTGTCATTTGTAACAACACATACAAGCCTAGAGAACTCTATGATAAGTGAAACAGGCCAGACACAGAAGTCAAATACCACACAGCCTCACTCAGACGTGGAATCTCATACCTTTGATTTCATGGAAGTATGAGGTAAAACAGTGGTCACCAGCAGCCGAGGTGGGTAAGGATGAGAGTGGGGGATCAGTCAAAGGATGCGGGGTTACAGTTAGATGGCAGGAATACATGTCAATAGACCCATTGTACAGCAAGGTGACTATAAATAATGAAGATATACTGTATTCCCAAGAAATGTACAGGGCAGATGTTTATGCTCTCCCCTCGAAAATGATAACCATGTGAGCTGATATTACTATTACATTCCAAAATGGATGCACAGTTCAAATCATCATGTTGCAAACAGGACAAAACACACCATGTTACCTGTTAATTTAAAAAGTGAAGTTAAAATTGGATCTTTAGCTTTAAAAAAATTGTGTAAAGAATTGTCATGCAAATGTAGGGAACTGGGGTTGAAAAAATGAATTTTCAATATATTGTGGGGGATAGAGTTGAAAAAATGCTTTTTTATGGGCCTTGACAGCAGGCAAAATATCCCATTTTCTGTAATCCTGTCTTTAAAGTTAATGTAATTGACTATTAAAATCTTACACTAACAATACTATGATAATTTTTAAGACATCAACTTTATTGATATTGATTCACATGCCATAACATCCTCCCTTTTACAGTGGACAGTTCAGGGGTCTTTATTAGATTCACAGAGTTGTGAAACCATCACCATTATCCAGTTTCAGAAAATCTTCTTTGCCTCAAAAAAACTGCGTACTCACTGGCCATCACCTCCCTTTTCCTTCCCTGTGCTTGGTAAACAACCACTCCTATAATTTCTGGGCCTATAGATTTGCCTGTTCCGACTATTTCATATGTAACATGTAGTTTTTGTAACTGGCTTCTACTGAACACGATGCCTTCAAGGTTCACTCGTGAGGAAGCGTGCACCACTACTTCAGCACCGCTTCATGGTCAGGAATGTTCTAGCCCATGGGTGGACCACATTTTGCGTGTCCATTCGCCAGCTGGTAGACAGTTGGGTGGTTTTCACTTTGTAGCTACCACAGATAGTGGTGTGTCAACCCTGGTGTCTGGTTTTCTGGGGGCACACGGGACGGATCCTCTTGGGTAAATTCCTAGTTTAGTGATGCTTACAGGTGGCCTGTGAGGACCGGAGCGTCTCTTTACCTCATTTGTTTGGGGCAGCAGGACGCCCTCAGGAGGGCAGTTCTCTGAAGCGACCCCTCATGCCCATACCCAAAATAGATTCTGACAGGTCTAAGTGGGGATCCAGGTGAGTGGACAGCAGTGGGACAGGAAGAGGGTCCCACTCAGGGTCACTGGGGAGATCCTGGCTGCAGGGGAGTCACCAGAAGATCACGAGCAGGAGAAGGGGAGAGGCAGACCTGGAGACTAAGGAAGAACAGGCTCGTCTGGAAATTGGGCTTTTCCCTGACTTGCTGCTGTGACGCCAAAGCCCCCTGTGGGGCTGAGGGCCGGACACACAGGGAAAAGGTGAGAGGCAGATGAGGAGTGTGGAGGCGCTACCTGACCTACACGACTCCACCACCTTCACCTGCCTAACACTCGGTTTCCCCGAGAAACACACTAAACGCTTCATGCCTGTTGGTGATCACTTAGAAAAGTCATCCCAACTTGCAGGAAGGATTCACACTCAAATGCTGTGCAATGCACTTTCTTAGGGTTTAACTGGACACCTGAGCTTCTGGCTTCCATTCACAAAAACCTGGAATGGAAAGCATTTTCCAGATGTTATCAAAGATCCTTCTTACCTTACATAACACTTCCATGGCATATTCTTCTATTTCTGCAATTCAAAAAATAGAGAAATACATTCGACTCACATGATTCAAAATATAACAACAAACTAAAAGGACCCCTTTGCAAAACAAACCAACCAACCCCAAACTTCTTACATTTAAGTCTTCAGTTCTTTGTGACTCTTTGTGTGTGTGTGATGTGAGACAAGGGCCTGGTTTGATTCCTGTGCATATCCCCCACTGCCACCTGCTGAGACCATCCCTCCCCCCGTTGTGCACTCTCAGCACCCTGGTCCAGAGTTGGCTGACAGTAAGTGGATGCTGCTCCGTTCTGTTCCACTGGTCTATGTGTCTGTTTGTAGGTTTGGGTTGTGCTGTTTAATTACTGTAGATTTATAGTAATGTCTGGAATCAGGAAGTGGGATCTCAATTGCCTCCAGCTTTGTTCTTTTTCAAGATTGAGTTTGCTGTTTCTGACTTTGGTGGTTCCATATAAATTGCAGAATTGCTCTATTTCTATAAAAAACATCACTGGAAGAATGGCTGGGCATGAACATGGGGGTGAATGGCAAAGGGGTGAATGGCAGCTCAGCTCACTCATCCTGTCCACCACCGTATCACCGACACCAGGAAGGACCTGGATTGCACTCACGCCTGGCCACTCTGCATCTCTGCTCTCTGTGCCTGAGGCTCTTAAGAGTTCAGAGCTGAGGACCCACTGGAACTAGTCAAAACAAAGGACTCTAACCACGGGGAACATAGCCCCAGTCACAGACTCCGGGTTCCCAGGTCATCTGCTGACCATCTGGATAGATTCCCACAGGGATCCACAGACACTGGGTTAAGAATCTGGCCTACAAATCACCACCAGACCCTGTCCTTCTACTTCTGGGTAAATATCCTAAAGAATGAAAAGCAGTGGCTCACAGATACTTATTTGTACACTCATGTTCACAAGAGCATGATGTGAAGTAGCCAAAAGACGGGGGCAACTCAAGTGTGCTCAGGTTCACACAGGTAATCAGGATAAGCAGAATGTGGTGTGCGCACACAAGAACTCGCATTCAAGTGCGGTCCCGTGGCACATGCCTGTAATTCCAGTGGCTTAGGAGGCTGAGGCAGGAGGATTACAAGTTCAAAGCCAGCCTCAGCAACAGCGAGGCGCTAAGCAACTCAGTGAAACTCTGTCTCTAAATCAAATACAAAATAGGGCTGGGGGTGTGGCTCAGTGGTTGAGTGCCCTGAGTTCAATCCCGGGTATGGCCCCCCAAAAAAAGAATTAGCATTCAGCCTTAAGGAGGAGGAAGGTTTGCACTATGCCACGACACGTATGACCCTGGAGGACGTTAGGTTAAGTGAAATGAGCCTGTCACAAAAGGGCACATACTATTTCCATATGTGAGGACCTGGAGGAGCCAGTCCCTGGAGGGAACAGTGGCAGTGCCAGGGGCTGGGGCGGGAGAGGTGATGCAGGTGGCAGAGCAGCCTGTGTTCTATACCCCTGGTGACCAGCAGGAGGCTCCCTGGGCACAGGCCTCGGGGCTCCTGGGTTCATTTAGAGCACGGGGAACGGGCACTTGTGAGCCCCAAGGGCACAGACAGAGGACACCGCAGGGACAAGTCAGACCCCTTAGGATGGCTACCGCAGCCAGGGGTAGGAAAGCCCAAGTGCTGGAGAGCTCAGACAGGGAGAAGCCGGACCACACAGGACAGCTGCAGGACAGCCAACCCACCTGGAGGGGAGGACGAGTCTCCATAGCCTTTCATGTCCATAGCCAGAACCCGGTAACCCGCCTGAGCCACAGCAGGGATCTGGAAAACAAAGGATTCAGGCACCCGCAGCACAGCCTCTAGCCCCTGCTCCTAAAACGGGTCATTCCAAAGTCCACAGGGCACTACCTGGCCTCCTCACCACAGAACTGGAAGGGGCCCCCAGGCAGGGCCACCATGAACAGCGGTGGGGTTGTGCACTGTATCAATGACACATTTAGGAGGGCACCTTTTACCAAGATTCTCAGCAAGACTTTATTAGAAGAACCCACCTTTTCCTAACTGGTTCAGGTGCCTTGGGGCCTATCACAGCTCTGAGATCTGGAGCCTTCTCCACCGAGGCCCCTTTGGAGTTTGGAGATGACGCTCCACTTCCTCATCACATTCCAGACTGGCCACCTCTCCTGGATGTCCCCTCCCCTCATCCTGTCCGGGGTGTGCCTTCCTTAGTCTCCCTTACCTGGTACCTCCAAGAGAACCAGCTCTCAGGAAACCCGTGGCAGAAGATCACCACAGGGCCGGAGCCCAGCTCCACAAAATGCAGACGGACCCCAGGCTGTGGGAAGAGACGGAGGAGACAGTGACTACCGAGTCAGGCCAGATGGATCTGGTGCCCCTCCTGCAGACCACCTGGCATGGGCCACTTCAGTGGGTGGCTGGATCTCACAGGACCCCGCTTTTCAAGCTGAGGACCCCAGGGCTAGGTGATGATGGCTGGAAGGGCGCTGGTCTGCCTGCACTAACACAGGCAGCTCTCACTTCAGGGCGGGAAGGTGACGGGGCTGGACACCAACAGAAGCAGAGGGACCTCACCTTCCCTGTGTTGTTCTAAAGAGTTTTCAGCACTTGAAACTGGGGGCTAATTTTGGACAAAGCAAAATGTTCATGGCATGCTGAATACCACTATCATTTTATTAGGAGCTGTGTACACCTTAAAAATGAGGTTTTTTTTTTTTTTGTTGGGGGGGGGGGTTGCTACACTTGCAGACCTTTCAGGGGCTGCATAAGTGAGCAGAGACCACCAGTGCTCACGACATCTGCATTCTCTCTTCCTCCTGGCACAAGGTGGCATTTTCCAGGCACTCCCACCCCCACCTTACAGATGGCTATGTGACTGAGTTCTGGCCAACAAGTATGACCAGAAGACAGTTCCCCACCAGGGCCTTCTACGCTTAGCCCTCCTTCCCTTTCCCTCTCTGCACCACCAGTCCTGCAGACTACCAGTCCTGAGGAAGGTGGAGGCACAGAGAAAAGGCACCTAGGTTCTTAGGTGACTGCTGGAAGGAACCCAACTGGTATGAAGTGTGGGTTAACATACTGGTATGAAGCCACTGAAACAGCAGGATTGCTTGTTATAGCATCTAGCCCATCCTGACTATCACAATGGGCTCTAAGCAAATAGACCAAAGTTATACATAACCCAAATGCCCTATTTCCCCCAAAGTGCATGTCTCCAACATTCTGATGGCAAGGCACGAGAGTAATGGAGTCTTATCACAGAGATTCACTGGAAACTATCCACTTGGTGGATTTTAGTGGCTCCAAGCTGGTGTCCCACACTGCAAGATTTGTGATTCAAAACAAGCTATCTTGCTCAAGAAAACATCAGGCATGCATCTTGCAAACCCTTTCACAAACTACATTCCATTCACTGAACATATTCTGTAGTCTTCCCATTAGCATTTGGCAGAAGTTAACTTTAAATTCTCAATTCCTTATGTTGAAAATTGTGATAATGTTTATGCTTGATCCTAATTCGTGTCTATTATGGATTCCAACTATAAAATTCTCTTGCTGCCTCATATTAAACTCAGCTGAGAAACTCTTAAATGCACGCACTTTCCTATCACTTTTTATGTTAAAAAAAATAATGGCTGTAAAACCAGAACAAGAGAATTCTGGCTACCAACTCAGTTTAGGTGGCATTAGGCTTTGATAGCCTGGCCAGCTGTGACTCTCCAGAGGTTCTCTGCCCCCGCTCTTAGAGGTGGTAAAGCAGCTCGGGTCACACTCGTTAAGTCAAATGAGGAACCTATTAAAACTGTCAAGAAGCGAGAAAGTGCTAGACTAGCCCTACCCACAGTGGAGGGGAGTAATGTTTACATCCCACACCCCAGTCCTGGGCAAGAAGTCTTCCCTCCCTCACTGCCAGGGAGTTGAGATCTGAAGGGACTTTATTAAACATACACCCCTTCAGGAGGACCCAGAGGTCTAGGGGTGACTGCAGGGATGTTGACCAGTAGCTTATAGCAAAAAAGAAAATCCTTTTTTATAGTCCAAATCCCACTGCCCTCCATGGTCCCCTTCATGATACCCGCCAGCTACACTGCTATCACTTAGGGTGGACTTTGCAGTTGGGGTCTCCACCCGCAGAGCCCCATTCTGAGCACATTTGGGCACAAGTGTCGAGCAGGCACTTCATCCTGTGGTGGAACTGCTGGGGCTGTGAACACGTGTTTCATTAGACTGCAACACTTCTGGGGTCACAGAAGACCCCTCATTCATCACAGTACTTCTGTCTGCACCCAGCAAACAGCAAACGCTCAGTCAACACATGTGGAGTCACCCTCCAGGTCAGCAAGTCTCCGCATGGTCTCTGAGGACAGCGCAGCTCACTCTCCACCTCCTGACTGTGGAGAACGCAGGTGTCAAGCCCTGTGCCTGGCGATCTGGTGTGGTGTTTCATCTAATCCTCAGCAGAAACCTACAGGAAGGTAAGGTCATCATCCCTTCATGAAGCTGTGGATACTGAGGCTCAGAGTGGGCAGCCGCTGGCCCACGGCTGTGAGCTTAGTGAATGGCAAAGTCAGATTCAGCCTGGTCTATCTGGCCTTACCCTGCTCTTGAGCTGACCCATGCTTTAGATCTCTTCCCATTTAAAGCAGCCAAAGACATATGAAGGAAGATCCCAAAGTGAATCTGAAGCTTCGGGTCAGCAGCTGGGGGAGGTCTGCTGGCAGGGCAGGAGTCAGAGCCCCTCTGCACGTGGTCTTGGCCTTGCCATGGCCCTGACCACTGGGCACTATAATGACCTCTTCCCTCCCTTCACCCTCGATGTGGGCTCCTTGTTCATCACTGCACTCCTGGGAACCAGCCTGTGCCTGACACAAAGGAAGTGCTCTCACCTGTCCAGTGAGAGGTGCTCTGCCCAGAGCACAGGCAGGATGGGCATGGACTCCCACACACAGGCTGCCAGGCCCCACATTCCTGGGGGTTTGGCCACATCGGCCATGCCGATCAGGGTCTCTGACTTCTATTGCTTTCTCAGGAATGAGACCTTGGTGAAACCTCTTCCTCATAAACGGTGGATGTTCAACTACCCTCGATATTTCACAGGTGACTCATCAGGAGGCTCACCCAGGCCTGGTCAAAGAGCCCTGGCTGACTTACCTTTACTGTCACGTACCCATGGCTCACGTCACTTGGGCTGCAGGGGATCGGCAGAGGGGCCACAGAGTGGAGCAGCTGAAAGGAGGACAGGAACGGTGAGGGACAGGGACAGCCTCCTTCCCTGAGGCCCTCCCTACCTCCTCCCCAGTCCTGCTGGTGCCTGACTACCCGGTCTCTCTCCCTTTGGGGCCTAGATAGACTCCATTTCCCAAATAAATTTGTGCAAGATTGTGGAGTTGTTACACGTATACTTTTCTTTGTTTATTAAAAATGGGCAGTAAACCATTTTCTATTCTGTCCCTCCTCAAATTCATATGCTAAAGCCTTCCCCACAGAGCCTCAGATCATGACTCGATTGGAAATGGGTCTTTAAGGAGGTAATTGAGGTAAAATGAGGTCATTAGGATGGCCCTAATCAATATGACTGATGTCCTTATCAAAACAGGAGATTAGGGCACAGATACCAAAGGAAAATCTGGGCAGAGAAGAAGCCAGGCTCAAGCCAAGGAGAGAGGCCTCCCAGGGAACCAACCGTACTGACACCTTGACCTTGGGCTTCTAACCTCCAAGAGAAACAGACAGACTTCTAGAGCTGAAGCCACCGGTCAGTGAAACTCTGTTGCAGCAGCCCTCACCGACTGGTACCTCCCTTGGAGGAAATGGCTGTGAAGCCCTGGAGTGTGCCCAGCTCAACAGGGTTCCTGTCTCCTGGCCTCCCCCGCCTCCTGCAGACAGGAGCCAGGGCCTGCGCCCCAGAGGCTGGGGTGAGTCTGCTCCTTCAGGGCTTGGTGTGGTCAGGGACCTTGGGTGGACCCAGAAGAACAAAGGTGACCAGGTCTGAGGTGCTGCTAATCTCCAGGCAGCCCAGGGACCTTAACTCTGTGTCATCCTCCTATGTGAAAGACAGATGTCAGGGACATTAAGTCTGTGGCATCCTCCTATGTGAAGGACAGATGTCAGGGACATTAAGTCTGTGGCATCCTCCTATGTGAAGGACAGAAGTCACCTAGGAGCTTCCTTCTGACTGCCAAGAAGGTGTGAGCCAGATGGAACTGGTCAGCTGCACCTGAGGCCCAGTGGCACGTCCATGGACCAGCGAGGTCTGGAGGCTCCAAATGTCCCTGTCTTGCCTGGTTCCTGAGTGGGCACTGAGCCTGGCTCAAATGCTGGCTTTTGGCTTGTCTGCTTCCTGCTCACTGACCGCAGAGAGAGGAGATGTTCCCCAGGGACCGCGTGGCTCACTGTACTGTGGGCAGCAGACACCTCTGTGGAGGGGAAGCCGGGTTCTCTGTGTACACCCCAGACACTAGCAGGAAGCTCGCTCTCCTCAGAGACAAGTTACCTGCGTCCCAGTGACTCTCTCCAGTTCTCTCAGGGCAGTGTTGGTGTCGTGGACGAGGACGGTGACCATTCCCAAGTCACGGGCCGGCTTCAGATTAGTCCCGACGTCATCTAGGAAAACCACCTGAACCCAAACAGCACGTCAAACCAAGAAAAACTCCTGTGAGAGGGAGTACACCCGAAAGCAGGACGCCACAACACGAGCAGGGCTCCTCCAGCACAAGGACCTCGAGAACCCTCCCAGCGTGCCCACTGAAACGGCAGCATTACACCGCACACACTCGAGCACAAGGCCACAGTCCTGTGCCCACAGAATACCTGTGTGGGTTTCAGCCAGTTCTGAAGCTGCAAGAAGATTCAGGAGGATAGACACGTGTCAAGAACACACTACAACCCACCTGGGAAAATCGACAAGTCCAAACGGACATGGCGCAGCTGCAAAAGAACTCTAATGAGGACAGACAGTGAAACAAGTCATAAACAAGAGCAGAAGAGTTTGGTTCTAGAAAAGAAAACAGAAGTGTCTATGAAATAGCAGAGAATCTAAGATAGACCCAAATGCCAATGAGAATTTGTTTTCTGATGGGGGAGTCGTGTCCCCTCACGAGGAGGATTGATGCGGGGCCTTGGTGACTGCTTGGTTAACTGGGGAAAAAGCAGAGCCCCCGTCACATGTCACCCCAGAGTCAATTCTGAATGGGTCACAGATTTAAATCTAAAAAGAAAAAAGACTTTTGAAGTTGTAGGGGGAAAAGCATGGGTGTGTTTGTTTATAATCTTGGACCAGGACAGCCCAGAATTCTAAGCAGCTCATTCCACCCAAAGGTTATAAAAGGGAGGACTGGTAGACTCAGGGGCACCTGGCACCTTGGAGCTGCTCCCTGCCAACTGCAGCTGCTGGAGGAAGGGTCCTGGGAGCACGGCAAGGGTCCCCAGGGATGGGGTCCAGGGTCTGAGGTGGAGTCAGCAAGAGAGGGTCTAAATCAAATTTTGGCAATCACCCGAGGAGATGAGCTAGAAAACGTTGGAGGACAGTATGAAAGACAGGCTTCGGGGCTCACAGGTGCCTAGAAGGAGACTGGGGCAGCATGGGGACCCTTCCCTGCTCACCCTCAGGTGGGGTGACCCTGATAGCCCCCGTGGCCTTGGAAAGTCTCCCAGGGTCTCTGGCTCTTCATAACTAAACTTGGAAGCTGGTCTAACAGCTTTAGATGATACCTGTTCTACCCAAGTCCTGTAAGAGATTCACAGGGGCTAGGTGTTCACCTCTGGTAGAACTCTCTAGACTGAAGGACAGGTACCAGTCCCTTAGGAGAAGTCCCAGACTGGGAGAAATAGACCTGGAACTGCCCTGCCAGGCCCTAAATGTGCCCGACCTGTAACCTTTCCCATTTTCCTCCAGTTACGGTATCTCTGGTACATTCTTTTTCCCTGAAAGGAAGCATCTGCATACCTCGCTGGGCTTGGCCTTCAGGGTGTCCAGTACGAACTTGTAGATCTGAGGCTCGGGCTTGACCATCCCAACCTGACAGGACTCTATCAGGAAGTCGAAGTGTGGGTTCAGCTCACACATGAGCTTGGCCAGGCTGTCTCTCGTGGCGCTGTCATCCAGCCAGTTGTTGGTGAGGATGCAGGTCACAAACCCTAAGCACAAAGTCACCCGTGAGCAGAGCGGCCACTGCAAACTGAAGCTCAGACAAGTAGAAGCGGCCAGAGCCGCGGGGCTGGGGAGGGTCCAGCGCTCCGTCTCTGCTATTGCCAACTCTGCATGGCTGCAAGCACCTCCCCGGCTCTCAGGAGCTGCATCCCCACGTCCAAACAGAGAAACAGAAACAGAGGTAGCATCATCCCCTGGCTTTGTCTGCCCAGCCAGCCAGGCTGAGAACCAGGTGATGTCGGAAATGTGACACAAGGTGAGGCCTTTCCATGGAATATGAGGGAGCGATTATGGACATGGGATGGTGCTACAGTTTAAATGTGCTCATCAAAAAGCTTGTGCTGGAAACTTAACCCCCAATGCAAAAGCCTTGGGTGGAGGAGTCTAACGAGCAGTGATCTGGGCCAGGGGGCCCCTGCCCTCATGAATAGATTAGTGCCCAATTATAAAATGGCTTAAGGCTGCAAACTAGATATCTTGGTTTCCAGCCTGCAGGCCTTCTGTTGCCCCTGCCTTCCACTATGGTATGATGTGGCATGAAAACCCCAAAGTCCCCTGATCTTGGACTCCCAGCCTCCAAAACTGTAAGAAATCAATCTTCTTTATAAATTACCCATTTTCAAGTATGCTGTTATAGCAGCACGAGGAGAACTAAGACAGATGACTTAGCCACAACTGCTAGAGTCCACTGGTAATAGGGTGGGACAATTTCAAACATGCCTATGAATAGGAGCCAGACATGGGCACTAAATAAATACTGGAAGAGCATGACCTTGTGTCTTAGATCATGTGACATAATCTAGACTTGGGTCACTTGGCTTGGCTACTCTGACACCCAGAGACTGGGAAAATCATGGTTGCTTAAAAGGTCTTGTTTTTAAATATGGGACAAAAGGTTGGGTCATCACTAGTACTACTGGAAGGAGAGAATATGGCTCACAAGATAGTCACTGGTATCAACGGCTTGATTAGATAAAATTATGTCATTTTCTGGGTGTTCTAATAGTGCTATTTGTTGGTGTTTGATAATACTTGCAGTGGGCCATGTTTCAAGAACAGTTTTCTGTCAAGGCTCAGAAGATCTGTGATCTCAAAACACACTTGGTCGTCCATGGCGCTCACCCTGCCAATGGTTCTGGTATGGTCAGGTCAGAGAATGGCTAGTACAGGACCCTTACCCTTCTTTCTGAGATCAAGAGCTGCCTGAAGCATGGGGCGGTTGATGTTTCTTGCTGATATCGCCTTGCAAAAGATTTCGTTTATAGAGAAATTCTCGGGGAGGCGGATTCCAGAAGCTTCTGAGCGTTTCCTGCAGTTTTCTTCCATAAGTGGCACCCACTGTAAAAGTGAATCGAAAAGGGGGACCATTAGTGGGTGCAGCCACTCACAAAAGCTGTGCAGCACCTACTAAACATGAACACAGGCGTCCCTGTGACCAAGCAATTCCACTCCTAGGAATACACCGACTGGGAATGTCAACATCTGTTCCCCAAGAGACACGGGCAAAACGTCCTCACAGCACTCTTCCCGAGTCCCCAACTGGAAACTACCCAGATGCCCTCTGAGCGGGAAACGGGTGTGGGGCACATTCACACACCCTCAGCAGCATCATTCCCAGGAGCCCTGTCTCCTCTGTGTGGGCTGCTAATAACAACACATCAGAAGCTGAGGGCTCAGCAACAACAGAAGTTGATTTCCCACCATTCCAAAGTCAGGGACATCCAAGCCCAAGGAGCCAGCAGGGCCCGTTCACTGTTCCATAGATGGTGCCCTCTCACCTTCCTCCCACAAGGGAAAGGCTGGCGAGCACCGGGGTCTCCTGTCTAAAAGCACTCCCACTCAAGAGGGCTCCACGCTCATGACCTAACCACTTCCTGAAGACTTCCCATCCCAATGTGAGGATTTAACATGTGAATTTGGAGGCCACAGGCATTCAGATGCCAGTGAGCCCCTGCCTGGAAGCTACATGAGTGTCCTCTGTTATGGGATGAATTATGTCCCCTCATAATTCACATGTTGAAGTTCCTACCTCCTGTATCTCAGGGTATGACTGTACTTGGAGACAGGGCATGTAAGGGGGTAACTTAGGTGAGAGGGGACAGGTAAGGAGGTCATGGGAATGGGTTCTGATCCTCATAAGGAGACAGCAGGGCCTTGCTAAGTTGTTGAGGCTGGTTTCCTCTTGCCTTAACCTCCTAAGGTACTGGGATCACAGTTGTACATCCCTGTGCCTAGCTCTATGGTATGTTTGTTACAGCAGCTGACACAGCCTTAGTAAACTAACATACTCACTCAAACATGATTTGTGGTACATACATATACATTATCATAGCAACACTACTTGTTAGAGTCCCAAACTGAAAACTACTCAAATATTCACAAATAGCAGAATGGGTAAATAGATCAAGATATAGTCACACAAAGTAATACCCCATAGTAGTGAGAAGAGAACTATCTGTAACTACATGCAGTGACATCTCTGAATCTCACATGTACAGTGTTGAGCAAAAGATGCCAATCATAGAGGAATTCCTTTGTGTGATTCCATTTACATCAAGCAAAACAGGCACAGGTGATGGGGAAAAGTCAGGTGGGAGCTGCTCTCAGAGGGGTCAGTGTTGGGGTGGGGCACAAGTGAGGGGCTATGATGCTAGCTGCGCTTCATTTCTTGGTTGGGTACCGAGGCTGCGAGTGTATTCAGTTGGTGACACGCATGCAGCTGTGTGCTGCAATGCCTCTCTGTTTGCACAGTACTCATAGGTGAGAAGCTAAAAGACGGCAGGCACTTCCAAGATCTGACTTTTCAAGCTTAAGGAGTCTTTATCATGGTGTAATTTAGCTTTCAGACCTCTCCCTCTAGCTGTGTGAGTTTCCTGGAGGTTATGTACTGACTACTAGAAGCCATGAAAGGAGTTAGAATGGGATGTGGGGTTTTCACAGCTGTTACTAACAATTCACCCTAGAAGCCCCATGTTCCTTGAAAATGCATAACTCTTCCTTCTTGCCCTCCCTTCCATCAATATTGTTGAAGCTTATTTTATTGGATAAATTATTTCTTCCCAATATAAACATCACAGTTTTCACACCAGTTGCCATGATGTGTGCATGAGTGTGTGTGTGTGGGGGGGTGGCTTAAGGTGCCTAGAGTACCCCCATAATAATACCACATTGGCCTTCATGGAAAAAGGCAGGCTTTTGCTTTCTATCGTGAGGGCTCCAAGTTCTCTGAGTGAGTGATGGCTGGCTGTAATTCATAGACATTATGTACACACAGAATTTTAAATCTGGGTGCTTATAAGCAGATTCTCAATAGCGTTTCTTCTTAGAGAAGCAGTAATTGAGAATTCAAGTGGCATTAGAGCCTGATTACTTTGTTAAAAAATAACTGGGGTTGTAGTAACAAGAATAACTACCGTTCTTTGAGCACTTACTATGGGCCAGGCACTGTGCTAAGCACTTCCATGTTTCATGATACTACAATAGGTAGTATCATTGTCCTATTTTGGCAAGATTGAGAATTTAAGAAATCAAGTGACTTGTGTGGTCACTCAGTCTGTAAGTGGGTCCTGTGATTCAAACTCTGGTCTCTGACTCCAAAGTACACCTATTAGTAGTTATTGAATTAATAGTCCCAGTGGTTCTGTCCTAAAATAGTTACTCTGACTATAGAGTTCCCTGGAATAGCTCTTCAAGGTCTCGGAGATGTCCCCCTGGTTTGACTACAGTCAAAGAGATTATAGACCAAATGCCCCTTCAACGTCTCCTGGCCTTCTGGGTGGTCTTGTGGCGACAGGACATTATGACACTGGGTGAAGACGTGATCCAGCCCTTGGGATTTGGTGGCTGGTGCAAGGCAGAAACAAGCATAGTGCACCTACCCAAGGGTCCCGTGGTGTCCCCTTACCTGGGAAAACGTGATCTGTCCTTTCATGAGGCGAGCAATGGGGCCATCCAGGCCTTCCTTCAGGAAAGGGTCATTCAGGAAGCCTCTGGGGGACACAAGAAACACCACGGTCAGGAATGCTCCGCCTCGCAGCCCGTGGGAGACAGACAGGTTCATGTTCACAGTGGCCAGCGATGGGAGGCTAGAGTTCAGGGCCCTCTGTCCACACGGTGTCATCCAACATAAACCAAACAGTAAATATGCTGAAGGGGCAGCGGCCTGGGGGAAAGCCCTGCATGGAGATTGAGCTGGTGGAGCCATGGCTTTACAGTTAAGAAAGAGAATCAGAACTGGACCAGGGGTCATTACTGTCCTCAGCTCATTTGCCTAAGGAAGTGTCCCAGACGACTTTTTCATTAGTTCACATTCATTGAAAGGAAAGAAATAGTTCTTCTCTGGTTTTGATTATGTACATGTAATTTCTATTTTGTCTTAATCTCATTGTCTACATTTTTAAAACGTTTTTGGTGAGAGCTGAATTATAACTCCCCAGATTCCCTTGTTGAAGTCCTAACCCTGGTCCCTCATACCGTGACTGTGTTTGGAGACAGGGTCTTTAATAAGATTACTGAGTTAAAAGAGGTCATTGGAGTGGGTCCTAATCCAATATGACCAGGATTCTTATAGGAAGAGAAAATTTGGACACAGATACGCACAGAGGAAGATCATGGGGAGACACAAGAAGATGGCCATCCTCAGCCAAGGAGAAAGGCCTCCAAAGAAATGACCCCTGCTGACACCTTGACCATGGGCTAGTCACCTCCAGAGCTGCTCTCCTGTTAAAGGCAACCAGTCTGTCTTATATGTACAACAGCCCTAATCAAGGAATATGCCTTAGTTCTTATCAGCTGCGAATGGTAAGACAGCCACAACCATTTACCACCCCAGAGAAAGAGAACAGATATCTCCGACCTGGGAGTTTCATTTCTGATAATAGCCAAGTACCTTTCAACAGACTAACCCTTGTGCAAGTAACATGATAAACTCTGGACAAACTATTAAAAAGACTTATCTAACACTGCTCCACTGCCCAGTATCAGCAATGGCTCTGCCACACCCAGCAATGGCTCTGCCACACCCTTGCCATCAGTTTTTTTTTTTTTAAGTTTTAATAAGTTGGAATTACAGATCACCAAAATTCACATTTTCAGTGTATAATTTAACAATTTTTAATAAATGTATGGAGTTGTACAAACACCACCCTATTCCTATTCTAGAACATTCTTCATGCTTTTCAGTAGCTGCCCTCCAGGTTTAAGAAGCAATGCACAATTCAACTCAATGATCTTTTATTAAGCACCTATGGTATACAAGGCATTGTGCTAACTGCTGAGATATAAAAATGGAAAAATATGGCTGTCTGCTTGGGGCACTCATAAGAGAACAAGGGAGGTGACATGTAAAGATAGATTTACTCATTAACTCAACACAGAAGGGACGCCAGACCTCCATATATGAGGTCAATTCATTTTTCAACAAAGAAGTCACCAAAATTGAAAGTAAACAATTTTTCTTCAATAATGATGTTGGAACTACTGGACCTCCACATGGAGGGAAGACATCTAATCTCCCACCTCACACCATATAAACAAAGATTAATCTGAAATGGTTTATAAACCTATATGGAACAAAGACAATCCAGCCTTAGAAGAAGGTAGAATATGACTTTTAGGTAAGTAAAGATTTCTTAAAAGGACACAAAAAGTGTTCATTGTAATAAAAAAAATATATAAATTAGATGTCATTAAAATGAAGGATTTCTGTTCATCAAAGACATCAAGACCTTGAATGAGTAAAACAGAGACATGGGGCTTTTGCAGTATGTACATCTGTCAAAGGCCCAGTTTCAGGAATATGTGAAAAATTCCCAAATATCAACGAGAGCAAACTAACTCAGGGGGGGAAAAATGGGCGAATCACCTAAGTGTATTCTTCAAGAGAATTATTGTGGTTCATAAATATATGAAAAGAAGCTCAGTATCATTCTTCACAAGGGAAACCCAAACTAAAACCACAAAGACTTGCCACCACATGCCCACAAGCAAGGCTGAACTAGACAGACTGGCATTGCCATGAAGCGATGGAAATGTGGTAGAACTCACTGGAATTCCCTCACGTTCTTGGTGGGAGTGTGACTTGATAAAACCACTTTAGAGAATGGCATCTCTACAAAACCTTTTTATATTGACATGGGCACAATCACAATAAAGCTATGAGGCACAAGCTTTATGTACTGATTAACATTGAAATATGCGAAATTAAGAAAGTAGAGATTGTATCAAGATAGCAAACCCAGGATATATCTATTTCTCTTTCTGATCAATCATCCCACTGAGATTGTTGCCAGAGTCCTAGGCCAGGGTGCCCGGACTTTGGGGAGTCCCAAAACACCAGATCTGGCCCCTTGCCCCAAAAGGAAACCAAATGCAAAAGTAATGACGAACTAGGGAAGGANAAATTTTTTTTTTTTTTTTTTTTTTAGTTAAAAAAGGGAAGATGCTTCAGGAGCACATGAAATCTTGGAGGTGTGAAGAGCAGCGGAAAGCCTGGGCTCTGACCTGCAGATCCTGGAGGCATTCAGGAAATATCACGGAAACCGCGCACAAGATACACCCAAGTCCTACTGTCAGACCCTCTTTCGAGTTTTGCCTAACTGTATTGTTATGGGTCAAACTAGATGTGCCTTGTCCAGACAAACTCCTTTTTACCCTGAGACTCCATTTCATGTAAAGAAATGTTTCTTCCATGAGAAAACCCCGCCTCTGCCACCTTCTGGTAAGCATGCCCTGTTTGACAATGCATGGCAGCTGAAAAATGTTTCCTCTATTTTTATACAATGTATTATTAAGAAACACATTTGTAAGATGTTCTCCATTTAGTTACCATTTTTTCTTGCACAGTATACTGTACCCTGACCAGGGTTATTCTGACCCATTCCCTACGTTGCTATGGTTTTGACTTACTGGTAGTTGGTGGTTTGGAGGCTCTAAGAGTGCACCCTACCTTCTGCAAGGGGCTGAAGGTTGCAGAGATGACTTGCTTGCTGCCCTTCCAACCCACAGGTGAATAAAGTCCCATGTGCTGCTTCAAGACTGACCTGGTGATTTATTTCAAATGTGCTACAACAGTATTAAGAATAAGATCTCCTATCTAGCTCACTCAAAGAACATCTATTGAGGGCGGGGGCTGTAGCTCAGTGGTAAAGCACTTGCCTTGAATGTATGAGGCACTGGGTTCAATCCTCAGCACCACATACAAATAAATAAAGATACTGTGTATCTATCTGCAACTAAAAATATATTTTTTTAAAAAAGAACATTTACTGAATTCTGTAGCATGAATTTTAAAAGATATTTGACAACTTAACCGTCTCCGCTTTTTAGTCTAGTGGTGCTGGGCAGACCCTCCACGATGATGCCATCTGAGCAATTATTCAATTACGCACATACGACTTCGGCATGGTGCCGAATGCTTGTGATCCCAGGGATTTGGGAGGCTGAGGCAGGAGGATGACAAGTTGGAGGCTAGCTGGGGCAAGTTAGCAAGACCCTGTCTCAAAATCTCTAAATTGCTTAGTGATGATGCGCCCTGCTACAGGATTCAATCCCAGGACCACCACCCCCAACACTACAGAAACAAAACTGCCTACAGGTCATATGAACCTTGGGAGACCACACTGGCTCCTTCAGAACACTTCAGTCAGTTTTGGCTGCAAAAGAAAACATCATTTCCAGGGGCTGGAGATGTGGTTCAAGCGGTAGTGCGCTCACCTGGAATGCACGGGGCGCTGGGTTCGATCCTCAGCACCACATAAAAATAAAATAATGATCTTGTGTTCCTCAAGAACTAAAAAAAAAATATTAAAAAAAAAAAAAGAAAACATCATTTCCAGCACCCTAACTCTCAAGGACACTGGTCCAGATGGCCACAAAGGGAGAGCTTCTTTTTCTCACTCTGTCTGCTGCATGATGCTAGAAGATCTAGCACCCAGTCCTCCCACAACCTCTGACTTCCAAAGTTCATGGCAGCCTGAGACCAAGACCCTGCCTTCAGCAGTTATTTATGGGTGTCCAAGACTTGTGGGCTCCTTACCTTAAGCCTCAGCACCAGGCTCAAGGCTCCCTCTTGTCCTCAGCTGGGCCCTTCATCCTCCATGGCAATGACCCCACAGATTCCTAGTTGAAGCTCTTGTTCTCTCCATTTCCAACATTACAGGGCTGTCCTATTATTCTATTACTGGTCCATCTCCAAGCTCCCAAACCCTCAGTCTTTTGCCCCTATCAATTTACCTGATCTAGCACCCTGACAATTGTTTGCTGTGAATTAGAGCTCCAATTACTTTATTTCCTCTTCATCCCATCTCAGAAACCTTCCAGGACTCCCCACTGGCCATGAAGTAGAGGCATGCTCATCCGCTGACTTCCAGGCTGCACCCCGTGAGGGCCCGGCCACCTCTCCAGGCCCTTCTGTCCAGTTAGGCTGCAGCATGCAGTGTCCCACTCACATTCCAGGCTTTCCGCCTCCTGGCCTGTGTACCTTCTGTTCCCCTCATCTGGGAGGGGCCCCCTCACATTCCCTGACAACCTCCTGTCAATCTTCCTCCTACACTTAAGCCTCTCCTGATTCCAGTGATCAGACCTCCTCCTCCCTGCTTTGAACCACTTAGAACTTTGCACGTCTTCCTGCACTGTCTTCCTCTAGAACTCTTGAGTTATCATACCAGTGCAAGGGAGGCCCTTCTCGTTCACCTTCCGAATTAATACCTTCATGGTTGGTTCACAAATCTCAAGGTCATGCACTCTGATCTCCTGAATTCAGCTAGTTTTGCTGTTGCCTGCTTTAGGGCAGCTGGGAATAATCCTAACAATGGTCACAAAGGGAGTGCATCAGCACAACACCAAAAAACAGCATAAGTCAATGCACTGATTTGTACATGCATGGAATTTTTGTAATTAAACAAATGTATCAAAAATATAGCTGCCCTTCAACCTTACAGGTTATCTAATGTAATTCATAAAAATTTATAGGAGAAAGTACTGTCTTATTTTATCAGCCAGATGACTAAAATTATAATAGGCTGAGCAAGGCTACCCAAAAGGAAGTGTCAAAATTGAGATATGAACTTGGGTATGACTCCAGTGACCAGTGCTCTTCTAGGTAGTCCCCACCTGGACACCTGTGTCTCATATACTCAGAAGCCATGCTCACTTCCACGTCAATGAGGTCACAGGTACAAGCAGACCTCACAGCTAGCAAACCTCACAGCTTATTTATTCTCTTTGTGTATTTCTAAAAAAAAAAAAAAAAAAAAAAAATCAAATGTATGTGTCAAAATGAAGTGAAAAGGATTTCTTATTTGTTAGAAAGGACTTAGAAATTAGGTCATTATGAAGCCAGATTTAAAGTTAGGTAGTCAGTGTAGTTAGATAAATCCGGGTCTAATACCGAGTGAAATCTAAAATGGAGGCCATGCTGGCAATGATTCCGGGAAACGCAGGACAACTCATGGAATGTTAATGAAGTCCCAAAAAGGCCCTAGGCCAAAGTCCACCTCAAAGAAATGTTAATGAACAGCCCCCAGCAAAAAGGTGCTGACTCAGAAGTCCTTCCTGACCAGATTACTTGTTTGGCCCACCTGTGCCCCACCCCTCGGGCCTTCCAACCTACATTCCATCACCAAAACTATAAAAAGGGGAAACAACCGCACTTCCACGGATTCCACCTCTTGGGTCCCCTTCTTCCTCCGGGAGAAGTCTTTTCTGCTGTCCTTTAATAAACTTCTGATTTCTACTCTGACCTTGCCTCGGCGTGCTTCTTTGGTGTTATTCTTCAACATTGGGGAAGCAAGAACTCGTCACCGGTCAACAGCGGTATCAATTATCCCTTCCTCAGTTTACCCTTCCAGTCAATGACCTGCACTGGGTAAGCATGGCTCAGAGGTGGCTTTCCATTTTCAAATATGATTCTCTGTCCAACCCTAATTCTTTGGGTATGATTATTCTGATGTAGACTCTGTAGCCGGCTTATTTTTATTTTTAGCTATTAACGTTTACTCACCCTGGACCGATTGATCTTTCCCAGAATGACAGCAGCCAAGAGAGGTGCAAAATCATAATGAACCAGAGGAAAGAATCCCAGATTGAGGGGGTGGGGGGCAGAAAAATTGGCCCCAGACCTGCCTATGATTAACATTGTGCAATCTGAAGCAAATTAATCCCCTTACCAAGCCTGTTTCCACATCTGTAAAAGTGAGGTTGCTCTAGATTTGGGGCTGTCTTTTGGCCTGGCTTGCTTGCAGACACTAGCCTTTTATGGTTTATTTAGGGTAAAGGTTAAAGAGCCCAGTTGGTCTTATTAGCATAACAATTCTAGAATCCTTAGATGGGAAGGAACTCCAGAATGCAAAGCTTTCACTCTTTCCCTCTGCTCCTGCCTCGGGCCAGTGATATACAATTTGCTCTTCTTTTTCTTTCTTAGTTCTTCCAGGGTGACCTACTTAACTTTCTTTCTTTTTAACTTTTAAAAATAAATACGCTTCTCTCCCCACTGATAGTAGGAGTAACACATTTGTAAATCTAAGTGTTGGAAAATACAAAAAGTTTAAAAAATAAAACAAAATCATTCATGATACCACCTGGAGATTAATAATGCCAAGGATATTTTGGTATATTTCTTCTAGACATTTTCTACATGCAGCTTTCTCCCCACAGTCGAAACCATGTTACATAAATAGTTTTACAATCTGGTGGGTTTGGATTTTCACATATTATAAGAAGATATTTTCTGCTGTCCGTGAAACACACCCTGAGCTCACATTCATTGGTGGATTCTTCCTGGTTTCCCAGTTTCCAGTGAGTAGGCCACGGGCTATTTCTGTAGTTCGCTGGAAGTACACTTGTCACACATGCCTTAGGATAGAACTTTCTTCTCTTATATTTTAATGAACCATTCCAACAGATAGAATTTAGCTCAGTGAGTAATTCCTCTTCCTTTCGGAAGCTTTTAATATAATGGGCAATTCTGGAGTTTTTAGCAAGGCTTAATTACTTAGGATTTAGAACGACAATAGGTCCACTTTAACACCCTAGAATTTTAGAGCCAGGTAATTATTTTAACCTTTCAAGGGCCGTCGCCCTAAAGCAATCAGAAACCAGGGCTGCAAATCCATTTAAAAAAAAAAAA